>NW_024870807.1:1265000-1722500 GCF_019054845.1 Dipodomys spectabilis | reverse complement strand
TCATAACAACAAATAAACAAAGCCCTCTTTCTAACCCTCATGGGCTGACATTCTTAGGGATAATGTAAGGACCTACTATTAGGCCATACTTCCAACAGCTACTTGATGGAGACCAGATATATGTGTTATGATGTGGGTGGTTGTAATTGCCTGTGTGTATATGTATTTGTCAATTGTTTTTGTCTTTGTGGTAGTGTTGGTGGATGACCAGAGAAATTTTGGTAACAAGAGGGAGGTGGGGCTGAAGGGAGAGGGGCAGACTAATAAACCAGAGAAGCAGGGAGAGAATGAAGTCAAAAATTCATTGTATTTACTACGAAATTAAGAAAAGTAAGGGAAGGGGTGAGTCAAAGAAGGGTGAGAATGGTTGAATGGACAGGTACTGATCAAGATGCATTTTATTCATAAACTCCTTTGTTAAATGTCAACTTCTCTGTACGGCTATTTAAAGATTTAAAAAAAATAGACATTTAAATGTTCCCTTTACCATCAGTGGAAAGATTTGGGAGTTACTAATGTTAAACCTGGCCCCAGAGTAATGATGACTTCAGAGCATCATTTCTCTCCCCTGGCCTCAAGCTCCCTTAACTATCACCTTTCGTCTCTTATACTATTTAGAGGAAAAAATCTGTTGGGTTTTGAGAACTAGTATTTTGGTGCTTCTGGTTTATTGTTATCTACAGTGTGATGAATGACTACAAAATTAGCAGTATCAAGGAACACACATTTATTTCCTCATGCTTTCTGTGCGTCAGAAATCTGGACCCACCTCAGCTGAGTCTGGAGTCTGTGGCTTCAAGAGCTATGTATGACAGGCTGCAATCAAGTTGCTGCTTGGGTTGAAATCTTAGGGCTAGAGTGGGGAGGGACTGTCTCTAAGTCCATGTGATTGTTGACAGAATTCAATTTCTTGAGGAATGTGTTTTAGTCTCTTTTCTCTATCACCAAACACCCAAGACCAGGCATTTATAAAGAAAAGAGATTTTATTTGTGTTGTGGTTCTGAGGCTGGGAAATCTGAGAAGCTAGTGCCACATCTACGTGGCTTCTGGTAAAGCATTCCAGTACACAGCTTTGCCAAACATCACCTGGTGAGATGGAGCAATGCATTAGCTTGTAATTCTTCTCCTTTTTATTGTGGGACTTAAAAAATTAGTATCAACCTCCAGAACCATGACCCAAATAAATTGCTTCTGTTCATATATTACCTATAGCTTTATTGGATGTTGTGGGTTGGCAGTTGTTGAAATACAAGTTGTTGGAAAGCATTCCAAGCCCTTCAAATGTTTAAGTTTCTCTCTCTCTCTTTTTTTTTTTTATTCAGTCATGGGGCTTGAACTCTGGGCCTGAGCACTGTCCCTCAGCTCTTCAGCTCCAGGCTAATGCTCTACCACTTGAGCTACAGTGCCATTTCCGTTTTTCTGGTAGTTTATTGGAGATAAGAGTTTCATGGATTTTCTTGCCCGGGCTGGCTTTGAACTGCGATCCTCAGATCTCAGCCTCCTGAGTAGTTAGGATTACAGGCATGAGCCACCGGTGCCTGGCTATGTTTAAGTTTCTGTTAAAAGAATTGCTGCTATTCTCCTGGATTTATCATTTTATGTGACTCAATATGTCTTTCTTGTAGAGTTCAGTAGTATTTCCTTATTCCTTGTACTTACTGTTTAAACTATAATGTGCATGGGAAGGTCTATTCTGGTGTGGTCTGTTGGGTATTTTAAAAGCTTCCTCTCCCTGGATGGGCTTCCTCTTCTTTTTTTTTTGTTAGATTTGAAGAGTTTTCTGTTATTATTTTATTGACTATGCTTCCCATGCCTTTAACTGACATCTCTTCTCCTTCATCTGTGCTTCCAATTCATAAGTTTGGTCCCTACTTAATAGAGTCTTCAAGTTCTTGCAAATTCCTTTCCTATCTTTAATCTCTTTTTAAAAAACTTATTATTGTTTTCTACTGTCTATCTTACCTCCCAACCCCTATATTCTGCCTTACATCACATCTAGTTGGCTGCAGAAAATTTCAACTGTATTTTTCACCTGTAGGATTTCAGTTTGTCTTTCTTTTCAAACTTTCTATATCTTTATTGAGTTTTATTTTTGTGTTTTGCATTGACTTATTTTGTTTAATTGTTTATCTTCATTGGTATTAAGTTCAGCTAGCTTTTTGTTTGTATTTTCTGTGAATTCATCTAGATGTCTTCTTGTATTCTCTTTTTTCTTTTGAGGTGTTTGTGCATGTTCTCATTCATCTTGTTGATCAATCTTACCCTTTGAGCTCAATATTTAAGACTGTATCCCCTTCACTATCATTCAGATACTTTGTTGTATGAGTTTTAACTTTTTAGGGAGTCATATTGCCTTGTTTTTTATATTTTTCTGACATGTCCACAGTGAGATTGGCCCATTTGAAATTAACTTGGGGTTTGGGGTTTTAGTCATCTGATGTCTTACTGTTGAATTATTCCCTATGATCTGCCAGAACTGAGTGTTTGTTGGATTGATGTGTTGTTTTTTACTCCTGGCCTGTGGGTATAACTCAGCAATAACAAATTCTCCAATTCAAATCCAAATCAGATATTTACATAAAGTAAAATGTCATTGGCATCACTATCTAATGACCAATCATGTTGCATATGAAGAGGACTAGTGTCTTTATATCGTATATTATCGGTATATGGCATATCCTGAATAAATAGTTTTTACTTTTGTTCCTCTGTGCATATACCCCCACAATGTCCAGTTCTATTTTCCTAACAGATGGTGAGAACCTGGGGAGCAGGAATGGCTCCCCTCTTACTTCCCTAGCACCTGGCTCAGGACCTAGCAATAGCAGGCATTCAGTCCATGTTTGTAGAATAAATGAAAGACTGAATAGAAGTAAGAGTTTGTCAGTATTTTCCACAAAAGGTTATAAAATAAATAGGTTGTCTTTTTAAATCTTTTTCATGTCTGATTTTAGCAGACCATGCCAACCAATGACTGTGGTTGTGTTCTACTGAAACTTTATGTGCACTGACATTTGGATTTCCTTCACTCTTCACAAGTCATGACATAAACTACTCCCTGAGCAGTACCACAAACCTACTGGATTGACAATAAGATTGCATCAAATTTAAAAACTTTGGTAAAGACAGAAAAAGAATTACCAAAACTAAAAAATTCTACAGAATGGGAAAACAACTTTGTCAGCTATTCATTGAATAAAGTACTAATATCCAGAATATATAAAGAGTTCCAAAAATTTAAACACCAAATGGGCAAGTCAACTGAACAGACAGTTCTAAAAAGGTGTACCCATAGCAAAGAAATACATGAAGAAACATTCAACATCCTTAGCCTTAAAGGAAAGGTAAACTAAAATGATACTGAGATTCTACTTTACCCCAGTCACAATAGCCATCATCAAGAAAACAAAAACAAATGCTAGCAAGGATACAGGGGCAAGCGACAGGGAGAAACCTTGCACACTGCCGGTGGAAATGTAAATTATTGCAACCAGTATGGAAATTAACATAGAAGTTTCTTAGCAAAAAACTAAACCTAGAACTACCATTTGACTCTGCTGTGCCACTCCTGAATACATATCCAAAGGAATGTAAGTCATCATACAGTCAAGATGCCTGGAAATTATGTTCAGCTTTTATAATATTTACAATAACTAGCACTATTCATGATAGCCAAGCTATAGAAATAGCTCAAGTGACCACTATCTGAAGAATAAATCAAGAAAAATGTGGCATATATACACATGGATTACTATTCAGCCAGAAAGAAGAAAGTAATTATGTTGACTGTTGGAAGATAGATGGAACTTGAGATCTTGTTAATTGAAATAAGCCAAATTAAGACAGACAAATATTATATGTTTGCTCTCATATATGGAATCTACACTTAAAAAAATGAATGACAGGAGTATAAAAGGGGATGTATGTGGGGGTGGGGACCAGCTGGAAGGGAGTACAAAAGGAGAGGGAAAAAGGAGGGGGAACATGATGGAATACTTTATACATATGCATGAAAACAGAATAATGAAGTTTGTTGAAAAGGAGAGATAAGGAGTAACAGAGGGAGTGAATTTGATCAAAGGATGTTATAGGCATGTATGAAAAAATATAGTATAATAAAAAGTGAAAAAAGCAAAATCAAAAACAAGCTGAGCACTGATGGCTCAGCCCTATAATCCAGCAACTCAAGAGGTTGAGATCTGAGGATCCCAATTCAAAGCCAGTCCAGGTAGACGAATCTGAGAGACTTTTATCTCCAATTAACCAGCAAAAAGCCAAAAACTGAGCTACGGGTCAAGTGATAGCACACCGGTTTTGAGTGATAAAAGATAAGAACATGAGACTGAGTTCAAGCCTCACTACCAACACACATACACACAAAAGTAAAATAAAAATTTAAAAAAACCACCAAGACACTTCTCTCTCCTCTCCTCTTTCCTGCAACCAGCACCTGATCAGTGTGCTCAAATTTGTTGCCTGGAAAGAGAGCAAGTAACACAGGAATAACACAGACCAGGCCCCTGGGTGGATTGAAATCCTCCTTCAGTTTCACACCCTACCGAGCCACTTTGTGCAAGGCCCATTGTCATGCTGTAAACAGGCGAGAAGGTAACATTTAATTTAGGTCGAGCATCTGGAGTATTGAGGAGCCTTCATCAGGCTGTATTTAAATTTCTGTGTTCCACACCAGTGCCTCTAAAATTGTTAAACTGCAGCTTTATTAAACCTCACCCGTTCCAGCCAAGCTTGACAAACCAATGTTGAGTGTTTCCTCAATGAGACAGATTTGCCTGCAAAATCCCGCTGCCTCCTGCCACTCTCAGGAAGCCCAGACTGTCCCAGAGCCTGGCCCTTTGTGGTGGCGCCCAGCACCCAGCGATTGTGCTTCTAATCAACAGCCTCTAAGCAGGTGAGCATTTATCTCAGTCAGTTACCCCTTATAATTACTGTATTGAACCTAGTTGTCTATAAAATGAATGGTTTGTTCAGACACTTTACCCAAAGAGTTCATTAGGGGTTAAACAAAATGCAATCCCATTTGGAAAGAGTATAATAAATTGTTTCATCTGTGAATTTAGCTGTTCTCCCTAATGCAGACATGGGTGTTACAGTGGCTTTCCCTTGATAGGGTTATGGGTTAATGAAATGCCTTTTCTGTTGCTTATTTTCCTCTCTTCTGTGCTGAGTGATAAGTAGCTAACCAACGAAGCTTGTAATTACAATCTTACAGAAACCGGGCCGATCTGTATATAAATCTCACCATCCAATTACAAGATGTAATAATTTTGCACTCAAGCTGGTAATGAGGTCTAATACTCGTGCATGCGATAATCCCCTCTGGATGCTGGCTTGATCAGATGTTGGCTTTGTAATTAGACGAGCAGAAAATCATTATTTCATGTTCAGGAAAAAATTAGGTTGGTGGGAAGTTAATTTTCTCACCGCTCTCTGAAGCGTAGACAAGAATTTAATGATTTAATCATGATTGTTAGCTCTTTTGCAATCAATTTGTAATGATTGTGTAGCAACTCTCTTCAAGGGAAGCAGCTTTGGAGAGGAGTTTTCCACACAGCCTTCCAGGGGGGCTGGCCTTTGAGGGACACGTGACGTGGAGCCCATTAAAGCCATCTTCAGCATGACTTGGAGAGCGGCTGCCTCCTGCCTCCTCTTCTGGCCTGCAGAGTTCTCTTCATGTCACCAATCAGAGGAATAGGAGATGGATTTCTTGGCTTGCCCAAGTCATCGGAATAATTTGTTGGTGTCTCAAAATGTGAATCTCAGTCTATAAACAAAAGTGTACAAGAAATAGCATATGCCTTCACTTTCCTTTTGCTTGGAGACACATGCTGTGCGGTGGGGGAATGTGCTACCTCTTAGAAGCATCCGTCATTCATGTCCCTGCTCCAACCACACAGGGCCCCTCCTACCTCAGCCCTGCCCAAGCTCTCCTTCCATTCATGAGACTTGAGATCCTTTGCGGGAGCCAATAGCTGCAGGTGTGGGAACCAGCTTTTAAGTTCTAAGAACTGATATCTCCCATAGGTGGAGGAACAGGAAAAAGAGCCTGCCTGCATCAGCCTCCATGGATCTTGTCCTCTGACTGTCATCATCTCTGAGCATCCCAACCTGTCCCAGTGCCCCCTTTCCCATTGTTCAATAACATTATCATCTCCAAAATATTGGGAAGGATTTTAACTTCAGGCACTTTGTATTTGTAACCCGGTGAAATCTCTAGAGGCCAAAAATTACCAAGCCCGCCCACCTGCTTGAAGGGAAAGAGAGGAAGAGCAAAGTCTAATTAATATTTCAATAAATTATCCTTCCATATTGACTCGGACTTCCTCCTGTGTGTTCGTTCAATGATTTATTTTTCTGAGTGTTGCAAACACGGTTTCCCTCCCAATACTAGAGGATGCAATTGCCTGGTTGTTCATCCTGGTCAATTCTCCAAGTTCGTATAAAGCTCCAGCCAAATGTTTATGTATGAGCAGAGAGTATCTTGTTGGTGCAGGTGTGTGGGATGGCAGGAGGAGATGACAGTGTGGGTATTTCTGATTACATTTTTTTGAGTTTATCCATTCTATCATTGGTGAATTGCCTCATTGTTTCATGTACTGAGAAAGTAGTCACCATCAAGTGAAGTGTATAAAATCTTTCTTCAATCATTTACATTTTTATTTCATAATAGTAGTGGTCCCTCATAATTATAAGGGCAGATTTTTAATATGTTTTTTATAGTAAAGATACTGTGCAGAGGGGTTAGAGTTACATGAGTAAGGTAATGAGTACATTTCCTATTGAGCATTGTTACCCCCCTCCGTTGTCTTTCCCCTACCATCTCTATCCTTTCCACCTCCCCATCTCCTCCCTCCCCACCCCAAAGTTGTAAAGTTCATTTTCAACATAGTGTCTTGTAAATCTCATTGTTACAATGGGTCAATCTGTATCCTTATTTCAGCATTTTGTTATTTCCCTTCCCCTCCCCAAATTAGAAAAATGTATATACAAGATGCAGGGCACCAGAATCAAATACAGTGAAAACAGGGGTTATACCACTGGGGGCGGGGAGGAAGGGAAGAACATACAAAGAAACAAACAAAATCACATTGTGTATTTTTTTTTTTTTTTTTTTTTTTTTTTTTTTTTTTTAATTTAATTTAATTTTATTTGTGAACATACTGTACAGAGGAGTTACAGTTACATGGGCAGGATAATGTGTACATTTCTTACCAAGCATTGCAGCCTCCTCCTTTGTTTATCCTTCACATCCCTTCCCAGCCTCCCCCCTCCCCCCCTAATCCCAATCCTTCTCCTTCCTCCCTCCCCCCAGCCCCCCCCCCCCACCAACATTGTAAAGTTCGTTTTGGACATGACAACTTGTACTTCTCATTGTTGCAACAGGTCCACCTGTATCCTTAAACAACTGGTTTTTCCCCATCTCCTCCACAAGTTATACTGACATCAAATATAGTGAAAGCAAGGGTTATACTGTGGGGGAGGGACATACAAAGCAACAAAGAGATAATCTTATAAATGTGTTAGAAACACATGCATGAAAGAAAAAAACATTAAAATACACATCTAAGGGTTCATTTTCCTGACATCACATTATCTGACCTTTTCCGCTTGACTCATACATATACTAGATATTACAAATAAGGGAAACCATGGGACCTACGTTTCTTTGGGCCTGGCTTACTTCACTTAATATAATTTTTTCCAAGTTTTTCCATTTCCTAACAAATGGGGCAATGTCATTCTTTCTGATGGAGGCATAGAATTCCATTGTGTATATATACCACATTTTCTTGATCCATTCATCTACTGAGGGGCATCTGGGTTGGTTCCATATCTTAGCTATGGTAAATAATGCTGCAATAAACATAGTTGTGCTGGTAGCTTTAGTGTGGTCTTGTTTGTAAACATTAGGGTAAATGCCCAAAAGTGGGATTGCTGGGTCATAGGGGAGCTCTATGTGGAGTCTTTTGAGGAACCTCCATACTGCTTTCCAAAGTGGTTGAACAAGTTTACATTCCCACCAACAATGAATTAAGGTTCCTTTCTGTCCACATCCCCTCCAGCATCTGTTGTTGTTAGAGTTCTTGATTTTTGCCGTTCTCACTGGAGTGAGGTGATATCTCAATGTTGTTTTGATTTGCATTTCTTTTATGGCTAGGGATGTTGAACATTTCTTCATGTGTCTATTGGCCATCCTTCCTTCTTCTTCAGAGAAGTTTCTCTTTAAGTCTTTCGCCCACTTATTTATTGGGCAGTTGTTTCTTTGAGGATTTGTTGTTGGGGGGTTTAATTTTTTGAGTTCCAAGTATATTTTAGATATGAGACCCTTGTCCGTTGTATGGCTAGTAAAGATCTTCTCCCAATCCGTGGGCTTTCTATTGATCTTGCTAGCTATGTCATTTGCCCTGCAGAAGCTCTGCAACTTTATGCAATCCCATTTGTCCAACCTTTCTTTGATTTGTTGTGTTTCCAGGTCTCTATTCAGAAAATTTCGGCCTGAGCCAAGGAGACCTAGGGTTTCTCCTATTCCATCCTGTAATGTTTTCAGAGTGTCTGCTTTGAGTTCAAGGTCTTTGATCCATTTGGAGTTGATTCTGGTGCAGGGTGATATATAAGGATCTAGCTTAAGTTTTCTACATGTAGTTAACCAATTTTGCCAGCACCATTTACTGAAGAGGTTGTCTTTCTTCCATTCTATTGTTTTAGCTCCCTTATCGAAGATTAGATGGCTATAGGTCTGTGGGTTCATTTCTGGGTTTTCAAGTCTATTCCATTGGTCCTGAGGTCTGTTCTTATGCCAATACCAAGCTGTTTTGATTACTATGGCTTTATAGTAGAGTTTGAAGTTTGGTATTGATATTCCTCCAGCAGTGTTCTTTCCATTCAGGAGCGTTTTTGCTATTCGGGGTCTTTTATTGTTCCATATGAATTTTTGGATTGCCTCTTCTATTTCCTTGAAGAATGAGGGTGGAATTTTGATAGGTATTGCGTTGAATTTGTAGATCACATTGTGTATTATAAGTACATTAAAAAAACAGCAAGAAAGATAAAACCTCTTGTGTCCCTATCTTGGAGTTCATTTAGCTTAGCATCATCTTATATGGTCATATGTACATAGTTTTGACCTTTTCTGCTTGAAGGCACAGATCTTTTTAAGTCATAGATCACTCTGTTACACACATAAAACTAAAAATATGTGAAATATATTGTCAAAGGTATTCCTGAGTCATCTGCATATTCAAAAACCAACTTTCTAAACTCAGAAAGTTTTAATGTCTTTTTTTTTAGTGTGGTACTGGAGTTTGAACTCAGGGTCTTGGACTTGCTAGGCAGCTACTCTACCATTTGAGCCCATGCCTCTAGCTTTTTGTGTTTTAATATTTTTCTTCAGATAGGATTTTTAAAAATTTTTTAATTTATTTTTTATTGTGAAAATATCGTACACAGGGGTTACAATTACACGAGCAAGGTAATGAGTACATTTCTTATCAAGCATTGTTGCCTCCTCCTTTGTTTCCCCTTCCCATCCCTTCCCATCTCCCCTGCCCCCACACCCTTTCTCCCTTCCCAGCGCCAAAGTTGTAAAGTTCATTTTTGACATAACGATTTGTACATTTGATTGTTGCAATGGGTCCACCTGTATCCCTATTTAAACAATTTGTTTTTTTTCCCCTTCCCTTCCCCAAATTATACCCAAATTATATATCAAATACAGTGAAAACAGGGGTTATACCACAGGGGAGGGACATACAAAGAAATCATCTTATAAACATGTTAGAAACAATATCTTGGGGTTCATTTCGCCTAACATCAACTTATCTGACTGTTTCTGCTTGTCTCAGACATATACTAGTTATTGCAAATAAGGGAAGCCATGGACAGACCTATGTTTCTTTGGGCCTGGCTTACTTCACTTAATATAATTTTTTCCAAGTCTTTCCATTTCCTAACAAATGGGGCAATGTCATTCTTTCTGATGGAGGCATAGAATTCCATTGTGTATAGATACCACATTTTCTTGATCCATTCATCTACTGAGTGGCATCTGGGTTGGTTCCATATCTTAGCTATGGTAAATAATGTTGCAATAAACATAGTTGTTCTGGTAGCTTTAATATGGTCTTGTTTGTGATCATTTGGGTAAATGCCCAAAAGTGGGATTGCTGGGTCATAGGGGAGTTTTTTGTGGAGTCTTTTGAGGAACCTCCATAGTACTTTCCAAAGTGGTTGAACAAGCTTACACTCCCACCAACAATGCAGTAAGGTTCCCTTCTGTCCACATCCCCTCCAGCATCTGTTGTTATTAGAGTTCTTGATTATAGCCATTCTAACTAGGGTGAGGTGGTATCTCAATGTTGTTTTGATTTGCATTTCTTTTATGGCTAGAGAGGTTGAGCATTTCTTCATGTGTCTATTGGCCATCCTTCTTTCCTCTTCAGAGAACTTTCTCTTTAAGTCTTTAGCCCACTTATTTATTGGGCAGTTGTTTCTTTGAGGATTTGTTGTTGGGGATTTAATTTTTTGAGTTCCGAGTATATTTTATATAAGAGACCCTTGTCTATTGTATGGCTAGTGAAGATCTTCTCCCAATCCGTGGGCTTTCTATTGATCTTGCTAGCTATGTCTTTTGCCAAGCAGAAGCTCTGCAATTTCATGCAATCCCATTTGTCCAACCTTTCTTTGATTTGTTGTGTTTCTGGGTCTCCTTTAAGAACATTTCCGCCTTTGCCAAGGAGACCTAGGGTTTCTCCTATTCCATCCTGTAATGTTTTCAGAGTGTCTGCTTTGACTCCGAGGTCTTTGATCCATTTGGAGTTGATTCTGGTGCAGGGTGATATATAAGGATCTAGCTTTAGTTTTCTACAAGTGATTAACCAATTTTGCCAGTACCATTTACTGAAGAGGCTGTCTTTCTTCCATTCTATTTTTTTAGCTCCCTTATCGAAGATTACATGGCTATAGGTCTATGGGTTCATTTCTGGGTTTTCAATTCTATTCCATTGGTCCTGAGGTCTGTTCTTGTGCCAGTACCAAGCTGTTTTGATTACTATGGCTTTATAGTAGAGTTTGAAATTTGGTATTGATATTCCTCCAGCACTGTTCTTTCTGTTAAGGATTGTTTTTGCTATTCAGGGCCTTTTATTATTCCATATGAATTTTTGGATTGCCTCTTCTATTACCTTGAAGAATGAGGTTGGAATACTAGCAGGTATAGCACTGAATTTGTAGATAGTCTTGGGAAGTATTGCCATTTTCACGATGTTGATTCTTCCAATCCAGGAGCATGGGAGGTTTTTCCACTTTCTAAGTTCTGTATTGATTTCTTTTTTCAGGTTTTTAAAGTTTTCATCATAGAGGTCCTTCACTTCTTTGGTTAAGTTAATTCCTAGATATTTTATTTTTTGTGGGGCTATTATGAATGGAGTTGCTTTCCTGATTTCATACATGCTTTTCTCATTGTTGGCATATGAAAAGCCATTGATTTTTGAAGGTTAATTTTATACCCTGCTATTTAGGTCATAAAGCAAACTTGTCCAAATTCAGAAACATTGAAGTTATACCTTGCATTCTCTCAGACCACAAGGGAATAAAATTAGAACTCAACACCAAAAGCCACCAAAGAAAGTCCTGTAACACATGGAGGTTAAACAACACACTGTTGAATCACCAGTGGTTCATGGAATAGATTAAAAGGAAATTCAAATGTTAATGATATTCAACAAAAATGAACACACAAATTACCAGCTCCTCTGGGACACAGCAAAGGCAGTACTCAGAGGCAAGTTTATAGCTCTGAGTTCCTACATCAACAAATTAGAGAGATCTGAAACCAACAATTTAATGATACATCTGAACCTCCTTGAAAAAGAGCAGCAAGATAAACCCCAATCCAGTAGACAGAAAGAAATAATTAAAATTAAATCAGAATTAAACGAATTAGAATCCCCCAAAAACTGTAGAAAGAATCAACAAAACAAAGAGTTGGTTCTTTGAAAAAATTAACAAAATTGACAGACCCTTAGCAAATCTTACCAGAAAAGAAGAGAACACACCCAAATAAACAAACTCAGAGATGAGAATGGAAACATCACCACAGAAACAACAAAGATAAAAAAATTATAAGGGAATACTTCTCAAACCTTTGTGCTAATAAGTTTGAGAACCTGGCAGAAATGGACCTTTTCCTAGCAAATATTGACATGCCAAAACTAAACCAAGATGAGTTAAACCAGCTCAGCAGGCCCATATCAAGCATTGAAATAGAAACAGCAATAAGAGACCTTCCATCTAAGAAAAGCCCAGGACCAGCTGGATTTACACCAGATAGGATTTTATGCTTTTGCTTAGGCTGGCCTGGGAATCCAATCCTCCTACTGCCATCTTCCAAGTAGCTGTGATTACAGATGTGTATTGCTAAACCTGCCTTTTTTTTTTAACATAAAAGGGTACTGCACTATTACCTTTGAGAGTTTCTCCACCGTTTTTTTCTCCTGAAGGCCTCATTCAGGAAGCACTGAAGATCTCTTATTATTTCTGGACAACACTGGTATCAACCTCAACCATCTTAAAACAGTGTAAGAGCCACCCTAGTTCAAAGTGTTGAAGTGTGCCTAGTATCTGGTCTGGGACCTAAGGATGATATTTCAGACAGGACAGGTGGGGTGGAGACAGAGAGGTTTTGTGCAAGTGAGTCAAAAGAAAAAGACAACATTTAGGCCAAGGGATGCCATATTAGTGAAATCTTCGTCTTCCCTCTCACGTGTGGTTCCTCCTTTTCCTCCAGGAGCCACTTCTGCTTGGATTGAAAGAAGCTAGGAGCTCTACCATGTATGGCAGCTTGAGTTAGGTGATCTGTTGCCAGGTCAAAGTCTGGTGGGTTAGCATTTGTTTGGAACTTTCTGCTTCAACTTTCTGCTCCTACTCAACTATCAAGAATTGGAAAATGTCTAAGCAAAGTATTTGTGGAGAGTTTTCCACGGAGTCCAGGACTTGTATTTATATTGCTTCCTTTGGCTTCTATCACTGATGGCAGCTAACTCAGCTTCCGGTTCTCATAGCTCTGATGGCAGCCTGTCAGCTTCTGGGTCCTGTTATGTTCCTTCCAGAACTGCATCCTCCTTAGTGTAAAAGAAAAGTTCCAGGTGGGGTGGGGAGGGGGGTGGAGCCTCTAGATTTGCAGAAGTCCTAAGGGTGCATTGTGCCTCCTATAGATTGGTAACTACTGGGTAAAATTCTGTCCAGACATGACTTGGTTGTCTGTTCTTTATTCTTTTATTCAGTATGTATTTATTAAGCACTACCCTATGTGCTGGATTTTGGGAACCCAAAGTATTCCTATCTCTTTAGGAACTGGGGAACTGGCTAACTGGAGGCCCCAACTGTCTCTCCTCTCTTGACCTTTTAAAGTGCACAGCTCAGCTGTGTTAGGTACATTCATAGTGTTGTGCCGTCGCCACCATCCAAAAAACACTTGCCAAGTTGAAATTCTGTCCCCCTTAAAGACTGGCTCCCCATTCTATCCTCCACCCTGGATGCCACCATTCTATGCTCTATGAATCTGACTACCTGACTCACACACATGGGAATACTCAGTATCTTCTTAAAGACTGGCTGATTTCACTAAACCTAATGTCCTCCATGGTCAGCCGTAGGGCAACACATACCAATAGCCCCTTATATTCCAAGCCCAACAGCAGTCCCTGCCTTGCACACAGGCACGTTTTATCTAGCCATTCATCCATGGATGGGCATTTGGTTTGCTTGCACGGTTTAGCTCTTGTCAAGAATGCGAACGATGACTCTGGGGGTACAAAGGTCTCTTCAGGTGGCTCCTTTTAATTGTTTTGTGTTTCCCCAGGAGTGGAATGGCTCAGTTCATACAATGCTGCTACGTTGAATTTTCTGAGGAATCACCTCACTTTCCCACAGCCTCCATGGCACCGCCACGTTCCTCTCCACAGCACCCAGTGTCCCCGCTCCTCCATATCCTCACCACCTGTGACTTTTTGAGAGTAGTCTTTCTAAGTGACCAGTAATTCCTACACTTGAGTCCAAAGGCCTCAGCTCTACCTCACTTCCAGTGAGAAAGAACTTAACTATTAGTGAATTCAGCAAATAATCCTCTACAGCGACTATGCTCATGAGAGAACATGGAAAAATGGAATTTTTTTTTCTGTGCTGCCACTTTCTGCCATGCCTGTCCTCTTTCCCGGAGCCTCATCCATAACCCAGGAATGACAGTAATAGGGCCTACCTCATAGGATCATTGTGATCATAGGATCTACCCCCATAGGATTATTGTGGAGATTTCCTTATTTGATGTGTGTGGTGAGACTAGCATAATACCTGGCACATTTTTCTTTTCTCTTTACTCTGCAGGAAAGGTATAGTAAGACACTTGTGTCCTGTACCATGTGGAACTAATAGGAATTCTGATCATCTTGTGTCAGTTCCCTCCCAGGTCCTCTGCTGCTCTGTCTGGTCCTGTCTAGCCTGAGGAGAAATGCTCCAGTTATTTCTAGAAATTTCTCTGGGTGACGGGTTTCTTTTTTACTCTTTTCTTTTTCTGTTTTACAAGCATTGAAGAGTGAACATAACTCCTCTGTAATTATAGTTAAACGCTATAATAATAATAACTTTAATGAGCACAGACTTTTAGTTAAAGATAATGAAGTCATTTTTCTCTCCTACTTGCTCTTAAAATCTACACAAAACTGCAACTAAGTAAACATAGCAATAAACTGTAATTTCAATGCTTCACTCTGGAACAGAGCAGAGCTGGTGGAGAGAGCAGACACGTGGCTCATCTGCTTGAGGGTCAGGTTTCTGAGATACTTTGGTCTTCATAAAGGAATCCAGCAATGAAAACAGGATGTCCAGAGAGTCATGCATCACCTCTGTGTGGGGCTAGTTGATGCCACAGAATGGACGGAAAGAAACCATGGGGAAAGGTGAATTTATGTCTTGAATCTGACTACCTCACAGGAAAATTACTGGAGAGAAGTGCGGTAAAAGTAAGTAGTAGTAACCCTTGAACCCTGAGTACAGATCCTGGGCCAGAGTAACACCTACTCCTCCAGTATGCAAAAATAAGACTCCATTTGCCTTCAATGCAGAAAGCAGAGAAAATATCTGAGATCACAATGCTGAATAAAGCGTGAATTTCTCCAGTCTGTCTCTGTCCCCTCTCATACTTCCCACATTGCTTCTGTCAATAATGTCCCCATGAAAGAAAGGAACTGGCATGGGCCCAGATATTTGCACTAAGAAACAAACTAAGGAAGGAGAGAAATGCAACCAAGAGCATCTGGTGAGTGTGTACTATAAAGTCACTTCATGTAGCAGAAGGAGAGTTGGACAGAGTATGTCCATTAATTCAAACAAGGGATAGATGATTGGCAAGAAATGAGTGATGATAAGGTTTTTTCCTTCACACAAAACTCAGGGAATCAGTGAAAAGCAAGCTAATAAAGCCTGGAAAACAAATAGATAAAAAAGTAGAACCTTTACAGAGTCAAATGCTAGTGCATGCTAGTGCATGTTGGTAATCCCAGCATTCAGGAATCTGAGTCAGGAGGATTGAGAATTTGAGAATAACCTACGCTACATAGTAAGACACCATTTCAAAAAGAAAAGAAAAAAAAAAAGATTGGATTTTCAGCTAAGGGCAGGGAGAAGAGTTTAGAGAAAGTCATATAAGTGAACTGGAAGATCATACAAACTATAATAAATGTGTTACAAATATATATTATAAATGTATGCATTAATGTACATATATTACAAATATGTAAATGTGTACATAAATAATAAACTTGAATAAAACAACATAAATAAATAGTCCAGAAAACGTTAGTGAAAGAGACTCAAACTGTGTATTGAATGGGCATAGGAAAATTTATATAGATATGAGGCCTATCTTGCTAAAGCTCTAAAACTTCCAAGAAACGAGACTCATACCGGCATTTGGTGTGGACGGTGCTGGAAGTAAAAAGTCAAGAATAAGGGGAAATACTGAACTGGCCTCAAACTTATCCACAGCAACCTATAACCCATGACAATGGATTCTAGATGATTGGAAAAGGAAAACTAATAAGACATTAGAATGTATACCCCACCATCTTGTTTTTCAAGTATAAAGACAGAATGTATCTTCCAGGGTGTAAATAGCTAAGTTATGTAGGTCCTTTAGATCCTTCTGGGGAACAAACAAACACTTGAAAACAAAGCCAGACATTCTAATAAAGAAATCTGGAGTAAAACCAGGCACCAATGTTGCATGTCTATAATCCTAGATATTGAGGAGGCTAAAATCTGGAGGATTAAGATTCCAAGCCAGTGTGGGCAGAAGAGTCTGTAAGACTCCATCTTCAACAATCAGCAAAATACTAGACCGAAGACACGTCTCAAGTTGTGGACCACCTGTGTGCAAGGCAGCTGAGCGAGCGCACAAGGTCCTGAGTTCAATCTCCAGTGACACTACCCTCCCCTCCCCCTATAAAAATGCTCATATATCTGGAGTAAGAAATGGTAGTACCGAAAACAACTAAGACTAGTTGTCCCACGGTTCCACAGCCTGGATGGCTTACACACAAGTCAGTTTTCTCAGTCCTAAGGCCTGAGAATCTGTGACTAAGGCATTGGCTCCAATGGGATTCTCCAATGGGATTGTTGGCCATCTTTGGGGTCTCATCTCTGCCTGTATTTCCACCTAGCATTCTCCTTGGTGGGCAACTGCTGGAGCCCACATTTCTCATGAGCTCACTAGTCACGCTGACTTATGATCCACCTGTTACTGAGTGCTAACTGATGGCCTCTGTAGTGACCCTCACTCTAATAAGGTCATACCCTGAAGTTTGAGGGAATAAACCATCAACACAGGAATTTGAGGGGCACATGATAAAAGAAGATAAGTATATAGGCAGTCAGTATGGACTACAGAAGTGGCCAAAAAATCAAAACGACTCTAACCTGTTAACATTTGTTGATATCTAGAAATGCTTCTGATTTCAACACCGGAGGGTATGGGGGCTGCTGTCCGTAGAGACCAGGGTTGCTTTATACAGTTTACAAGGTATGGGTCAGCTCTGCCCTGCCCAGCAGAGTCCAGCCCCAAATATCCGCACAGCCCAGTCTGAAGCATCTTTTCCTGGGGTAGTGGACGTCAGGTGGTGGTGTCTGCTCTGCTGAAAGATGGGTATGCAGTACACACCTGTATTACCAGCACTCCAGGAGCTCAAGAAGCTGAGGCACAAAGGCTGATGAATACCAGCTCACTATGCCAAGCCACCCTTCTGTCACCTGGGTCATGCTTCACATCCTTAAATTCTTGCATCCTCTCTGTATGCCTACCTCCATGTCAGCTCCAGAAGCTGGTTCAGCTCCTGCTAGGTAAATCCTGGCTCCCTGCCTCCTCCCTATGGGCCTCCATGTGGCCATGTCCCTTGAGTAAGATTTCTGAATGCTCTGGCTTGGATGCCAGAGCATTTGAACCAGCATTTGACCCTACTTATCTTTCCGCTCTGCCCTTGCCTAGATGCTACCAAGCCTCTTTTCATGCTTATTGAGGGCCTCTGAGCTTTCAAGCGCTCTTTGATTAATCACAGTGAATGCTATCCCTGCCACTCGGCATCTGCGGTACCTGCCCAGCCCAACCTGTCTCCCCAGGCAGATGCTCTGTCTCCTCGTTCTTCACCATGAGCTGATGAGCTCAGCTACCATTTATCTGCACATTATGAGAGGTGTCACTCCACTTACTCTCCAGGCAGTAAGTGGTTTGAAAAATGCAACTGTAACAAATATGCAGAGAGGATAAGAGAGACTGTGCCATGCAGGGAAGAAAGGAAGCTAAACCTTTGAATTCAGTCGACAAAATAGTTAATAACTAAAGAGTGCTCTTGGATGATCGCAATCAGTCGCAGCATCAGGGACTGCCTTAGACACTTGGAAGGCTCCTTGGGAAAGAGACCTCACTCCCTTGCCCAGCTCTGGACGCTGAGCACATCAAGAGTGGAGATAAATGCTATTCTTGAGGGAAACAATTATGCCACAAGGATGACTTTTGCCCTGGAAATCAGACGTTATCTGCTCCCCTCTCTCTCTCTGACTCCGTCTCTGTCTGTCCTTCTGTCTGCACCCCCCATCCTCCCCCTTTCTCACCGCAATGGAGGCAAGGGTTCCCACAGTGTAGCCCTACCTGCCAGGAAACTGAGGCAGCTGAGAATAACAATGCCTCTTTTTCTAGGTCTCAAAGCTTTTAGAACCCAGGACTTAAAACAGTGTCACCTAAACCTCTGCTATGTGGCTTGTCTAATACCACCTGATAGGGCATTTTGGTGAGTAGATCATCCCATCTTGCTAATGGCTGAGATCTTGTTTGGCTGGTGAAGAGAAGGTTCTCCTTCCTCTGAGCAAATGTAGCCCCTGCTGGCCAAGTGGTTTGGTATGTAGCTTATGGGCTGCATTGTAGTCTTTATTTGCGAGTGTTTTGTTGTTGCGTTTTTTTTTTTTTTTAGTATGTACCTTGAATAACCACTTATAGCAGCTTGCTGAAACAAATCAGGAAAAGTTTGTTTTTTGGGGTTTATGTGGGGCTGGATTGGGGAAGGTGGGAAGGTCTCAGAATCATCAAAGAGCTCAGCTGCATCTAGGAAGATGGCCACATGTGCTCAAGCCAAGATGTGAGAGGTTTCGCAGAATGACAGAGCTGGGCAGAAGAGGACTTCATCAGCTCCCAGGCTGCAGTGGGGGAGGAACAGACCCAAGTGAAGGGTTGAGGGCTGAAGAGGAGCCTACAGAGCATGCTCAGCACTTTGGACACTCTGTGAGTGAGGCAGCTGCTCATAAGAAGCTCATCAGGCTAAGGATGGAAGCATGGGCTAGCTCAAGACCTGCCCACTGGCAGGATTTGAAGTCACAGTGCAACTCATGATTTGGACCACAGTTCTATCACGGTCTTTGGCTAGGAAGTATTCCTCCCTCAAACTGAACTTACTACTCCTTAACTTTGTGTCCAGTGTTGGCCAGTGGGGTATTAGGCATTGTGACACTGGTGGAGGTGTGGAATGCACTGTGTGGTGGTGCTTGACTTCCTGTTGAGTCTTTGCCCAGGGGACATACTGGAGGTGGGGGGAGTGGGCACTGCTCCTGGGAGATGTGTGCTGAGCACCCTGGAACCAAACCCCAGGCCTAGACTGAACTCCAGAGGGGCCCAGCATAGCTAGCCAAGCCTCAGGTCACTGGTTGGTAGACAGTAGTCAGTGATTAAGGTAACTGCTTCCTTGCTGTGCAAGTTACTTTATCCACCGAAGACCTTATATCTCTATCTGATCTTTAGCTGCAAAACTGCAAAGTATAGAGTTGCATAAAGTATTTCACATATCTATTCATATAAATATTAGTAAACAGATATCTTCAAGTATGAAGTTTAGCAGCATGAAGTACATCTCAATAAATATTAAATATTATGAATTTCTACTTCATTCTTTCCTTTGCTGTCTTCCCAGGTCTCTCTCCCCTCCTTAAACTCTGACCACCATATGTCAATAAATCACTGAGGAGACTCAATTGCCAGCCCCAACCCATCTTAAGGAATATTAGATGGGGAAGAGCGATCAACTCAGGCTCCAGTCACTATCTTGGTGAGACTGAACACATGGGGCGTTTGCTCTGCACAGGATCTGCTTAAAAGAGATGTCAGGAGCCTGGAGGTGACTATTTCAGAGGACCAGTCTGGGACCCTTTGCCAGTATGGCACAGAAGTGAGTCTGTCCATGAAGTGTGACCCAGACTTCCAGCCTCAAGGTGACGCTGCTGGCCTTGGAGGTCTGGAATGTAGGAGGGACCGACCTCAGGCCAGGTGTTCTCATCCTGCCTATTTGTAGCACTTTATGCAGTGCCTTTAGCTGCTTTAGCCTCCATTGAATACCTGACGAATGGGATGGTAGCCATGGTGATCCAGGCAGACAGGGCTGGGACTGTGGGCACTTTGCAAAATAAGGCACAAAGGCTGGGGCCCAGCGAGGAAGTGAGAGAGTGGTGTAAGAACCACACTGCTTGGCTCTGGACCAACTGAACTCTCACAAACTGACTCCATCGCTGGCCAGGCTCCACCCCAAATGAAGATCTCACCCCAAGTGAAGGTCGGACAACAGTCAGGCTCCCACACCCACACCCACCTTGCTCCCACAGCCACAATGCGCTGCCGTCCATGATGCTCACACCCAGGATGGTTCCACACCCACAACACACTCACGATCCCATGCCATGATGATCTCACCTTAGAGTGCACTCACACCCATGGTGGGTGCTTACCGTAGGATGACCTCATGCCCACGATGATCTCTCACTCATCATGCTTCTACACCAATTCTTGCTTGCGTAGCTCCTGTGAATGGCTTCCGGCATGTAGCAGGAGAGACACTCTCCGCAGAGTGGGGCAGTCACAAGGGAAATGTGTGCCCGCATTCCAGCCAGCAAACTTCATAGGAATAAACAGCAGGGAGAAACTGAGTGTAAGGGCCTAGAAACCTAGTGATTCAGGATGCTGGGATCTGAACATTGCAATTCAAAGCCATCCTGGGCAGATGAATCAGAAAGACTCTTCTCTCCAATTAATCAGCAAAAATATATATATATATATAAAGTCTGAACTGGAGGCATGGCTCAGGTTGTAGAGCGCTAGCTAGCTAGGCAAAAAAAGCTGAGTCAGAACATGAGGTTCTGGGTTCAAGCTCCAGTATCAACACACACACACACACACACACACACACACACACACACACACACACACACACACACACCATACAACCTCAAAGAAAAAGAAAGAAGGGACAACAGAAAAACCCAAAGTGCCATAAGCATCTCAATGTGTTATGGCAGTGGCATCTCAGACTTGAGCTGTGTGCCCATTTCCTCCATATCCACATTTCTTTATCACTTGGTTGAATTTTCCCAAATTCACTCCCTATTTTCACTTGGTTGTATTTATTTCAAAGCGGGATTTTACCTCATTGGGCTGACAGGTACCCTGCACTGCAAATCTTGTCCCAATGCACTCTTACAAGCATGACTATTTGAACAGTTTCCTCGGGTGTACTGCGATCATCACATTCCTGCTACCAGAAGAATGCTGATCCCATCCAAGGCCCTGCTGTAGTGTCACTGTGTCTCCTAAAGTCCATGTGTTGGGCATTTAATCCTTGATATGCTAATGGTATTTGGAGGTGGAGCCTTAGGGGCATGGTTGGGATGAAGGTGTGGGTGGGTTTAGATGAAGACACAGGAGAGCTGGCTTTGCATCACCATGTGATGCCCTTCACCCTGTTAGGGCACAACACGAGGCCCTCACTGGGTGCAGAGTGGAGGCCAGTTTCCTGGCTCTCAGACTTTCTCATGTCCACAAACACCAGGCAAAGCAAGTGTTATTCTTCAACAATTACATGGTGGTGGGTATTTTATAACAGCAAAAGAAAACAGCCTACGTTGGGATTGTCTTGATCAGAGACCTAGGGTGACCATGGAATTCACCAATTTGGATGGAAGCAGAGCCATGGTCAGGCCTCCCAGCACTGGACTGGGCTACCTCTCCTCAGCTGAGCTTTTCACTGTGTCCTCTGTGATGCCCGCTCTATGAGCACTCCCGGCTATACGATACACAGATAGTAGACCAAACAGTTTGGTGAATGCTTGGCTATAAACCCAGCCAAGAAGGTTTCCTTGCCACATGGATATGTGAGTAGCATACAACTATGGCTGGCTTCTCTTTAGCTATACTCTGAGAATAGACTTCCAAAATCAGAATGTGCTGGCTTGTCCTAGTGTAAGCATTTAAAAAAAATTGTGCCAGCACTGGGTCTGTATGGTCACTTAGTTTTCTCTGCTCAAGGCTATTCCTCTACCCCTTGAGCCACAGCTGGTGCTGGAGTCTCACTGACTTTCCTGCTTCCATTGGCTTTGAACTGTGATCTTCAGATCTCAGCTGCCTGAGTAGCTAGGAGTACAAGCATCACCACTGGTGGCCAGCTACCAGGGCAATTTGTTAAAATAGCTCTGATGCCCGTTTCTGGGCCTTTTATATGTTGACTGTGACATTTTAGTGACCATTACTACGACTCCATCACCTGGGAAGCAGGAGGAGGTCCTGGGAACACGTTAGCACCTAGACCTAGGCCTACGTACCTTGGCTCACAATGGGGTCCAATGCCTTTAGGCCCACATGGGCCTGGAGAGGAGAAGGGTGATCCCCCACAAGGACTCCACAAGCTTCTGACTAAGGCTTCGAAAAGAAATTAATTCTCCCCATCCACGGCCTCCGCTCTATTACCTATTCATCAAAAATTGCCTGGCGTTTGTGCATTTTTCATTACAAGAGTCAACATTTGCCACGTTAATAAAGCAAGGGGCTGCTTTTCTCCTCTCAGAAATAGAATATGTAACGAACGGCCCCTTTGATGTTGTTCAGCCAATACAATATGTATCTGAATGAGGATGAAAGCAGCCGGTTAGGGCCAGGCTTCTGAGGCTTGGATGGAGTGGGGCTGGAGGGAAGGGCTGGGCTGGGCTATACTGGGAGGAAATCAGCATTGCAGAGAATGGGCTGGGACTTGAGAGGGATTTCTTCCGGGTCATTCCCCCAGATAGAGACCTCCTTAGGGCGGGGAAAGTAACTTTCAAGTAACTGCTACCCACACTGGCTGTCCCAGGATGGCTCAGAGGATCCCCAGGATGTGGAACCAGAGCCAGGACCTGTACCAAGAGCCAGGAGTGCAAGTGAGTTGTGGGCTCCGCTCAGAGCTGGAAGAGGGAGGGGGGATGGCAGAGGTCCAGTATGCCCGGGATGGGACCATGAATGCACTACTCTGTAAAGGGACAAACATCTGGAGAGATAGAACTGGCATTGTCACCAAAGCAGTCACCATGTCCTAAACACAGAGCTGCCCACACACTGGGTGGCAAAACACATGGGGACCCGCTGGTGAATCCCCAGCATCTTTGTCCACTCAGAGCAGGCTGAGGAGGGGAGCCTGTCATGGGCTGTGGATATCTGAAGGCCCCAAAGTCCTGGCTGGGTTCCAAGGGCTGACAGTAGAGCAGCCAAGGCCTTTCCTCTCACCAGACATATTTGTCTTGTCCTATTTGGAGGAAAACTCTCTGACCCCAGAACCATTGAGAGACAAGCCCCTTCAGCAAATTCACCCTCCCCCATGCCATCAAAGACCTCATCATTTTGTGTCTCACCAGCTCCCCACCACTTCCCCAGCCTGCTGGCTGTCGTGACTCCTTCTTAGTGCTGCCTTGGCTCCTGGCAAAGGTTTGGGTATGTGTGCCAGCTCCTCCAATCACACGCAGTGGCTGTGTGGCCTTGGCCAAGATACCTATCAGCTGTGAGCCTTGATTTCCTTTTGTTTTTATTTTTAGTCTTTTTGTTGTTATTACAAAAGTCATGTATTCCATAAGTCAGGTAAAGAGTACATTTCTTTTGGGACAATTTCACCCCTTCCCTCACTCTCTCCCAGTTTTTTTCCTCCCATTCTCATCCACAAGTTGTATAGTTCATCTTAACATAGTATCTAATGAGTACCATTGCTTCTTGTTCACCTTTTGTCCCACTATTTCTGTGCCTCCCCTTACACTCCCAAAGACATATACACGCACAAACAAAACAAAAAAGAGGAAACAAAAACAGTAAAAAAGAAAAAAAATCCTTTTTGCTTCCATTTCCTGGAGTTCATTTCAATAAATATTGTTTTGTATGGTCAGATGCACACAGGCATTTTACTTTTCTGTTCCTCTCCTAAGTTTGGACTCACTCTGAGTGATTTATTGACTTGTAACATAGAAATCAAAATTGAACCAGTCTAGTAGACTGTTGAGTTCCAAGTATAGTACCCTGCCTGCAGCTATTGCTAGATGGTGGTGTGCACTCACAGCTCTCTTCCTAGATTCCATCATTCATCCTTTTCCCCAGGTCCCTCGAACACCCCACAGATTGGGGCCTGGGGACAGAATCACAGCTGGAGTTCTCCAAGGTTCCGGAGTGGAGTGCCGGGACACTTCTGTCATCTCTGTGGAAGATCTGGTCATGCACTCCTAGCCGGAAGCAGGCAGGAGGCAGGTGCTAGGCTTTCCTCTTCCTCCTCTCACCAAGAATACTCAGCTATGGCCTGGGTTTGCTGCTGGAAGTAGCAATAATCTGGTGAATGAGCCTTCCAGAAAGAAGGATCAGCCAGGGCAAAAGTCCTGAGGCAATCTACAATTTTAGGTGTTGGAGGCGCAAGAAGGCTAATAAGGTAGTTGTAGAAAAGTGAGCAGAGAATAAAAATGGAAAAACTGGAGCCCTGGCTGGATGGGATCTCCTCATCGAAGGCCTGATGGCCTAGAAAAGGAATCATTTTAAGTTTTGTTCTCTAGGTGAGGAGACAACAAACTTTTTCTGTGAAAGGCAGTTATTGTGAGTGATTTACACCTTGCAAGTCAGTAAATAAGTCTCCCTTGCAATGGACTCCACTACTCAACTCTGCTATTAAAGCATGGAAGAAGCCATGACAAGATGCAAATTTGGTGGCTGTGTTCCAATAAAACTTTATTAACAAAAACAAGGAGTGGGCCTGATTTGACCCCAGTAGGCAACTTATTGGCCTTGGTCTAAGTAATAGAAGGCCACAGAAAGCTTTTAAGCAGTGATGCCATCATATATGACCTGCTCTATTGTCATGAGTAAAGGAATCTGATTGTTGCAAGGAGAATGGGTTGTGGTTGATCAAGACGGTTACCCATTTAAGAGAAACACTACTAGGGCCAGGCGTGGATTACACACACATCTAATTCCAGCTATGTGGTAGGCAGAGATAGGGGGATTACAGTCTGGGCATAAAGCAAGACCTTATCTGAAAAAAAATCCCTAAAGCAAAAAGGGATTAGAGGGTAGCTGAAGTGAAGAATCTCTGCCTAGCAAGCACAAGGATTTGGGTTTAAACCCTGTACCACCTAGGTCATAATAATAAACATAAAACAATAAATGACTATAAAAGTCCAGTGAAGTGCTCCTTGGCTTGGAGCTGGCCGAAGAGATAGACAGAGGCGATAGACTGGGGAGGTGATTTGAAGGGAAGCAACCCAACTGGGTTACTGTGGAGGTTATAGCTGGACTGTGTGCATCGCACACGGGTGTGAGCATTGTTGCTCTCATCTGTCCCTTTTCGCTTGTCCAAGGGACTGGCTAGCCTGTCTGCCCTCAGTGCCGTACAGAAAGCTTTGCAGAAACTGCTTCTGCAGTTCAGATCGCTTACAAAAGCCCAGGCTGCAATTAGAAAGCTTCATAGCTGTGTAGTATCTATAAAAAGAGGTTATTTTAATATTTGGTTCAACTTCAAAGTGGTAACTTAGAATTATATATACCCCATTAAAATATAATGCTTTTCCCCCCAAACTAATCAAATGGCTAAATCAATTGTTGGTGAATTGCCAGTGGCCTGAGGATCAATGGGAATAGAAAATGTATTCTATATTTTCCTTGTTACATAGAGTTAGAGTGCATGTTTTATTAATGTTTATTCTTTAGAGACCAGATTTGTGCATTCACTAAAATAAACACTACAATCTTTCGGGCTTGGTGGATGGCGGGTGCTGAAGTGAAAGGCAAAGAATGTTCCATAAGGAAGCAGCCATACAGAGCCCTTGAGGGGTGATGGGAGCCCCCTGGGGATGGGATTCGGGGACCTGAGAATCATATCCACACTTGTAAGTTGAATGACCTTGGAATATGACCTTCCTCTTTTTACTCTTTGTATTTGTCAAATGAAGAATTGCTGCTTGAGTTTGCATTAAGTTAGTGGGTGCTGCACGGAGCCTTGCTGGGGAAAGGATTCTTGAAGAACCATATCTGTGTTCCAAGGATGGAGTGATGGTGAATTTTGTCTGTTGGTGTGAACAGGGTAAGGGATGTGGAGATAGCTGGTTTTATTCATCCATTTTGTGGTCCTGCAATGAAATACCTGAAGAAAAGAGGTTGAGTTCACTCACAGTTCTGGGGATTCAAAGTCCAGGATCAGGAAGCCACAGAGGTCCAGCATCCCATGAGGACCTTGTGTCCCATCATAGGGGAGCGAATGGGATGAAATCGAAGAGCTGGATTGGGCCACACTCCTGGTATCATAACAACACTCCTTCTAGAACCATTGCTCTTACTCCCCTTCCAAGGCACACCTCCAGTGGATCTCCCATTAGGTCACCTCCCAGCATCACCACTGTAGGAACCAAGATCCTGTTGCATGAATCTTTTCAGGGGGAAGGTAACAATAACTAAACTGTGTACTGTAAAATACTTTTCCTAGGTGTTGGCAAGGTTATTTCTGGAGAAGGTGAGCATTTGAGCCAGCATACTGATCAAGGAAGGCAGGGTAGAAGGATAACGTGCACAGCACCCCATAGTGTCACACCTAATATTATCCTTCCTTGCCTTCCTCTCTCTCTCCCTGGCCCTCTCCCCATGGCTGCATTTGTAGAGTGATCTGCCATACTCAAAGTCCCCTTTCTCATGGAGAGCTTAGGGCATCCTCTCTGGTCTCTGCCCTTTCAACAGGTTGTCTTAGGTTCCCCCAAGAATCTAGGCTGGGTACCAGTGGCTCACGCCTGTAATCCTAGCTACTCAAGAGGCTGAGAGCTGAGGATCACAGTTCAAAGCCAGCCCAGGCAGGAAAGTCCATGAGACTCTTATCTCCAATAAATCACTAGAAAACTGGAAGTGGTGCTGTGGCTCAAGCGGTAGAGCATTTGCCTTGAGCTGAAGAGCACAGGGACAACACCCAAGCCCAGAGTTCAAGCCCCACGACTGAAAAAAAAATCTAGGGACAGAATAATTTCCTGGAATTATCAGAGTTCATCTGGAAAAAATGGGAACCTAGGAGCCCCTCTATGGAAGTCAGATTTTCCTCCAGGTCCTGGAGAGCTGACTATCAGCCCATGAACTTCAGGTCTCAGTTCTCCTTGCAGTGTTGTATTCAGGACCCATGGCTGAAACTTGTCTGTACTTTGCATTATGGCTGGGCTGGGTATGCACACCATAAGCATAGCTGTCTTCCCACTTTGTACACCCTGAAGATTTGGAGTGCTGATGGAATGATTATGGAAGAGGAAAGAGGTGATAGGCACAAAGCCAGAGGATCTTCCCACAACTGGAAGCCAGTGGCTTCCCTTAGAACATGGCACTCTGTGAACAAATCTTATTTAACCCTTTCAATTCCCAGGTCCAGGAACAGCCTGCGACCTACCTGAAGCTCCTCTACTTCCTAGCTTCCTCATGTCTTTCCCAGTGCAGCCACTGGGCCCTGTAGAGCAATGGATGAGCCTCTGAGCAAGAGGCGGTGCAGACACATGGGGAAAGTTGCCCACTGCTTAGTCTGGGAAAGTGACAAACACATGAAAAATTACCACAGAAAGATACCGAGACATCCCACCAAGAAAATTACCCTTCACTGCAGCCTCAAAACACTTCCCATGAGTGATCCTGGCAAAATATCCAGGAACACCCAACATGTCAGGGACTCCTTCTCGGGCTCACTTAAATGTTCTCACCTGGGGCAAAGTTTAGTTTTATCCACTTGAAAAGTAAGAAGGATCAAGTTAATGGCTCAAAATGAGTGACCTCTAAGATGGTCCTGTTTGCAGAGATGTTCCCATTTTTTCTCTCACTTTGTTGAGCAACCATTTTCTTGGTGACAGGATTTCCCTCTTTCTTAAGACTGGACAGTATTTATGGCTGCTAATGTGTGTTGAGTGCTTACTGTGACCTGGGCACAGAGCTCATTTAATGCTCATGGTAAGTCAAGTTAGAGGTTAGTATCAGCTCCATTTGGCAGATGAGGAAACTGAGTTAAATAATTCAGGTAGATATAGCCACAACGTGGTAAACTAATATATAGTAGTCCCTTCAAAATGTCCATGTTCTAATCCCTGAGCCTGTGGCAGTGTCACATGGAAAAGGAGACACGTTGGGTGTGATTGGGATAAGGATCTTAGGTTGGAGAGGGTGGGCCTGATATCATCAGAAGGCTCCTATTACAAAAAAAACAGGAGGTTCAAAGTTAGAGAAGGAAATTTTCTGACAAGAGAAGGTAGCATGATAGAGGAAGAGGCCACAAGCCAAGTGATGTAGGTAACCTCCAGGGGCTGGACAGGACACTGAGATTCCCCCTACAGCCCCACCACCCTGACCTTCTGCTGTAGCTATAGAACTGTACATTTGTGTTGTGTTAAGCCACTATGCTACTGTTTTGTTTCAGCAGCAAGAGGAAGCTAATACATACAACTAGCAAGGAGCATTATTGACATGTAAACTTATATGGTCTGGCTCCAGAGGCTAAACTCAAGCCCAGAGTTACTTACATAACCTCTAAAAGTAGCATGTAGAGTATGATTTGAATCAAGCAACTATTTGTGATTCTCCATCTTCAGGATTCAGAAGTAATCATGGTATGTTCAGACTATGGCAAAGGAGCCTTGAGCTAGACCTCCATGGAGACTAACTAACTCCGAGTTTGGTTAAACATGAGGTGCAGGGAGTAGAACAGAGTGAACCTTCAGGAGGGGATGCTACCTACAAAGTCCCAGGGCAGCCTTTAGGAAAGAGAAGTCCAGTAAGAAAAGTCCAGATGGAGCAGGGAGCAGCAAGAGCCCATAAAGATGGCTGAAATGTGCATAGATGCTGTGGGCCCCACACGCAGCCACAGCAAAGGAAAATGGGTGATACATGGCTGACCTTGTCCCCAACCACCGCCCCCCCCCGCCACCCGCACCATGCAGGACAACCACCATGTACCTACTTTGTTCAGTTTCTCCACTTGAAAAGGATAAGGATATACCTCTCTCATGGTTTCTGAGAGACAGAGGACATAAGCCAGTCTTGCTCCTGACTGGGCCTGTGGGTTTCTCACTGGCAGGCATGAGGCCATGCATTTCATGTAGTTCAAATGTGTGTCTACATTATTTGCTTCCATTCCCAATGAGGGCAGTCAGACACTGATGGATTGGGCCACAATGAAAAGTCTCAAAGCTCAGTGGCCTGTTTTTCACTCATGCAAAGACTCTGTTGAGCCTTGGCCATGACCCTGCCCTGTGTCTCCTCATTCAAAGACCTAGACTTTCAGAGCAGATTTAAATATGGTAGAGGGAAAAAGAGCTCTAAGGTTTCCCACCATCAGTGTGTCACAGAGTGGCACCAGTAACTCTACTCACAAATGAACTGGTCAGAACTCATCACATGACTCTATCCAATCACAAAGGGCCAGGAAGTGAAGTTCTATGAATGCCCAGAAGGGGGCACTGTCAAATTACTTGGAAACTGCATCTATGACATAGCCAACATTGAGTATTTCTGGTGATGATGTCATGGCATCATCATAAAATCCATCAGGGTGAAATGCATAGGGTCAATCTCATTCTTTTTCTATTCTTCTAGAAACTCATTAGGGCTTCACAAGGGGATGTTTCCAGTGACCAATGACCTCCTACTAGGCTCTGCCACTTAAGATCCCTAGCCTTTCAACAAGGCCGTACCCAGCAGCACCAAGCTTCCAACACACAAATCTGGGATCATTCAAACCATAGCAAATGGAGTTAGTACCTCAGAGAGGGGGTTTCCCACAGAGTGACCCCAAAGAGCTCTCTCTCTCTCCTTCTGCTGTATAAGAATGTAGCAAATCTGCAATCTAGAAGAGGGACTTCACCAGAAACTTACTAGCCTCCCAAACTGTGAGGGAAATTTTTCTGGGGGCTTTCTTTCTTTCTTTCTTTCTTTCTTTCTTTCTTTCTTTCTTTCTTCTTTCTTTCTTTCTTTCTTCCTTCCTTCCTTCCTCCCTCCCTCCCTCCCTCCCTCCCTCCCTCCCTCCCTCCCTCCCTCCCTCTCTCTCTTTCTCTTTCTTTCTTTCTTTCTTTCTTTCTTTCTTTCTTTCTTTCTTTCTTTCTTTCTTTCTTTCTTTCGTTTTTCCCTCCTTCTTTCTTTCCTTCCTTCCTTCTTCCCTTCCTTGTTTCATTTCTTTCTTATTTTTTATTTTTGGTTTAAACTCAGGACCTGGGCATTGTCCCTAAGCTTTTGCCCTCAAGGCTAGTGCTCTACAACTTTGAGCCACAGTGCCACTTATGGCTTTCTGGTGGTTAATTGGAGGTAAGTCTCACAGACTTTCCTGCTTGGGCTGGCTTTGAACCGCAATCCTCAGACTCAGATCTCAGACTACTGAGTAGCTAGGATTACAGGTATAAGCCACCAGAGGCCAGCTACTTTCTGTTGCTTAAACCATCCAGTTTACAATACTTTGTTATAGCAGTCCAAACTGACTAAAAGTTTAAGAAACTTTCTTAACCTCTCTTCCAAGTTTATAAGTTTGACATATACATGTCAAAAGAGAATAATAAAAGTACCCACTCATATTGTGTATATTAAACAAGTTACTGAGTAGTAAGAACAGAAAGCCATACCTGGTGCCAAGAAATGCTCAGTAAATATCAGCTGTGTGCCAGGAGGCACTGTGAGGACAAAAGTATGTGTTCAGAAGAGCTTCGAAATGCATGAGGAGCAGGATGTGCCTCTAGAGTCCAGCCCAGGGACAGTCTAATTGGACAGTACTCAACATGGGTTCAGAGAGACAGTTGAGTAAGTTTTCAGGGAGGTAGGGAATTGGAGAAGGGCAACTTGAAAGAGTGAGGATGATTTATCAAAGGAAGTTCTGATGGGCTCAATTTGTTGGCTGGGGAGGAGCTGGTATCCATCAGTGAGAATCTTATCCAAGATGAGATGGAAATGGGTCCAGGCATTTCTTCACATAAACTTTCCTTCCTTCCTTCCTTCCTTCCTTCCTTCCTTCCTTCCTTCCTTCCTTCCTTCCTTCCTTCCTTCCTTCCTTCCTTCTTCCTTCCTTCCTTCCTTTCTACAGTAGCAGAGATTGAACCCAAGGCATAACATTCACTCCACCACTTAAGCTATGCCCTTTGCTCTTTTGTCCTTATTTTGTTTTAAAGATAGGGTCCTGCTAACTTTTTCCAGGGCTACCTCAAACTTGAGGTCCTCCTGACTCTACTTCTAAAGTAGAAAGATTACAGAAGTGTATCACCCTGCCTGGATGAACATTCAAATCTTAAATGCTGTTGTCTTCAGTGTGTCGGGGTCCTAGCTAAGGCCCTGCTCACCAAGCCACGCATGCTTAGGAAAGAATGCCAGCACTGACAGTGTGATCCTGGCTGTTATTTATCCTGAGCATTGCTTTTCCATTCTCTAAGATGGGGAACAACAATGGTACCCCACTGCATGGTGGTTGTGATGGTTAAACCACCTACTGACTAACAAGAAAGGCTGCTCTGGTAAGGAAGAGTAACTGTAACTCCCCAGGTCACATGGCTTCTGCATTGTGAAGTTGTTTTGAGCACGACACAGTGAGAAGTGCAGCTTCCTGGAGAGAGGGAGAGTGGCTAGATCTGAGAGCAAACATGTTGATGGCTTGGTCTCTTCCATGTATTTCATGCCAGAGCAGCCCTAGCTATAAATCCAGCTCCCTCTGGATAACTCTGAATCTTTCTGTTTGGTTGTACCACATCCTCCTTTAAGGGGCAATAGAGTAGGACTCAAGCCGATAGAAATGACCTTCAATCCACTTCCAGTGATGGAGAAAGGGGGAGGAGCAACAAACAGCTGTCTGTCCATCCTTCTCACCTTGTTGCCATCTTTCTTACCTTGTTGCCATCTTTATTTATGAAAACCAAAAGTAATATGGCACCCAAATGGCTGTCTGTCCATCCTTCTCACCTTGTTGCTTTCTTTGTTTATGAAGACCAAAAGTAAGATGGCATCCAGTTAGATTCCTAGAGTTTTGGAAAAAAGGATAGAATTTGATATCTTCAACTCTAAGGGCAGGATTCACAAACCAGTTTTAACTCTGTTTCTCTAGTATTTTTCCTTCAATCTCCCTCTTGTCAAACAAGTTTGATGGGGGAAAACAAACCATGAAGTCTATGGTACCTTCCATTTGGTATGGAGAAGATTCAGAAGAATGTCTTAGGAAACAGAGGAAGAACTCTAGGGGAGGTGGAATTAAAACAAAAAAAAAGCAAGAGATTGATAGAATAGTCTACTTGTTAAAAAAAAAAACCCAAACCCAAATCTGCCAAACTAGGATACTGGGAGAAAATGGATATTAATGAAACATCATGAGCTAATTAAGACAGCCAAAGTGCTGTCAGATGTCCGTGGACTGCTCTTCTCACTGGGTTTGGGAAAAGCTCACATGTAAAACTTCCTCATAAACAAAAGTATTTTAAGAATTTCAACTTGGAGACATTCCTGGCTAGCGTTGTTCATGCAGTTGGGAATACATTTGATTAATTCCGGCTGGTAATTAGGTTGGAGTGTGTTTATGCCAAGCAGTCCCAAGAGCGGTGTGAGGGTGAGAGAAGGAAGGTACGGCACACTGCGGGGGGGGGGCGATCCCTGCCTGGGAAGTGAGTATCAGATGGCAATTCTTGCTTTAAGACACAGGAGCAGACTAGCTCACATCATCTTCAAGACTTGCTTTCATTAAAGCCACCCTGAGTGTGACTGCAGAAGACACTAAGTAGGGTGTCTCACCAGTACCTGGCCTGATCTCTGAGAAGTGCATCTCCCTCCCCTTTACAGACAAGTTCTGGGGCCATATTCATATCACAAGATTCCAACCTTGAACATAACTGATTGGACTGGGATGGTCACCTGACTGAGCCAATCAGATTGGTTCTTTTGCCCCAGTGTTTGGAACTGGTCTTATTTTCCAATGCTATACCGTTTCTATTTACTACTTGAACTGTGGAAGTTTAGACTCAGGGGATGCTAGGTGGTTAACTTCCACAGATAGAGCAGCTTACACAGAGAGAGACAGAGACAGAAAGGAGGAGGAGGAGGGGGCAGAAGAGGATGAGAAGGAGGAGTGAGATGAGGAAGAGAAAAGAGACTCATTCAAGGCCACAAGGCTCCAGAGAGAGCCTAGTTACATGTGCTTGGTTCCTGTCCCTCATGAGGTCCAATTTCATGGTGTTTTGCAAAAAAAATCCAATAAATATTCCCTCTTCTTATTTTCTGGGTAAATCTGAAGAATTTTCTGCTCTTTACCACAAAGACAAGAATATGAGAAAATGGTGGTAGCAATGTCATGCTTAATATGGCCATAGTGCCTGTATGGGAGACTGGTCAAAAAGCACTTTCAGTATCCATTTCAACTTAAAGAAATACCCATGTATCATCTCTTAATGTGATCCTTATCATCTAAATGTTTGTGTACTTTTGAAAATCCATGTGTAAACGAATCCCAAAGCCACAGCGTTTGAAGGTGTGGCCTTTAGTAGGTGACTGCCCTCAGGGCTAGGGAGAATACCTTAGAAAGAGATGGATGGAACTAGTTATGCTCTTTTGTGACCTTCTGCCACGTGGGGACATAGCATTTGTCTCCTCCAGAGGACTCTGTGTTTAAAGCACCATCTTAGGAGTAGAGACCAGGCCTTCACCAGACACCAAGCTTGCTGGCACTTTGTTCTTGGACTCCCTGACTTTTGTAAAACCATAAGTGACAAGTTTATGATGGCTACAAATTACTTAGTTTAAGCTATATTTGTTATACCAGCAGGAATAGACTGAAATACTTGCCCTGGGCTTGCCAATAAAGAAAAGTAGATGAATAAGCTGTGCGACTGGATGACTCTCTGAAGCCCACAGGACCAAAAGCAGGCCCTGGCCACCTGCCTCAGGGCCCTCCATTAGAGACATTCTACTCTGTGTAGGTCAGCACAGGGTGATCCCTGGGGAATGAGGCAGCCCCACAGTACCAAGGATGAGATGGAAATTCAGAGATTAAGTGGCAACTCCTGCAACACCTGGAGACCTATGGTTTATACTTGATGCCAACTAAGGCCAAGCTGAAGTCTCACTGATATCCTATCAGCAGATCTGAGGGCCAGCTGAGGGATCCAGCCTCTAGAGGAGGGAAATGAGAGCCACTGGTTCCCCCAAACTGCATCTAGTTCCCATCTTTATGAATCTTTTCAAAGAAAAGCTACAACCTGGGCCATACGCCCATACTCTAGATCAACTAGGCCAGGCTAGTCTTTTTTTTTTTTTTGAAGATGATGAAGTTGGCTGGGCATGGAGGTACACACCTGTAATTTCAGCACTGGGAATGCTGAGGCAGGAGGATTTTGATTTTTATCTAATTCACTTTGGGCTCTCTAGAAAGAGTCTGTCTTCAACAAAAGAATGCTAAAATAATGTAAGATGAGATTGGGATTGGGAAGCATGGAGCTGGGTGAATTACATTTTCTGGAAAGGGTAAGGATTCATTGTGCAAAAGAATGTTTGGATCTTTGTCCTTGGACTCTGAGAATAGACCTCCTGAGTCGGGGTGGAGAAAGAGGGAAAGGCAGGGTGAGCTGGGACAGTGGATGGAACTGAGTTCAGGTGGTTTCTATTATATTGAGCAGTCTGAAATTCACTAGTCATTGTTCTTCATTCATTTGGCTTCAACATGGGAATTTATGAATATTCTCAAACTATGAAGAATAGATTTGTTCAATAGGAGGAAAATATATGTTGGACTGCTGGGGATCTCTTATGGCTCACTTAAGAAAATTATCCCACACTCAGGCACGTGCACACGTGAACACACACACACACACACACACACACACACACACAAGCACACACACTCCAGAGGTGGGCTTGTTAATGATACATTGGATTTTAGTTAGTCATTAAAGTAGATCTGCGGGGACCTCTATTTGCTGAACGCTGCTCCTGGCATATGGTAGAGCTCAGTAAATATTTGTTGAATTCATGAATAAATGAACATATTGTCACTGTAGAATTCACCACATGCTCTTTGGATTACAAAAAGTTTTTTTAGGAGAAATGTTATATTTTAAGAACTAAACAGAAATAGACTGACCTGCCTCTATTCGAACCTGGGGGACTATAAGCTTGAAATCACAGATTTTTTTTAGCTGTGTGGTTCCTATTGGTTTTGCTTTCAAGGCTGTGGGTTTTTTTGGGGTTGGGGTAGTGTGTGTGTATGTGTGAGAGAGAGCATGCATGCATGCACGCACAGGTATGCTAGTTCTGGAGCTTGAACTCAAGGCCTGGCTACTTTTTATAAGTTTCACACGCTCAAGGTTAGTGCTCTACCACTTGAGCCAAAGCTCCACTCCTAGCTTTTGTTTGTTTTCATAATTTACTGGAGATAAGAGTCTTACAGACTTTCCTATCTGAGCTGGCATCGAACTATGATCCATAAATCTCAGTCTCCTGAATAGTTAAGAAGACAGGCATGAACCACTGGCACCTGGCTGGCTGAAGTTTTTAACAGTTCCTTAGGTACACTTCAAGGCTGGCTCACCCTGCCTAACTTTGGGCCAGTAATACAGCAGGTAGGGCTGGGTGCTTGCACTCACCTATGTCCTATACAGGTAGGTGACTGTCCCTCCACCTGGCTCTCCTGCGGGCAAGATTCTTTCCATGGACACACTGAAAAGTTGGGGACTCTCTGACTTGCCAACTGAAGCATGAACATGGGCTGAGAGGCATGGACTCATAATCCCTGCAAGGGATTATGGGGCCATTAGTGCCTGCATGATGAACTGAAATTTCTTGAATGAATTAGTATTTTTATTCCTCCTGATTATAGAGGTCTTGTTTCTAATATTAAAAACCACCATGAGAGGGAAAGAGGGAACAGCTTACACTAAGCAGAAGGAAAGAAATGTACATATCACCCGACTAGGAAGAAATAGTTGCATTGTCAAAGCTAATAGAATTCATTAATTTTCTATACCATGATAATGACAATTTGCCTTGTGAAGGTTAAAAGGTGTTTGTGACTTTAACTAAGTATCACTATCCCACAATATTGAAATTTCTGTGATCAATTGCAACAAAAATTATTTTAAAAATTATTTTTGAAAACTTTAATAAAATACTACCCATTTAAAAAAAAAAAAAAAAAAAAAACCTCATCATCACTTAAAATACACCTTTCTCTTGTGGCCTCACCTCATCTGGAAGTGCACTTGTGGATTGTTTGCTAAGCCAAATTGGGAAGAGGCCACAGGAAAATAACCAGAATATGGATTGTGACTTGTCTCCAAGGGAAGTGTTTGGGGGTACTAAGGTGATTGCCCCTAAGAGGAGGGGCGTGAGGGATAGGCATGGTGGCTGTGTGAAAGGGAGCCCAACAGGCACCTTAACCAATAGCATGTCCCCTTAAATTTTCACATCCCAGGGATCTTGGTAATTGTCCCTTGAAAGGGCACATGTGGCCCTGAACTAAGGTGATATCACTCTGGGATTTGCAATATGTAAAACTGCACTGAGTTTGTGTTTTTCAGCTTTCAATATTGAATGGTGTGTTTTCAAACCATTTACTCCCCTTCCTATCCTCTGTGGAGAATCGTATGCTCCTTCCAGCCTGCTTCCCCCCACCGCACTGGGTTGCTGTGTCACGTACGTAGCTCTATCAGGTAGAATCTGCCACAGTAGATGACATAGAAGGTGATAGATTCCAGCATGGAGAAGGAGATTTGCCAAAGGCTAGAGCTATCTAGCCAAGGAATGGACTGTCTTTGAGGACGTTGGGCCCCTGCAACTGCAGAGGCCCAGAGCTTCCACTTGCTCTCTGTGATCCCCACTTCTGATTCTGTACTTGAAGAACAGAGTCACATGATATAGAAACTGCTCAAGCCTTTTAAAGACTGCCCTCCATACAAGAGGGACTCGCTCATTTCCAACTCTCTGAGACCCTCAGTTCTTCTATTCTGTTTGGAGGGTCAGGGGGGTTGAGCCCAACCTTTTTGAGGACTGGGTGGTACCAGGGTCAAACCCAAAGGCTTGGAGTGATCATGTTCACTTTCTCAGACACAAGTCTGATAATTGTGCATTTCCTGCCAGTTAGTTAGGGATGCTAATAGAAGTCTAAATATAGCAGTATTGTTTCTTTGTCATTGTATATAACACAAATATAATATAAAATGTCAAATGGTATTTTATTTATAGTTTATATAAACATAAACAAAATGTGTGTATGTATGTATGTATGTATGTATCTCTCTCTCTCTCTCTCTATCTAAGGGAGTAACCCACTTGTTCATAAAAAACAGCAAACGAAGTGATTTTTATGGTTGACCCAAGAGAACATAAAGGTGAAGTTGTGAAAGGCCTGGAAATGGATGAGCCACCCCTGCGTGCTGCAGATAAAGAAGCTATATGTCCTCATAAAGATTGTATTCAGTAAGACCTAAGTGTCTTCGCAGAACCGGCTATGATTTTATCCTCCAAGAGTTGTCCATGGTCATCCACAAAGAGTTGGTTGTGCCTTGAACATTGTTATCCAAACAACCAGAAAGTATGCAGAGCCCACTTTAGGGATTTGGAGTCGCCAGAGATGTAGATGGAGCGCATCCTCTACACGAGAGGCTGAGTCCTCCACATTAGAAGCCGAAGGAAGAGTCCCGAGAACTCTGTCACTTTAGACATCCCACGGCAAAGAGCACGTCCATTTCTTACACACCTCAGAAGTCTCAGCACCCACCATTAAGAACTCTCCTGGCCCTGCTCTCACAGTAAGTACATACAGCCACCCTGAGAATGTCGGCTCACGCCCCAGATTCAGCTTTTCGCCTTCCACTAGAAACTGTCACAGGCTGATCTCAAAGAACTTGGTCTGACCAGTAGGCTGTTTTTGTTTTCAATTTGTGGTTCCTCCTCTTAAAAACCAGAACAAGCCCGGTGCCGGTGGCTCATGCCTATAATCCTAGCTACTCAGGTTTGAAGCCAGCCAGAGCAGTAAAGTCAACAAGATTCTATCTCCAATAAACTAGGTCCACCACTGCCCGCCCCCCCCCCCCCCGCTCCCCGCCCCACAACAACACACAGAAATGAAGCTATGGCTCAAGTGGTAGAGTGCTAGCCTTGAGCAAAAGAAACTCAGGGACAATACCCAGCCCCGAGTTCAAGCTCCAGGACTGGGGCTTGTACTCGTGCACATGCACATGCAAGTGCGCGTGCGTGTGTGCACACACACACACACCAGAACAAAGGATTTTATGTAAGGACAAGCAACATCTGGTTTCTCCATAAGACTGAGATGTAGGGGTATGGCCTTTATCCCCAGAAAGCCACTGACTGGAGCTGGACTACGGGCACCTCATTCTGAGGGTGACCCATCTTCTCCAGTTCTGCACTGCCTGCCTTCCTGTCACCATCCGCCCATGTGTCTTTTTTTTTTTTTGGGTCCGGTCGTGGGGCCTGAACTCTGGGCCTGGGCACTGTCCCTCAGCTCTTCAGCTCAAGGCTAGTGCTCTACCACTTGAGCCACAGCGCCACTTCCGGCTTTTTTCTTTTTGCTTGTGTGGTGCTGAGGAATCGAACCCAGGGCCTTGAGCATGCAAGGCAAGTGCTCTACCACTGAGCCACCTTCCCAGCCCCCGCCCATGTGTCTTAGTTGTGCTTCCCAGGAGTAGCTCACAAGGCCAGGATTGGAAAGGAAATGGTTTACTCAGTAGGTGATTTTTAGCAAACACCTGTGGGGGCAATAAAACGAGCGTGATACAGAAAGGGGAAGAAAGCCAATAGAGGATGGATAAAAACCCGGAAGCATGGCTCGAGTGGTAGAACACCTTCCTAGCAAGTGTGAGGCACTGAGTTCAAACCCCAGTACTGCTAAAACCAAAATAAAATAAAATCATAGGTGAAGAGAAAACGGCAGCCATGAGGCCTCACTGTGAGAAAGTCAGTATAAAATAGGGATCAGAGTTTTCCCTCCCAAGGGCTGAAAAAGATGGGATACTTGTACACAAGCTCCTTCTACTCATCTCTCAAGGCTGCTCCACAGAGAGACCCAGTGGCCACAGAAAGCTTAGGGAAGGAAAGGTACAGAGACAGCAGAAGATCAGAGTGCATAGAGATGGGAGAGGGCTGGAGCCCGGAGGTCGGTGAGCTAATGCCTCCTCTATAGCTATGTTTATAGGGATGTTTGACCCTGTTATGTCTTCCTGAGATCATTTTCTCCAACCAGCTGAAGAAGGGGAGCCTCTCCCGCCATAGACTCAGTTCTGTTCGGCGCTGTGTTGGCATCCTCTGGCTGCTTTAAGTTGGGGTCCAGGTAAGTCACTTACTATCTCACAGTGAAAGTTATCCATCTGTGTGGCCTTGGGGTCTGGTCCTCCAAGCCCCCAGGGAGGGCTGACATTCTCAATGGAGCAGAAATAGCAAGTTTCCCTGAGTCCTCTCTACCCTCCTCCCTATCCATCCAGGCTTAAAATATTTCATTTCCTCAAGACTGAGCCCTTGGTCATTCTAAGATGAAACAACCAGTTGGTTTTTCTTTTCTTTTCTTTTTTCTTTTTGGTGGTTTTAAGGCTTGAACTCAGGGCCTGGGTGCTGTCCTTAGGCTCTTTTGCTCAAGGCTAGCACTCTACCACTTTGAGCCACTGCTCTACTTCCAGTTTGAGTGGTTAATTGGAGATATGAGTCTCATGGAGACTTTTCTGCCCAGGCTGGCTTCGACCTGCGATTCTCAGATCTCAACCTCATGAGTAGCTAAGATTACAGGTGTGAGCCACCGATACCAGGCTCAACCAGTTGGTGTTGATGGCACATTGCAAGGAGATTCACAGGAGGGAGGATCAACAGCCCTCTCCCAAATCAAATCTGAAGATCAGAGTCACACAACAGACTCTTTAGCTCTTCTACCTTCGCTGGCTCGCTGGCTCTCTTGGCCTAAGAGGGAAATAGGAATGAGAGATGAAGGGCCCAATTCACCCTCACAACCATGACATTTGCTGGAACCAAAGAACTGGCCGTTAATGAGAGGGGCAAGTTCTCAGGCAGGCCTTCCAGAGAGCAAGCTCTTCCCAGAGACGTGCTTTCTTCTGAGACTCTTGCCTGGCAAACGTTGTGCAGATCCGATGGCTGTTGTTTGCAATTAGAGGCTCATTGGCAGATCTCTTTCTCTCTCTCTCTCCACTGAGCTTTGGTTTGTGACTCTCCAAATTTGAGAACCATACTCTTGCCTTAGTCTTCTGGATTTACTTTACCCTAGATGCCAGCCTTTCTTCTTGTTTTTTCTTTCATGTGTTTAGCACACCAGGCTGAGGATGGGGATACACTATAGTTCCTGCAGCATCAAGGGAACTTCTGCCCTTTTCCCATCTTGTTCCCCTTTCTCAGGTGGTATAAGGTGAGGCTCAGCTGTATTGACCTAAGGGCTCCTACCTTCTGATGTGTGTCATTACACTAAGCAGGGGTGGTAGGAACGAGGCAAGTGCACAAAAGTGGACAGCAAATGTGTGACCTGGAAGTGCAATGTGTGACCTGGAAGTGCATTGTTAGGAGCACATGGCCCTACTGCCTGTCCTCCAGTGCTCTGGGCAAGCCACTTTATTTCTCTCTGTGCTCCTTTCCTTGTCTAAAATGTAGGTGTAGGCAGAGTACCTGCATCATGGATCTGTTGCCAAGATAAAATGAGATTTGTTTCATCCTTAGAACAAAATGCTTGAAATAAACATTGAACTTAACAAAGGAGGATTTCTTTAGAAGTTTCAGCCCTGGTTCTGTTGATTCCGAGCCCATGGTAAGGTAAAACATCCTGGTGTCTGGAGCATGTGACAGAGGTTGCTCACTTCCTGGAAAACAGGAAGCAGAGGGAAGAAACACAGGAAGAGGCCAGATCAAGACAGTCTCTAAGGACAGACCCCAGTAACCTATTCCCTCCAACTAGGCCCTGCCTTCTATTTTTTACTATATCCCAATAATGCCATCAAATTATGAATCTATTAAGGGATTAATGCATTCTTTAGATTAGAGTCTTCAGGACTCAACCTTTTTCCCAAAGCTCAGTGGGCACTCCAACCCCCAACACATAAGCCCACAGGGCCATTTCACATTCAAACTATGATTCCCATCACCACCACCACTATCCATCACTATGGCCATGTGAGCACCCAGAAATATCCACGTTAGGTTTTCCTAGAGGACTAAACCTTCGTCCATTGAGAAAGGTCAGAAGGAGCAAGGAAGATGTAAAGATGTGGCTGGGGAGCCCGCAACCACCCCAACTGAACTCGGACTGCAACAACAACTGACGGACTGCAACAACAACTGACGACCTACAGGGTGAGTACCCATCAGGGGACAGGGAATCCATCAAGGGAGACCAGAGCTGGAGGGAATCCCCAGACCCTGACCTAGACTCCCTACCCCAACACCCGGACCACAGGACCCACTAAAACTGGGAACTGTTCGAGAGCCCCACCAGCCGGTGGAGCACACTCTGCTGGCCAGGCCAGAGCAAGAGCGCCCCGGGAAGGGAGCTTAAATGCTCAAGCCAGGAACAGTGCCCCTGGGTCAAGACTACCAACAGTAGAAGAAATTTGAACTGTGTCCTCCAGGCTGCATAACCAAGGTGGTATACACATTAGCACAGGCCTAACGAGCGCGCTCCAGGCTGGGGCCGGAACCAGGCCAGGGGACCGGCGCCTGAACAAAGCAAAAAGGGTCAGAAGTGGGGCTGTGGCTCAAATGGTAGGGTGCCAGCCCTGAGCTGAAGAGCTGAGGGACAGCACCCAAACCTAGAGTTCAAGCCCACAACCAGCCCAAAACAAACAAAAACACATCAGGAGCCCATAGCAGACTCCAGTATTTGGGAGAGTGCATCCAGAGCATCTGATCTTCCCAAGAGCACCCGCAGGAGCAAACACAAGCAGTCTAGGCTGCTCAACCCTTCCAAAGGCGGGAATTGCTACAGCAGAGAGCTGAGAATCCTAAGTGAATAGCAGCTGGAAATAGGCTCCCAACAGAATCCAGATCAGACACAGACTCTCTCTACCAATAGAGAATCAGCAACCAAGCAAAGACAGACACACCAAAACAAGATTGAAGAGCAGTCTCCTGAACCCCCATGCGAAAATCACAGAGAAAAATCACAAGGTTTACCACTACCCAGGACAGCAAGCTCACCTCAAAAGCCAGCAGCCACGCAGGGGAGAGCCCCAGTGGGAGCAAAGCAGGAATGGAAGACAAAAACTACATCCAAGGGTTGCTGGAGGCAATGACTCAAGAAATAAAGCGAGAAATGGATCAGAAATTGAAAGAGCACAAGGATGAACTATCAAAAGATATACAGGATATCAAACAAAAATTGGATGCAAAAATAGAAGCTGCACAAACCTCAGTAAGAAGTGAGATAAACGCCAAATTAGAGGTAATGCATACTGATATCACCTCATTGAGAGGTGAGATCAGTACTCTGAGAACCAACATTGAATCCATAAAGGGATCCATTTCCATCATGCAAACCACAATAGAAGCCACGGTCAACAGAGTGAATGAAATGGAAGGTAGAGTGTCAGATACAGAAGACAGAATACACCAACTGGACCAAAAAGTGACAGATATGGAAAAATCACTCAAATTAAACCAAAGGGAAATTCAAGAGCAAGCAGATAACGCTAAAAAATTTAACCTTCGCATAATCGGAGTGGACGAAGGTGAGGAATTCCAGAGCAAGGGAATGCAACACCTATTTAACAAGATAGTCAATGAAAATTTTCCCCACCTCAAAAACGACCATCTTAACTACATCACAAAAGCTTATCGAACACCCAACAAGCAAGATCCCAGGAGAAACACTTCTAGGCACATAATAGTAACAATGATGGATCTGAATAATAAGGAAACAATCCTGCATGCAGCAAAAATGAAGAAGGAGCTATACTACAACGGGAAAAAAATTAGAATCACTGCAGATCTCTCCACACAAACAATGAATGCAAGAAAAGCCTGGGAAAGCACCATACGAGCCCTGAGAGCCAATAACTGCCAACCCAGACTGATATACCCGGCAAAGCTAGCATTCACATTCGATGGAGAACTGAAAACTTTTAATAGCAAAGAAAAACTAAATGAATACATAAACATTAAGCCAGCATTACAAAGAATTCTAAGAGGGGGGACACAACCTGAAGAAAGCAACCAGGAACTGGGACCTGCCCCAAACAGGCATTACTCAAAGTCTAACTGAGCAAGCACAGGAGGAAAGGAAAGAAGAAAAACTTAGGAAAACGGAATGGCAGGGACAACAATGCATCTCTCTATACTTTCTCTTAATATAAATGGGCTGAATTCGCCAATTAAAAGAAAACGAACTGAGGACTGGATCAGAAAACAAGACCCATCCATCTGTTGCCTTCAGGAGACCCACCTCTCAGCCAAACATACAAACAAACTCAGAGTGAAGGGGTGGAAAAGGATCTACCAATCAAATTCCCCCAATAAGAAAGCAGGTGTAGCTATCCTGATATCTGACAAAATAAACTTTTCATTAAAATCAGTACAGAAAGACAAGGACGGACATTACATATTAATAAAGGGAACAATCCAAGAGGAGGATATAACCATCATCAACTTATATGCCCCAAATATCGGTGCACCCAGATATGTTAAACAAATGCTCTCAAACTTACAGAATAAAATAGATCCCAATACGATAATACTAGGAGACTTTAACACGCCACTCTCACCAAAGGACAGGTCTACCAACCAGAGGATTGGCAAAGAAGCTACCGAATTAAGTGAGGCCATACTTCAAGCGGAATTAACTGACATCTACCGAGTATTTCACCCTAAAACAACACAGTACACATTCTTCTCAGCAGCTCATGGAACTTTCTCCAAAATAGACCATATCATAGTTCATTCAAGGAACTTAAGCAAATACAAAGGGATCGACATAATCCCCTGTATCCTATCTGACCACAGTGGAATCAAGCTAGCTCTCAATAACAAAGCATACCGCAGAAATTTCTCTAATACATGGAAATTGAACAGCACACTCCTTAACAAGGCCTGGGTAACAGAAGAGATCAGAGAAGAAATAAAGCATTTCCTAGAACTCAATGAAAATGAAAACACCTCACAAAGAAACTTGTGGGACACAGCAAAAGCAGTCCTGAGGGGCAAATTTATTGCCCTCAGTGCCCACATCAAGAGAATGGAGACAGACCAAGTAAATAATCTCATGTTGCAACTAAAACAGCTAGAAAAACAAGAAAAAATGGGACCTAAAGCTACTAGACGAAGCCAGATAACCAAATTGAGAGCAGAGATTAACCAATTAGAAAATCAGAAAACCATAACCAAAATAAACCAAACAAAAAGCTGGTTCTTTGAAAAAATAAACAAAATTGATGGCCCGTTGGCAAGATTAATTAAAAAAAGAAGAGAGGAAACCCATATTAATAGGATTAGGGATGCCACGGGAAACATCACAACACGTACCCAAGATATCCAAACAATTCTAACAGACTACTTTCAAAAGCTATACTCTCTAAAGGAAGAAAATCTGGCGGAAATGGATGCATTTTTAGAGAAATACAAGTTACCCAAACTGAGCAAAGAAGAAGTTAACCAATTAAATAAGCCAATATCCTATAATGAGATACAGGAAGCTATCAAAAGTCTTCCAACAAAAAAAAGCCCAGGACCAGATGGATTCACAGCAGAATTCTATAAGACCTTTAAAGAAGAACTAATACCCATACTCCTCAAGCTCTTCAGAGAAACAGAGAAGGAGGGAGCTATCCTAAACTCATTCTACGAAGCCAATATCACACTCATCCCCAAACCAGGCAAAGACCCAACCAAAAAGGAGAATTACAGGCCAATCTCCTTGATGAACACAGATGCAAAGATCCTTAACAAGATTCTAGCTAACAGAATCCAGAAACACATAAAAAAAATAATACACTATGATCAGGTAGGCTTCATCCCAGAGACACAGGGATGGTTTAACATACGTAAGTCAATAAATGTAATCCAGCATATCAACAGAGCCAAGGTCAAGAATCACATGATTATCGCCACAGATGCAGAAAAGGCCTTTGATAAAATTCAACATTCATTCATGCTAAAAGCTCTGGAGAAAATAGGAATAGAAGGAACATTTCTAAAAACAATAAAAGCCATTTATGACAGACCAATAGCCAATATTATACTTAATGGGGAAAAGCTACAACCAATCCTCCTAAAAACAGGAACAAGGCAAGGATGTCCACTGTCTCCACTCCTCTTCAACATAGTCCTAGAACCCTTAGCCAGGGCAATAAGGCAAGAAAAAGACATTAAAGGGATCCGCATAGGGAAAGAAGAAGTGAAACTATCCCTTTTTGCAGACGACATGATACTATACCTCCACGATCCCAAAAACTCCATCCCCAAACTTTTAGAAATCATAAGTCACTTCGGCAAAATAGCAGGATACAAAATAAACCCACAAAAATCAGTTGCCTTCCTATACACTGATAACGCACAGGAAGAGAGGGAAATAAAGGGAGCAACCCCATTCACAATAACCTCCCAAAAAATAAAATATTTAGGAATTAACCTAACCAAAGATGTAAAAGAACTATTTAATGAGAACTATAAAAAGTTAAAGAAAGAAATTGCAGAAGACACTAGGAAATGGAAAGACCTCCCATGCTCCTGGATAGGCCGACTTAATATAGTAAAGATGGTGATACTTCCAAAATTAATATACAAATTCAATGCAATTCCTATTAAAATCCCAATGACGTACATCATTGAAATACAGAAAACAGTCCAAAAATTTATATGGAACAACAAAAGACCTAGAATAGCCAAAACAATTCTAGGGGATAAAGACAATATGGGAGGGCTATCCATGCCGAACTTCAAACTCTACTACAGAGCTATAATCACAAAGACAGCATGGTACTGGCACAAAAACAGACCCGAAGACCAATGGAACAGAATAGAAGATCCAGATATAAATCCACAGGCCTACAGCCAGCTGATATTCGACAAAGGAGCCAAAGACATACAATGGAAGAAACACAGCCTCTTCAACCGCTGGTGCTGGGAAAACTGGGCAGCCACATGCAGAAAACTAAAAGTGGACCCCAGCCTATCACCATGCACCAACATCAACTCAAAATGGATTAAAGACCTTAACATTAAACCTGAATCTCTGAAACTACTGCAGGACAGAGTAGGAGAGACACTTGAACTAATAGGCACAGGAAGGAACTTCCTGAACAGAGTCCCAGGGTCACAACAAGTTGGAGAGAGACTCGACAAATGGGACTACCTTAAAATAAAAAGCTTCTGCACAGCTAAATCTATCGCAACTAAGCTAGAAAGACAACCAACTAATTGGGAAAAAATATTTACCAGCAATATATCAGACAAGGGGTTAACATCCTGTATATACAGGGAACTCAAGAAACTAATCCCTCCCAAACCTAACAAACCAATTACTAAATGGGCAAGGGAACTAAAGAGGGACTTCTCAAATGAAGAAATAAAAATGGCAAAGAAACACATGAGGAAATGTTCATCATCCCTGGTGGTGAAGGAAATGCAAATAAAGACAACCATGAGATACCACCTTACCCCAGTCAGAATGTCCCACATCCACAAATCAGCCAACGACAAATGCTGGAGGGGATGTGGAGAAAGAGGAACCCTATTACACTGCTGGTGGGAATGTACACTTATACAACCACTTTGGAAAGCAGTCTGGAGGGTCCTTAGAAAGCTAAAGATTGACCTCCCTTACGACCCAGTCATACCACTTCTAGGCATCTACCCTGAACAACAGGAACCAATATACAAGGACACGTGCACCTCCATGTTTATTGCAGCACTGTTCGCAATAGCTAGGATATGGAAACAACCTAGGTGCCCCACCACAGATGAATGGATCCAAAAATTGTGGTATCTATACACAATGGAATATTATGCAGCCATTAGAAATGACAAAATAATGGCATTTGCAGGGAAATGGATGGAGCTAGAAGGAATCATGTTGAGCGAGGTAAGCCAAGAACGAAGAGACAAACGGTACATGGTCTCCCTGATAAGTGGATGCTAAATCCAAAAGGTTAGTGATACGACAAAACTAACAGGACTTAAGAAACAAAGAACTCCCGCTCATCTGGTTGAACCACTACTAAATATCCTCATGCTGCTGATCACAAATATGGTATATAACATGTGAACACTGTTATATATTACAGACTGTGGTAGACAATTTGCTCCAGGGAAGTTAGAATGAACTTGTGACTTTGAAATTATGTAATCATTTAATCACAATCAAAAAAAAAAAAAAAAAAAGAACCTCGGGGAAGGGAGGGAGGGAGGGGATGGTAGGGGGAAAACAATGGAGGGGGTAACAATGTTCAAGAGGAAGTGTACTCATAACCTCACTCATGTAACTGTGACCCTCTGTATAGTAGCTTTACAATAAAAAAAAAAAAAAAAAAAAAAAAAAAAAAAAAAAAAGATGTGGCTGGGATAATAGGAAGAATTTGGACAAGTCAAGGAGTCATGAGAGTTGAGGTGTAGCCAGAGAGAGGAGAGGATCGCACATGAGGTAAGAAAGAATTGCCCAGGGGTGTTTAAAGACTAGCAAGCAACTAAGGCAAAGAGGTAGGTACTGTGGGGTGGCACCAGGTGTGGGCTTTACCCCAACTTGATTAATCTGAGCAAGCAATGTGCATGCTGAAGAGGAGCAATCTACTTTCTAGGAAAGGCCTGTCTTGTAGGGGAGAAAATCCTCCTTTAGTCTTAACAAAATGGCCAACATGACCACAATACTCGGATGTCAAATTACATCCTTTGCTTCGACAGCAAAGTCGAAGCCCTGTGATAGGCAGGGATGAGTGGGACATTTTTATTGAACTGTATTGAATTTGTTCAGACCCCTGCAATTTCCCTGGAAGGGGCTAGGGATCTAGGGGTCAATTTACCCTCCGACCCGAAGCTACAAAGTTGATAATCAGCTATGGAGGAGAGGAACTGCTTTGTGGAGTAAGTTCAATAAACCTGCCATTAACAGAGAAAGTGCTTACATGAACTTCAAAAATGCAATGACAAAATAAGAGCAGTTGATTGACAAGACATCAATAAAGCTGGGAGGGTGCACTGGTGACCTTCCCCCCACACCCCACCTCACCTGCCAATCTGGGTTTATTAGAAATCAGTTCCTATAAATAGATGATGGTGAGGAGAAAAAAAAAAGCATACAAAACAAAACTGTAAGCTGTTCTGCCAGTGACGTGCTAACTGACTAATGTGTGTCTCTGGGTTAAATTTAGTTGATTATCTACTGCAACTGAAATGTGGGGAAGGAGTTGTTGTCAGGAGGCGGTTAAGCATTATTAAACTTACAGCTTTAAGGCAGAACTGCTCCTTTCCTGCCCCAGGTCTACTCTTCCATTTTTGCTAATGGACTGGGTTCAACGTACTACACTAATCATGAAGGACCTTCCTATTCTTTAGCACTAGGGTTGGACACACTCTCCTGGCCAATAAGTCACGATCTGATGGTTTCTGGGGAAAACAAAAATTTTACTGTCTTAACATCTTGTTTGCCTTCTTCCTTGAGTTTCCCTTTGGCTTGAAAGATGAGTGCAAGTCTAGAGGCCCAGCAGCCACGTTGAGACTAAGAAGTGACAAATTTGGACATGCTGACTACTAGGCTCAGCACAGTGGACCAGAAAGATGAGGGAAGTCCCTGATGTTGAGACTGAGTCACTTATAGCCCCCAAATTGCTGTTCAGAGACTGTACTGTGGGGTAAGAAAAATAAACCCACTTCTATATAAGCCACTGGTGAAGGATTGTCTGCTAATGGCAGTGCATATCCCTAACTTAGGCAATCGCCTTCCAGATTTCTCTCATGTTTCTGCACAAGTAGCACCCGATGACCACCATGCTCAGTGTTGGATGATAGTCAGGGTGCCCCCACACAAGCTGTGTGACCTCCGTGATTCTCTTGATGGGTCTAGGCCTCCCTCTTCCAATCTGGGACATGGACTCATAGTGCCACTTACGCCAAAGCTTGCTCTGTGTATTTGGTGGTGATTCTTACAAAATTTGGGCATGGGGAGCTTGCTGAGCATGCATAAGGCCCTGGGTCCACCCCCAGATTCACACACACACACACACACACACACCACAAATTAGTCTCACATCTCTTCCCTTTTAGTCTTTTCTCCACATATTCCTTCCAGGTATCAAACACCTCCAGCCCATTTGTTGGCTTTATTCAGATAGGGTCTCATGATTTTGCATCAGGGCTGGCTTGGACTGTGAGCTCCCTACAATCTTACCTATGCATCCTATATAGCTAGGCATCAAGGGTGTACACCACCATGTCCAACTTATTGGTTGAGATGGGTTCTTGCTTTTTGCCTTTGCTGGCCTTGAACTATGAGCCTCTTGATCTCCATCTCCAGAGTAGCTAGGATTGTAGGCATGAGCCACTGTACCAGGCCTTGGATCTGTCTTTCTTTCTTTTTCCTTTTTGTGCCAGTCTTGTGGCTTCAACTCAAGGCCTGGGCACTATTCCCGAGCTTCTTTGGCTCAAGACCATCGTTCTACCATTTGAGCCACAATGTCACTTCTGGCCTTTTCTGAGTGGATCTGTCTTTCTTGATGGACTAAAAGATGCTAGAGGACAAGACTGTACTTTGTGTCTTCCTGCTCAGGGCCTTCTAGTGACAAAAGCAACAGTAATACCAGCACTATTAAATACAGCTAACGTAAGGACTCATTGTGTGCAGAGCATACCCTAGCAATTTTGCCTATGTGAGTCCATTCCTGCCTAGTTCCACATCCTCTTCAGCAAGACACGCTTCCATCCCGTTTGCAGATGAAGACACTGTGGTCTGGAAAGAGCCACACAGGGGAAGATACAGAACTGGACAGTGGCCACCAGACCTCCTCCCTAACACTTTGTCCTCTCAGGAGCTACATGGCCTCACTGCAAAGACGGGAGAGAGTTGGTCCATGCAATGTTCCTCATAGCTTCCTCTGGGTTTGACAAAAGGCCTCCTGCCTCACAGTGAGACCCAGGGGACGGTGATGAGGAAAGGTTGATCACACTGGCAGAGTGCCTCTGTGATCAATATACCGTCAGCATAGGATGTTCGGACAGTGTGGGAGCCTACCTGTGTAAGGTGGGGTGGGGTGGAGTGGGTGGTAGGAAGGACATTGGGGCTACCTACTCATGCTATTCTTTCCCTTGATAGTCTGAGCCCTCAGAGGTGGAAGCATGGTCCCCAGTATGGCAATGTTGGGAGGTGGTACGGAGCCTTTAAGAGGTGGAGCCTAATGCCAGGTAATTAGGTCATTGGGAGAGCTGCCTTGGAACCAATGAATGAAGTTCTCCAGGGACTCTGTGAGACTAGATGAATAAGGCTGTCCCCGTTGCTCCTTCTGGCTTCCTGTCCCGCCCTGGGCCTTCTCCTTGTATGTGCTTGAACTGTGAGGGCAGCCATGTGACACAGGTAAAGGAGCCCTCATTAGGGCTGAGCAGATGTGGGTGTCATGGTGTCAGTGTTGATGGGCCAGTCCTCCTGGCTGGTACTGTGTCAGCTCGGGGCAGCCTCTTCCCATTGGGACTTCCAAATGCCTGCACCAAGCCTGCCAGGGTCCTCAAGGCCGGCAAAGCCAGGAAAACTTTCCAGAGATTTTTCTTGATTTCTGGCTTCAATAGACCCTACTGACAGGCCAGGGTTGGCTCTGTTTTTTTGTGATAGCCAGGAATTAAAACCCAGGGCTCCAGAGGTCAAATGAGGACCTGACTGGACCAGAAGAGGAGTTCCTTTCCCTGAAACTCCATTAGCAGTGGGGCTGGCTGAGGAAGATCCAGGAGCCTTACCCACCAGCTGCCCTCTCTGCCTGGCTCCCTGGAGGGACCAGCGAGGGGCCTTCACCATCATTTCTGATGATTAAACCAAGTTCATGTTCAGAATGTGTATAAAGTTATTCGGGCCAAATTTCCATGTTAACCGTTCAGATCAGAAATGTTCAATGTCAGTTGACATTGGTGGGATTATAAGACAACATATTCACGATCAAGAACATGTGGCCTGATTTGATTTAACCCAGAGAAGAGCTGCCTTTTCCCTTTTGCTCAGCTATAACATTACACATATAAAGATACATACCCGCTTGCTCTCTGCCAGAAATGTCAACTGCTTTTGATCTTTCCCTTTAGATATTAAAGTTTCCCCTGCTCGCCCTTCTGCTTGGCTGCCCCGCCAGGGCTTTTCAAACCAATAAGCGAGCCTAAAGCTGCTAAGAGGGTGGAAGTCATTTGCTTCTTTGAGCTGGAGCCCTGTGGCCCGAAGGTCGTGTTTAATCAGCCTCAAGGTTTTGCTTAACATTTGACTTGGAGTTTAAAATAGCATTCCAATAACCTCAGCCACCATGAGAGGAGAGAGATGGGGGCCTAGGGGTCTTGTGGGGGCGGGTGGGGGGTTGTGTGTTTGTTGTTAAGGTTCTGAAGCAAATAAGCTGTGCTTGGCTGGTGGCCTCGGCAAAGAGTGCAAGCTCCCCTCCTATCTCTGGGGAGGGCTGTGGCCTCAGTGCCAGGATCCAGTGCTGAACGCCCCACCTTCCAGGAAGAGGACTGGCTTTACAGCAGAAGGAAGATGCAGCTGAATGTGGGAGCTTTGTTTCTTTCTTCTTATCTCCACAGCAGTATCTGAACACTGATACTACCCCCCAAGAGAGAGGGAGCCAGTGAGCACGGACTGAGACCTCTGAAATAATTTCATCCTCCTGTAAGTTGTAAGAGAGTAATGAGCACACCTGCCTTTAACTGGTCATCAGTGGAAACTCCCACCAGGGTCCTGGTCCTTCCTGGGTGACATCGTCCCTAGCCCTGTTCCTGGAGCCTGGTGCTAGACAGACTCCAGTGAAAACAACTTTAGCTTGTTCTTTATACAGTCTGCAGAACAAAACTTTCCTTCCATGCATTTTCATACTTACAAAGGCCCTCGCATCTGGCTAACCAGTGAGTCCCGGAGTCTATCCCCAGTTTGGTGTAAAATCATCAAAAGAGCATAGGTGAGGCTGCCATAACAAAACAGCCATGTTTTAACTCAACTGGAGTTGGCTTTCCAACCCTGTGAAGTCCTGGGCAAGGGGATATGAGAGCTACTGCCTCTAGTCTCCATGCAGTGACTCTGTGATCCACACACTGTCTTGCATTTCAACACATGGCCTCCAGTCCCTGTTGGGTGAACTTCAGCTTTGAAGTGCTTTGGCCTAAAAGTGGCATTTCCCACTTCTGCTCACAGCCCACTGATTGACCAGAGCTATTCACCTAGCTCTACTTCCTACAGGAGAGCTGGAATAAAAGGAAGGACTTATGGAGAAGAGGAACATATGGATATTACATAAGCAGAAGATTCCTTTGCCCTGTACCCCTTTGTAAGTACCTCAGGACCCTCAGAATCCCCAAGAATCCCACGTCTCACTGCATTTAGGCAAACATCACTTTGGAACCTTTCTGGTAGAAATGGACTAGATGTGGCTGCATTCTGCGGCAGATATAGAAGGACATCCTTAAAGTAATAATAGCTAGTGTTTGTTTAGCATTTTCTATCCACCATGTGCTGAACCCTCTGCACACATTCTTGTTTAAGCCTCACAGTGGCCCATGAGGAAGTTACTATTATGAATTCCTTGTTTATTGCCAAAAAACCTGAAGCTCAGAGCAGTTAAGAGTTGGCCCAAGACTCCACTCAGCAGCTGGCTTGGTTCCAGGTTCACACTGCAGGGGACAAAGCTGCACACGGGTCGCTGGGCCACAGGGTCCTGTACACATGTCAACTACAACAAGCTCTGAAGCCTCCAGAGAAGATTGTTTTTTTTCCAGCTGCCTGTGCCAACTCCAGTCATCTTGAGATGGTGAAACTTGTCATCCTGAGATCCTGCCCTTGGTGAGCTAGGTCAACCATTGTACCCAGCAGGCCCAATATGGCTGAGGTGAGGTGTCTACAGACAGCTCCTCCAACATGGAGGGAATGCCTGGAGGATTTGGCTGAGGAGTGCATCAGCACCTGTGGAACTTGAGGTGAGCTGTCCTAGTGGCTAGGAAAGGCCAGTGCCAATGCTTCGCTCCCAAGCATAGCCCTGGGGCAAGAGAAAGGCCTCCTCTTTCCCACAGAGAAAGGGGGCCAAAGTAGAGTGGGAAATAAACTACCCATGGGACGGGGTGATGCCTGACTGATACAGAAATTACACAGTACAAGGAAGGTAGAGGAAAGAAGGAAGGAAGGAAGGGAGGGAGGGAGGGAAGGAGGGAGGGAGGGAGGGAGGGAGGGAGAGAACTTTACAGGCAGTGGCTGGACACTTCCTGGCACCCCAAAATCACCTAAATGTTTCTATGCCCTCCACCTTAAAGTGACAATCCACCCCATTTCTGGAACCTACTGTGTCTCAATATTGTCTTGATATGCACACGAGGAGAGGAGAGAAGCCTGTGGATGTCTGTTCTCCAAATTGCCATAATGTTCAAGGTTAGCACTAGGCTAACTTTGAGGTGCATTTGAAACTCCCCCACTCCTGCCCCACCCAGGCACAGCTAGAAAAGCAAGCCCCAACCCTGGCCTTTACATACTTAGCCAGCCTATCATGGAACCGCACAGGCACCAGCCTCAGTGCCCAGGTGGAGGGGAGTCTGTAATGTTCCCCACGAGCCACGGAAACAGATGTCTCTCAAAGCCTGTGGATTAGTTGCCTGGCATGTGACGGCGGCTAATTAAGTTTCACTATTTACCTCTGGAAAGGGACAGGCTGCCTGGCTCTGTAGAGGGCCTCAGCCCCCACCCCCCAAACCCCCACCCCTGCCTCCCTTATTCTCATCCTCCACCCTCAATCAGACCTTGAAAGTTTTCTGACCCCACGATCATCTCTGGGGTTTGGAGGAAAGAACTTATATATGGCCAGGCTCACCCCAAAGTGTGCCCAGAGGAGATGCAGTGTTCGGTAGGGGGAGGGGTAAGTCAATGCTAAATTAGTTCTTCTAGTTGCATGACCTTGATCTCTCTCAAGGTCATTTCCTTCTGTAAAGTGGGGAAATAATCACATTTGGTGTTTGTGTGACAATGCCTAGAAGCCTACCCCATGTCTATTCTTTCCTTCCCCATTATCTGGACTCAAGATTCTTTATTAGGCAGTAAAATGTCCAGATAAAATCACACATATCTGGCCTCCCTCCTTTAAAGATGACCTATGAGGTATGGATAGAAGTTTTGTTGGTGGTAGTTAGGTTTCTAAGAACACTACAGAATTCTTCTTTCATATCTGGAGTGCAGATATGGTGGCTGGGCTCCAGAATCCATTTTGGAGCATGAAGCAAACCGAAGATGGTGACAGTGGAACTAAAAGAGGGAGCAACCACACTCACCATGGACTATTCCTGTATTTCTTCTGAAGATGGAGTAGTCTCTACACCCATTCTCTACATCAGTTCTTAAACTTGAGCATGGATTAAAATCTCTGGGAAGGATTATTTGGAATTACACCATTATGCTCTATCCTCAGAGTATCTGATTGTGTAGGCCTCGGCTGGGGCCTAAGAATTTAACTTCTGACATGTTCTGGGCTTCCGGTCTGGGTACCATGTGTTGAGAAACACTATGTCAAGCCACCACCAATCAGATCCTTCATTTACAAAGCAGAACCCAGTTCTAACCTTCACAACAGAGCGAAGAATGGTGTAGCCTCCAGAATCTCAAAGGAAACCCGGTTGTCCCAGGGCCTGTAGGGGGAGAATCAGGCTTCACCTTGCTCAGACCTGACACTCAGCATGTCCTTTTCCCCAAATGTCTCAGGATACTACAGCTGCACTGTGTAACGAGACAGCTTACGTTAGTGTGGGGAACGTGTATGAGACCCATTCTTCTCCCTGCATTGTCTTGTGTGATCCTTCCAGTCCATTGCACAGGGGAGGAAACTGTGGCTGACAAGGGCTAGGAAACTTGCCCATTACCATGAAGTACCAGTACGTGGTAGAGCCCACCTGTGATCCTGGATCTGACTCTTAATCTACATGAACAGGCACTCCTGCACTGCCAGTGGGCCGTGCTCAACTCTATTCTTCAGGAAAGGAAAAAGGAAAGCTTTGGGGAAGCTTCTAGAGAGGGTGGGGGAAAAGAGCTCCACCTATCTCTGTGTCATGGGCCCCCCACTGAGGACTGGACACAAGCCGTGTAGAGGGTAGGCTCAGGCCATCGCTCTGAACAGGGAGGCTGGGGGAACAGCACAGCCATACTTCTCGCAAGGGATAGTGGGGGCTCAGTGTGATCATCTGCCTCCGTGAAACGTGAAGTTGGGGAACACCAGCCAGCCTCTCTCTGCACAGAGCCATGATCTTGACTCAACTTCCAGGCTGCCTTGACTTATTAACCCAACCTGGGCAGCCAGAAGAGTGGCTGGAATCCACGGGCTTTGTGTATGGGAGCAGGGCACTGAGGGCAGAGAGGCTGTTAGTGGGGGCAGTTGGTCACCACCCAGCCTTGCTTGATTGTGGGAAGATGAAGAAGTGGGTATAAGGGTACACCACCAGAGAAAAGCTCCTTTGAAAAGAGGAGACCCGGATCACGGGTACCTCTTCATGCAAGGGGCTGTGTGTGATACGGACCTCTTGAGCAGGCTGCAGAGGTTACAAAAGGCTCCAGCTCTGGTGCAACCTGTTGCACTCCCCAGCCAGAGTGTCCTGGGTTCAAATCTTGATTCTGCCATTTCACCAGCCATGGTTTTGTACCTAACGTACCAAACAGCTCTGCTTTGCATTGTGATTAAGAGTATCAACTCTGGATTTGAATCTGCCCAGATGTGTGACTGGGGATGCTGTGTCTTCTCTCTGTGCCTCAACTTCCTCATCTGTGAAATGGAGCCAGTGACAAGCCTTACTGTATTTGTTTCATAGCTCGTCCTAATACATGGCCACAAGCCAGGTGGCTTCAAACAACGGAAATGCACTCCTCCATCCATCCGAACCCTGGAGTTGGAAGGTGAGGTGTCAGCAGGGCCATGCAGGCTCCAGGGTCCCCCTCACCTCCTACAGCTCCTGGTGGTTCCCAGAGCTCCTTGGCTTGTGGCTGCAGCCTCTGATTTTGTCTTCATGCTCTTTAGGGACTGTTGTCCCCCTTCCTTCCTATTGGATTGGAGGACACTCAGGGCCGTTGGGCAATTCAGGAGGAGCTGCTCTCAAGATTCTGAACATCATGACATCTCCAGATTCTGTCTCCAAACATGGAGGTTGTGTTGGGATTGGTTGTGAGAAGTAAAGAACTGGAGCTTATGGATTTCTTAAAGCACTAATGCAGGTGTGGACATGAGCTCTATTCATTCACTCTTAAGGCCCAGCTCTCCTCTCCCTAGCTCCTTGGGTCTGGCCATGTTGCCCTGATGGGCTCTGGGGCTGGTCCACTGCACCCTTCCCTCTGGACTTGGTACTTGCAGTCTTCTTCCTTTGCTCATCTCAGGGCTATGTCTGGTCAATAACTTTCCCTTAAGTGTCGCCCTCTAGTGGCACCAGCTGAAACTAACTCCACTACAGAGCCTTGAGCAGTTGTGTTTCCAGACCTGAGCCTCATCCCCACAGGACACTTGGGGCTATGGCTGCAGCTATGGGCAGTGGCTGACTTGGAGCACCTCACCCCTTAGCTCTGTCTCGAGCATTCTCCACAGCTCCCCGCAGCTGGCCCAGCCTTGAGGGTATAGTAGGGGAGTTGAGCCCAGCTCAGGGTTGTTGGTCTCCATTTAACCAATGGGGAGCAGGGAAGAGCCAGTAGAGAAATGCCGGAGCTGCACGGCCTTCAGAAGGACAGCTGGAAGGAACAAGTCCCTGCAGAACACAGTGCTAACCCATCACCGACTTGCCCTTTCTCTGCCTTTCTACCTCTCCTTCCCACACAGCTCATTTCCCTGTTGCTCACTGAGGTTGGGTCCTCCTGAATTCACCTTTGCCCGGTCTGCCTCAGACCTGTGAATAAGATGCACACTGGCTCCACCTCTATCATTTTCTAGCCAAAAGCTAAGCTTGCTGTCTCAGGTTACTGACCACAACCTGGGACTAAGTGGCTCATTTGTTATGGTTGCTTGCTTCCAAGATCCTCCCCAACTTTCACCTCCTGGTGTTCATACTTTCTCCCCAGCATTGTGTCTCAGTAGCTCTAAGGGACAGTAGAATCCAATGGAGAAATGGTGTGGGAGAACATTGCTCATCCATTGGATCCCTTGCATCGCTAGCCATGGGGTCAATGGCCACCTTGCATTGACAGCACTCTGAGTCACCAGAGCCAACCGTGTGGTCAGGACCTGAGCTCCTACCCACAGCCAGGAGCCAGCTATGGGGGGATGGGGGTTGGGGAGGGATACTCTCCAGCTCTAGGCAAGCCTTCAGATGACCATGGGCAACTGGAGGGCAGCTTCACAGGACACCTTGAGCCACACCCACTGGCTGAGTAATTGGAGACAACACATAACTCACAAGGAATGGGAAATCTGTATTTGTGGTTGTTCTAAGCCACTGTGCATGGGGGTAATTTGTTACTCAGCAATACATAGCTGATACATTTGTTCAGTTGCATATGGACATATGTTCAAAGGCTGATGTCATCATGCAAACTAAGGCATTCAGATGCCAATACTCATGCAATCACAGCTGAGTCAGTGCTGCAAAAAACAAAAAGGACAGACCCAAGGCTCAGAGGAACTGTTGTTGGGGAAACTGGCCTCATCCAGAAGGACCTAGAAGACCTCCCCAGTTACTCACAGTGAGCTCAGAACTGAGGTCGAGATGGAAGGGAGGTTTCCAGCCAAGGGAGGTGTGGGGCCCTGCAACCCTTTCCTTCAAACTACTTCCTCCAATGGCCTTCCCTGTGAAAGCCTTTTCATATCCCATAGTGCACCTGTTCCCTCATCTGTTGACACAGGTTGACCAGGTGTGCACATCTATGTGTGTATTCCCGTGGGCACAAAGAGCACCTGCTCAACTCAGCTCTTCACACAAGTACTCCTCCCCTTAATGGATGGTTAACAGAATAAAATTGAATTAATTACAATGGATCAGTCATATCACCCTAATGTTACATAACAAAACATCCCCAAGACACCAAATATTGGCTTCAATAACACTATTTCTTCCTGTCTAGAGATCCAGAGGTTGGCTGAGTGTTGCTGATCTTGATCATGGCTCCGAGCTGCAGTTCACTTGGTCTTAGTCCACGTGGCTTGGTCTGCGTGACTCTGTTCGCCTGACTCTGCTCCTGGGCTCTGTCTGCCTCTTCTTGACCCAGCCACCTGGTTGGAGCAGGCAAGGTCACAGTTGCATCACTAAGTTGTGTCTATCCAGACTGTGATGCAATGTATCAATGAATAAAGAGAAAGGGTGGACGTATATAGCATTGCGGATGTCTCTCTAGCACATTATGTTAAAAAATGGGATCCCGTTTATGGAATATTCTAGAAATAGTCAGATCCGTAGGGGCTGGTTTAGTGGAGCCCCAGGGACCACGAGTTTTTGTGGGTCAGTGGAGCTGTTCTGTGTCTTGGTTATGGGACTGAGTCACACAACGGTGTGTGTTTGTAAAAGGAGTTGAATTGTATGCGACAAGGTTGAATCTAAATGTATGCAAATAATAGCTCAACTTAAAACATATAAAACACCTCCAGAAGATAGAGACTATTGTTATGAAATGTAAGCTGGAAGATCCCCAAAGTGTAGCTGAGTAAAAGCTTTAAAGCTTCAGAGGCCAGCATGAGGCCTTGGGAAGAGCTGGCCGCTCATCTGGAGCTGAGGCAGGGGGCTGTGTTTGTGGCTATGGTTTTAGGCCTGGGAGGCAGCTGAAAACTTTGCCTAGAGATGTTTGTTCCTCCCAGCTGGCCCTTGAGGACCTGCACTGAACAAACATGGACCCCTGTTATCTCCCTCTTTCCTCTCTCTCCTTCCAGGTTGCTCTTGGGGCCAGAAAACTGAGGTCCACCCCAGATCTGAGGGTTTTTTGAGGGAGTGGACAGTGTAGTACCACTGAAACTCTAACAAGAATTTGCAGCTGCATCTCAGGGAAGAGATGAATGTGGCTGGAACAGGCTCTGGTTCTGGAGCAGACAAGCCCTATCTGGTCCTTGCCTGGACCAAGCCCAGGGTTCCAGCTTGGATACCTGTTGCAACTTATTGCCCTGGGATGAAGATGCTTCCCTGGGGCCTCTCTGTACAGACAGATGGTGAGACTTTGACACTGTCCTGCTCTCCCTAGACCTCTGTCTCCCTAGCTGCCAAGCAGGATGCCAGTCCTTATCTCCTACTTTATCTATTTGTTCATGTGGCCACTCAAAACCAAGCACCATAGGGTCATTGGGTGTGAAGGAATGAGTGAGTTTCACCACCATCATTATGCTACCTCAAGCCTTGGGTGCACTCAGGCCCCTCTAGGGGATAGGCCTGGGACTCAGATGGAGGGAGGTGAAAGGCTGGCCAACGCAGAGGATAGAGGTGTGCAACAAGATAGATTCTGGACAGCCTTGAACTTCTTCTCAACCTTGTCCCAGTAACCCTTTACATCACTCCTTAGATGCTCATGGGGACAAGATCACCCCAGCCCCTGCCTTTCCCCAGCCCCCTACAGGATGGGACTGCCTAGGGCAAGAAGCTGAATCAATGCACCTTCACATGCACATCCCCACATGTATGGATAGATATATTCATGTGTGCAGCTGTAGGTACACACAAGTGTGTGTACATGGGCATGTGTGTACACATGAGTGCTGATGGATGGGTACGTGCTAGGTTTGCATGGAATTTCTCTGGCCTATCTGTGAGCACCAGTGAGACTGGTTATATACACAACTGGATGGGTCTCTGCATGTGTGTGCTACTTCATGTATGTCCATGAGTGCAGGTATGTAAATATACATACACATAGGAACATCATGGCCTGTGTGTGGCTGGGGGTTCCTGTGTGTCCATTCAGCCTGCGTACTTGAACTCGGGAGCTTCCACACACATCGATGACCCTGCAGAGACATTCAGTGTGACTGTGAGTGTTGGCGAGTCTATGAATGTGTCTGGAGGGGGGGGGGACGTGAGGGGAGTGGAGCTTCCTGGATCCCTATCCTCTCTCCAATCCCAAGGACCCCTGTTAAGAGAGAGTCTGCTGTCCTAGGGACTCTGCTTCTTCTTTCCCAGCCAGGTAGAGCCTCTTCCCAGATTGTAGCAGCCATGGCTACAGGAAGGGCAGGGCAGGGCCAGACACAGCCAGCCATGCACCTACGAGCTCCCTTCATGTGGTGGCTCAGGCCTATTTCTGTCTTGTTTGGCTCATCCTGGCCGGGTGTTCCCATTCAATAATGCCCTGTTTCTCCACCCGGCTATTTCAGCTGAGGAATGTGATGTTCTGTCTCAAGTAGAAACCCGAAAACCCCCATTATGGTTAGCTGTCCTGTGGCTTCAAGCAGCCACTCGCTTATTTAGGTTTCTCCTGCTCTATATTTGTCAACGATGACAAGATGAACTTGGAAAGCAGGGGTTGGAGGGGATGGGGCACCTTTGGGAAGGCTGGGCCATTGTCTGAGGCCTCTCTTCTGTCCGGGGTAGTGCTTGACATCTCCTCTAGGGGCGCTGTCTTTCTGTTCTCCTCACTTCCTCTGGGCTGCCCAAACCCCCCTACCTGGTTTGTTATGCAGGAGGGTGACCCAGCCAGCCCTCTCCTCTCTTCCTTGCATGTCTCAGAGGGACTGCAGTATTTTTCTAGAGCCTGGCTTCACACACTCAGAACAGCAGCCTGGAGGTGGTTAAGGTACAGAGCCTAGAACCAAATTGTCCAAAGAGCTCCAATCCGGGCTCATTCATTCAGTCTGAGTATGCCCAGGCCCATCACTTATCTTCCATGTAAAGTATCCCCTTGTCTGTGAAATAGAAGTAATAGTCTCCTGGATTGCATGACACACATTTTCACACTCTGATGGTGGTTTTGCAGTCAGGTGTGCATCAATTGGCCATCTTTTTTGTCTTAGATAATGGTGTGGTTTATTATTGACAGTGCTGAGGATTGTACAAAATATGCCTGAAGCACATTAATAGCATAGATGGCACATTACATTCAGAGTTGAGGGGAATGAAGTGTTGAAAGAGATGCAGTAATTTTCCCATGAGAAGTCATTGCCACTGGGAAGCAGGCCACTGGCTCCACCATGTAGTAGCATGAGACCCTGGGCTAGTCATTTAACTGAGGTTTATTCATCTACAAAATGACAGTGACATAGAATTGCTGTAAAGACTACACAAAGCCACAGAAAGCATAGAGACAACTTCCATGAAGACTTTTCATTCTTGTCCTCAGTGGCCTGGTCATAGTGCCTGGAGTATTTCTTTCTGCCTGATATTCCAGGCCATCTTAGCCCCTCATTCTCCTCCAAGATGAACCCTCTTGTCCATTCTGTGAACTACCCTGTCTCAATCCCATCAATGCCTATTGAGCTTGAATGAACAAAAATCAACTTCTTCTGCATGCCACTCAAAATCCTAACTCTGTAGTGTTTCTGGTAAACATCAGAATGGTCTGGAACTGGTAACCAGTGACAACGGGGTCACCTCTTACTAATGAGTGTCAGTCAGTCCCCTATCCCACAACCTCCTACCCCAAAATATGGAGGGGAAGCTGCCATTCAGAGTCTCTGAGGGAAGCAGTGTGAAAATCAGGATTCCTGTTTCTTCCAGTCTCCTATTTCCTTCCTTTCTGCTCATCTCCCAGAACCTCAGTCCTAGCCTTGGGTCTTCAGCACACAAGCCCTGCAACAATTGTCACCCCAGCCCGCATGGGCCAAATTAAAGCTCTCAGACCACACATTGACACCCATCCCACTTCCAGAAGGAAAGAGAAGGTGACCATGGCATTGAAGAGCCCCATAGGGGCTGGCCATGTATCCCTCGGCTGCAGAAATCGGGGCCTGTATGATTCACCACCACACGCCAGTCCCTCCACGTCTCAGAGTCCAGCAGTTATTGGAAAATGATAGGCCCCCACACTCTGTTGGTGCAAATATGCATCTCGACATGCTGTGGGGTTAACCAACCACCCACCACAAGCTGAACTGGTGACGAGGGAACCAAACCAACAGTGATTCATAATTAAAATGTATGAATAGCAGTGATGAAAACCAGGACCAGCCCAAGGCAGCTTGCTGGTGCCCTGGTCCCAGAAGATCCTGCCCAAACATCTCGCCTGCAGAGGTCTGGCCCTCGTGAGAACACAGCGAGCTGAGCACAGATGGCCAGGCGTGGCCTGACATCCTGACTGCCTGATCCGGGGCTGGGTCCAGTCTTCTGAAAGATCCTTTAAATATGCTAATTTTTCTTTACAGACACCAACTTGGAGTAGCTCTCTGATTGGTGGGGATTATTAGTGAATTGTGAGTCAGATTTATCTGTACAACTCAGTATCATTTGATGAGGAAAGATTCTTCATTTTGAAAAGGAATAATCACTGTTTCTCGAATGTGTATTTCGGGGAGAGAAACAACCCAGGACAAGACTCAGGTCAGAGCTCTCTGAGGGCTGAACCGGCCAGGGGGGGTCTGAGCCTTGTCCCTCCCTGAGCTGGACAGGAGTGAGTATTCCTTTCTCAGGGTGTTCAGCTTGGTTTTTCTCTACGCCCAAGCCTGGCACTGCCTGTGTCTGCCTTGAACATGGGATCGCCACCTGAGACTGAACTCTCAGACAACCTAGAGAGGCATTTTAGAGCAATTAAATGTAGCAATAACTCCTCACTGTCTTAAGACTCATTTCCTGTTTCCCTAATAAAGGGATAGAAATGCATCCTGGAAGGCTGCCCAAAGCCTTCTTTGGGGGAGAAGGTGGGACTGGACATCAGACTGTCCTGGCCAAGGTCAGATGGAGTTTGAGTGCATCTGCAAGGAGGCTAGTCCGTCCAGGTGGCGCGGCTGACTCTCCAGGTGTCAGAGACAATGGATACCTGGCATCCAGCCCCCAGGGCCCGCAGCAAGGGCTGAACAGCATAGAACACGGGCATCAGAGCCTCTGCCCTCCTGGTGAGGCCAAGGAGACAGGCCGTTCTTTATCTCAGACACCTCCTGGCACTTCCACCTGCCCGTACTATGCCAGCAATTCTGTCCTTGGAAGGGGGGCACGGCCTCTTGCTGAGCCTGCTAAAGGGCAAGACCCCCCTTAGACAAGCTCCTTGGCATTGACCTTGGCAATGTTTTTCTTTTTTCTTATCTCACCCCATCTCCTGGCTATGAAAGTCAAGCCTAGCAAAGGAAAGAAGCCAGCAAAATAAAAAGGCCAACCCATAGATTGAGAAAAAAAAAATCTACTAAGGGGCTGATATTCACATTTGACAAGGACCTCATACAACTCAATAGCAAGAAAATACAAAAATAACTTTCAAAATGGGCAAAGATGTGGCTAAACCTTCATTCAAAGAAGACCTAAAGATGGCCGCCTGACAGAGAAGGTAGGGCGTGCCCCTCCCGGTTATGAGAAAATGCAGATGAAGGACCAGCATATCATCTCAGGCTGTTATCAGAGAGATAAACTACAATGAACAGAGTGATCCTGAGAAAGTCATGGTCACTTCTGAGCCTGGGCTCCCTTTGCAAGTGCTCCTTTCTGGGCTGATTCATGGTTTCAGAAAGTATTCTATAAGTGGTGAAGTTGCATAATCTCATTCATTTAAGGCTGGATGCTTAGGACAAACGCCAGTCTTCACGTCTTAACCCACAATTATTCTCTCTCATTCCATGTCCTCCCATTCATTCTTTCAGCTTCACCAACAAAACCATGGCTTCCCAAGCCACCACTGCCATGGCATAAGGTCGGATGTGTCCAATCAACCTGGAGATGCTTTGGTCCTGAAAGGTCATTCATGACTTTCTGCCCAAGATAATAATCAAAACAAATACACGCTATGCCTGGCTGGGAAGGGGTGAGGAAGTCTACCACTGCAGACTTCCACAATAACACGTTTTTGCTATAGTGTGGTTATGAGGAGAGCAAGAATGCTTTGTTGGAGTCTGACACGATTTGATGGGGAAGCAGAGGCGGGGAGTGAGCAGGAGCATTGCATGGCTTGCTTGGATGAGGGTTGTAAATACACAGGGCAGGGAGGATCAAGGCTCAGGCACTTAAGTGGACAAAGGCAGGGGAGGTAGCAGACAAGCTGGCATGCATGTTCATACAGGTTCTGGTTAGCCTGGCCCTGGACACCGGTGTTCTCACTTCCTTTACAATATCTGGTTGTCACAGCACATTGTCTTCTACCTGGGGACTCACCAGGGTCCTGCCAATGGGTCCTGCCCGGGCAAGCCAGAATACATTAGCTCTCAAACTGGTGCAAAAGCCTAATCATTTCATCGTGATTGTTAATTTCCAACCTGCTCAGACTTTCAAAATGCATAATACAAATGAATTACAGAGTGCTCTTAAAAAACAATCACCATCGCAGTCCACAAAAGACTCTCCAGAAAAATAAAAAGAGCTCAACTAAACATTCATCCATTTTAAAGATACCTTAGAAAATCAGAAAATGGCAATACAACAATCTGGAAAAGAACTCAGGTTTTCAACCTTGTTGCAAACACGTGCACAATGCCACTGACGAAGAAAAGCACAACTCAGAAATGAAATAAGAGGCATCTAAAGGTGTCAAAACTTGTTTAATTCTATCCAGTGAGAAGTGACCACCAACCAAACAGTCAGATGTCATGGTAGCAATATGACTTCACTACAGAAGTTAACTGATGCTCTTGGAGACCACACACCTCTCACTGAGGTCCAGTTAGAGGCTCAAGACTCAGCATTGGTTTTTGAGCACACATGTGAGCTCTCAGTGAGCAGAGACTCCATTTCCCTGGCAGTCGATACCTGGGAAATATAGCCCCCCCTCTGTGTGGAAGATCCAAGATCCTGGGGGCAAGTTACCTGCTAAATAACAGAGACCTCCAGCCCTGGTCAGGATACACACAAAGGAAAATTTCCCCAATCCATAAACAAATTGCTTACCCCTAAGACACAGCCATGGCCTTTCAGTAGCCAATTTTGAGGGTTTTCTTCCCTTTAAATTCCACATTTCACCACCACCCCACATCCCCACTACAGTTACTCACTAGCTTTGATGGCTTTTCCTACTCAAGTCTATATTAATTAAAGAGCAGGCTCAGGATAGGAGCCAAGTGTCTTATTTCATAAAGGAGATAATAATGGCGACTTTAATTTACAGGGAGAGTCGAGACCAGCGGCTGGGCAGCAGAAGAGCTATAGAAATCTCCTTAGTTTCCCCATCAGATTGCTCAAGACTCTCTGAGTTGCCATAAATTCTGATAAAATGTCTTCCCAGAGGCAAAAAGATAATTTTTATAAGCTTTTGGAAGGGACTAATAAAGCTGTAATCTACCGTCTTCCATTATTTAAAGACCTGGCTTGAGGGATGTGATTTGTAAGGGTTTTCTATATAAATAGAGAGGCGTATATTAATTCTATGTCTCAATCTGTCAACCTCTCAGGAAGGATGGGTATCAGGGTTTGGTACCCCAGGACTGGCCTCTTGCCTGGACTGGGCTTTAGCTCTGTCTGTGAATCTCCCTGCCTCAGAGTTTTGTGGCTCCCCAGGGGAAGCGATCAAAAATGTTGGTTTGAACAACCAGTCTTTCCCCCCAGCTCTATGTGATGGCCTTGGGGTTACAATCATTTCAGATCCACACAATTCTAGCCTGCTGTGATGAGGGGGTGCCTGGTGGCAGCAAGGGTGGCTTTGTTAGCATCTGACAACAGACATATGTTGGGGATTTTCATATCTCCCTCTGGCCTGAATTTTCTAGCTCCAGGCTAACCCTGCCTCCACCAGCCCAAGCATCCAGGAACAACAAGCTTTAGCAGCAGAGCCTTGCATCTTACTCCAAGAATCCTGGTCCCCTCTCTGGAGAGGCAGCACAGGTCCTGCGGCCGTGGGGTGTGTGCGGCTTTCTCTGACAGCACTGAACACCCCACAAAGGCTTTGCAATGCTGCTGGGCAAATGTACTGTCCAAGGCAGTGCCTGCCAACCTTCCAACCTTGCTCCAGCCAAGAGCCCTGGGCAGATGGCAAAGAGCTGGAGAAGAGGCTCCCTGCAGGACACACACTATTCCTCCAGATGTGCCCAGGATGCTGGTGTCTAAGTGGCCTCAACTGCTCTGACACTGCCGGAGGGGCCAATACCAGGAGGACACAATGAGAGCGCTAGCTTTGGCTTTCCATCCAGAACCCTGGCTTTCTCCAACCTCAGAATATATTCTTCCCCACCCCCACCCCCCCACACACACCAGTGTTGAAGTGTCACTGAAAACAACAACAAAGCAAAACAAAACAAAAACAAAAAAATCCAACACTGACATTACTGAGGTCCAACTATGCAGTTTCAAAGTTAAAGCAGAGGTTCAAATCTAGATCTGACTAGCCACGGTGGTAAATGCCTATAATCTCAGCATTTGAGAGGCAAAGGCAGGAGGATTATGAGCTTGAGTTCAGCCTGAGCTACATAGCAAGCTCTATCTCAAAAAAAAAAAAAAGAAAGAAAGAAAGAAAGGAAAGGAAAGCGAAAGCGAAAGGAAGAGAAAGGAAAAGGTCTGTTTCTGACTGCTTCCTCCACTTTCTGCGCTTCTATGATAATTTCTAGATAGAATTAAGAGAAAAGGAGATGGTTAGATTTGGCAGAGTTCCAATGAGCCACTGGATGAGTGCTTGATTGCTGGGCTGGAGGAAGAGGTATGGAAGAAAACAGCACACACACGTGGAGATAGGAGCCTCCAGAAGTTCAGCAGAGACTCGAGGGACCCCATGTAGCAACTACCTGGAGAGCTCAGGGCTGCAGCCCAAAGGCTAAGCCGGAGTCTGAATGGAGAGGCTTCAGCTGCTTGAGTGAGACTTCTCTGGAGGTCATCTGCTAGCTCAGCTCAAGCCAAGACTGGACAGGAACACCCCTGACTCTGGATGGGCAGGTAGTTAGCCGTGGCATCTGGACAGGATCTGGGAGCCAACACTTGATGTCTGTAGCCACTGCATGAGGGTACATCTGAAAGCTCCACCTGGACTTCACAACCCACTGAGGAGCAAAGGATTCTTCCCTTGTGGAATTTCCACGCAGTGGACAGCAGCAGAGGCTGGCTCCTTGGGACTCCCAGACCTCCTCTGGAGAAGATTCCACATTGGAGAAAGAAGGTTCCACACCGCACAGCTACTCATGTGACAGAGGTCCCAGTCCCAGGCTTCCCCTACCACTGGAAAATGCCCAGAGTTCCTGAACGCCTGCAGTAGCCTTTAGATCCTGACCTACCCACCCCCACCACCCAGGGCTGTACCATTTCCCAGGTACCTGGCAGCTCACCTCCATCTTGGGGCACACTGAGGATATACAGACCTGTTCCATGAGGGTGTGGCCTCCGCCTCCCTGATCTTGGGTCTACACCCTCACAAGGCCTCCCCTGGCCACCACGGATCCTGTCCACAGGCCCCGAGACATGGGTGCCCCCTCCATTAGACAGATGAGAAGTGCAAGTCACTAGGGTAAGGTCTTGAAGTGCTTCTCAGTGAGCCCAGGCTGCTGGACCCAGGTGCCCCAGGCTAAGGGGCTTGGCAGTGGACATTGGTTTTTCTCACTGGGCTGGAGGCTGCAGGTGCAAGGTCAAGTGCAGCATAGTAGGTGTCTGGGGAGGGCTTCTGCTCTGGTTGGAAGACAGCTGCCTTCTGCCTGCCACCTCAGCTCAGATCAGGGGCTTGGGGTTGGAGAGACTGTGAGGTGAAGCTCTGGGATCTTCTCTCCCCACCACCCCCACCCCGCCCCAGGACCTCATGGAGTCTGAAGAACTTGTTACTACCTCAAAGGCTCCACCTGAGTGCAGACACATGGGGAGTGAACCCAGGGCTTCAACATAAAATTAAAGGTGGGAGCAAACTTTCTGTCTGTAACAGATCCCCCTTCTGCCCCCAGAGCTCTAGGAAACTGAATGTAGGGTAAAAAAAAATATCTAAAGAGAGTACAAAGTATATATCAAAAAGGACAAAGTTGGGTTGATGTCATGGTAGTGTATGCCTGTAATCCCAGGCTACACAAAAGGGGTAGGTGGGAAGATCACAGTTCAAGACTGACCCTGGTAATGTGTGTGTGTGTGTGTGTGTGTGTGTGTGTGTGTGTGTGTATCTATCTATCTATCTATGAAAATCTAGCTAAAACAAACAAATAAAATAACTCAAACCAAACAAGAGCAAGGGTGTGACCTAAGTGATAGAGATGTTGCTTTGCAAGCATGAGGCACTGAGTTCAAATCCCAAGGCTGCAGAATAAATCAAGTCAAGGTTGGTCATCTTTACTCAATCTCAGCACAAGTTAGATGATCACACTACTTCCCCAACCTCTGGCATGAACCAACAAGATGGCTCCCTGGGAGCACACGGCAGCTTTTATTCTCCCTGCATAATATCTCCTGGAGATTGGAATTCGTTGCTGAAATTTAAAGACTGGAAGACTTCCCAACAAAACCTGGCTTCCTGGCTCCTCTTGAAGAATCATAGTGTCACCAGGCGGGGCTGCCTGAACCACACACTTGAACTCAGAGCCACTCCTACCATTGGGGCATCTGCTCCTCCCTGGGATCACACACCTCACCCTGGTCCTGCACCTCCCGTTCCCCCCCCCTTCCACCTCTGGTCACGTGTTTGGCCCCAAGTGTCTGGAGAAGATGGAACCCAGCCTCTGAACACCTCCTCAGAGAGGCGACAGGCGCAGCGTGGGGGTCCTTTGATTCCAGGGCCGCCAGTCCCATGTCCAGCTGTTCCCTTCCGCCATGACGATATTGCATAATGCACATGAAAGCGGATTAATATACGGTCAGGAAATTCAGACACCCGATATGACTTCTGAGGGCCTCTTTATTTGTATGAAATAAAGGAGCATCCCAAAATATTCTCTTCTCCTCCGCTCTGGGGCTTGAAGATCATCCCCCAAGACCCTGTCCCATTTTCCATTTGGACAACGAGCAGAGAATTGTACAGGCAGAGGGCCAGCCGCTTCCTGGGGACCCCATGCTGGCTGCAGCTCCCAACGCTGCCATGTGAAGGCCCATGGTCTTGGTGTTTATTTATTATTGAACACTCAGTCTCCAGCTCTGAATCTTTTGCTGTTTTTTTGGCTTTTGCCTGAGGTCTCTCCCACAGCCCAGCCCTTCTGATGGTTGGTGTCAGAACGTTTCCTGTCTGGGCCCAGGAGGAAAAGAGGCTTCTTACCACCACCACCCCCCTCCCAGAACTGCTCAGCTGGGAGAAGTGAGAGGGTGGGGAGTAGGGAAATGGTAATGGACCCCATGTGATCTTGGGCAAAGCACCGCTCTGTGGGGTTTGCCAGACTTGGGGGAATTTATGATGATTAAAGATGAGGAGAAATCTTTGAGAAATATAAAGTGGTATATAAAAATAATTGGGGGAAAAACCTTGGCTTTGTGCCACATGCCTGTACAAGCATTTGAAGATGAAGCAGAAGGATCATGAGTTCAAGTCTAGCTTGGCTTCATAGGAGACTCTGTCTCCAAAAAGAAAGAAAGCACGAGAAATAGGGGAAAGGAATGAGGGAGGGAAAAAGAAGGGAAGGAAAGAAGGAAGGAAGGAAGGAAAGGAGGGAGAGAGAAGGAAGCAAGGGAGGGAGGGAGGAAGGGAGGGAGGGAGGGAGGGAGGGAGGAAAGTAAGTTACAATTATGAATGGGGGACCCAAAAAGAACACAGGACACCCAAATAGGTTGATGGGAAGTGAGGGACTATTTACAAAAACATAAGCAAGTTCCAGGGCCTGAATACTTAGGCTTCTATCTACACAGGCCTAGCAAGGGTAAATTATACTGAATGTGGCCGTGTCTTTATGGAGGGGCCTCTCTCAAGATGCAGCCAATATCACTTGGCTAGGGGGATGCCAGAGGCATTACAATCCTTACCTGCTTCTTCTAGTGCCCTGACGGTGCTGGTGGGGCTGCCATTGCCCAGACCCTCTTTGCCAGCAGCAGAAGGGTAAAAGAGCACCACATTGTACCTGCAGAACCCATTCTCTCAAGTCAAGAGCAGGGAGCAGAGGGTGAAGTGGAATGTGGAGGGGCAAACAGAAACTAACTGGGAGCATCAGCAGCCAGCACCTGCCAGTCTTTAAAGTGTGCTACAACCCCAGTAGCACTGTACATTTCTGGCTGTCTGGCCAGCCCTGACCTGCCTTTCCTATTGGACAGATAGCAGACCAAGACCTCCATCTAAGGGCTGATTGGATGCCCCGATGATGGTCAGAACCCAGCATCCAGGTGTGCATTAGATCTTTATGTGCTGCCTCAAAAGCAGAGAATGCCCTCAGCTGGGAGCCGGTGAAGGAGCACACAGGTGGGGCAGAGAGCAACACTCTTAGCCACTTAGCTCTGGAAAGAGAGGAGTGAGCCAGCCCCAGTCATCTCCAGGGCTTACAGACCTATGCTGACAAAAGTAGCTGGAGAAGGGGGAAGATGGAGATACCCTGTGGAGGAGTCTGTAGCCTGTGCAAATGGGCATATCCAACTGGCTGCTGGACTCCACTGTGGTTCTGAGTAAGTCATTCAACTTCTGTGTCTCAAGGAACTGAAGAAGCAAGGCTGTCTTTCTTTGGGTTTGCTCACCTGTGAACTGATATGGAGGAACTAGTGAGGGTGAAATTGGAATACAGAAAAATCCCAAGCCTTAAACATGGTGTGGAAGTCATGCACTGTCTATCGGGGACTTCTGCCTTAATCCTAGAATGCCACCAGTGTGACAGTTCTGATCTGGAGTGCTCCCACAAAAGGGTGTGTTAATGGCTTAGTCCCCAGCCCACAGTGCGATTGGGAGGTGATGGAACCTTTAAAGGCTAAAGCCTAGGGAGGAACTGACATCACTGGGGTGTGGCCTGGAAGGGTCCACCCCCCCCCCCTTCTTGGCTTTGCTCCACACCTTTCCATCATGAGAAGTTTGGGGCCATGGCCTGAGACCTGTGCAACCACATTCTGAAGTGGACCTTTCCTCCTTAGAGGTTAATTCTCTCTGGCGTTTTGTCACAGTCGCAGAATGCTGACTCATACAGTGAGGACATGAACTCTGCTGTGTCACGCCACTGGTATCTCTGGGTTTGTTGGTTACAGCAGCTAGAGTTAACTTACCAACACCTGGAGGTTTGGGGTATGGATCAAATCCTACACATCAAAAAGCTCTGCAAAGTGCAAAGCTAGGAACTTCCCCGGGAAGGACCCCTGACTTCTAAGAGCAGCTGCTACCACCAAGATAAAGTTGTCTTTTTCCTGGCCTTCCACAGTGATCATCCAGACCAGGGCATGGAGAAGCCGAGCTTCTGTGAGGGATCCTGCTGTGCATTCAGCTCCGGGCTCCCAAATGCAGTCGGCGCTTGGCTGCTCCAAACTTCAGTCTATAGTTCACCACAGAACTCAAGGCACAGTGGCAGCTGCCTGGAAATGTCTGCTAGTGCCTCAACTTTCTTCTTTTATGTTGGTTGAAGCAAATCTTAGACAGCTCAGAGTCTCCAACAGCAGAGATTTTTCTTTTCTCCCCTGCTAACATGAAACCACTTTCCATTAGGTAATGGAGAAGTAGCATATTCTCTCCCCTGTATGGCCAGGCCCACCACTGCTCTCCTAGGACCAGTGAAGCGGGCAGCAGTCAGAGTTTGCAAACCACGGCCTAATTCAGTGCTACCTGATATTCCCTCCAGACTAGGAACCACGAGATGGGTCAGGCAGTGTTTGTATGGAGAATACATCTCTCCTGCCCCACCCCCACACCCCACCACTGCATGTCTGGAACCGAATGAAATGTGGGTCTTTCCTACAGTCTGCATGTGGCCAGGCTTCGAGGCAGGCTCCCGGGACCCACACAGATGCCACTGTTTAACTGCTCCATGAAATGGGCATGCTGCTGCACGACCTGGCCACCATAGCCTGTAGTTAACATATGTCATCGTCACATTAGAACAAGCCATCTTCCAAGCACAGAAAAGCTGATTTCTGGTCTAAATGAATAAGGATGATACTCCCTTAATGAGGGGATCTAGTGTAAGGTATATTAAACAGGTAAGTATCATTAGGTAGCCGATGAAGAGAACACCACATGCTATTCAGGCAGGAAAAGAAGTTTATTTACTGAACTGCTGCCCTCCCACCCCCCACCTCCCGCTGTACGCGGTGGAAAGGCATGGCTGAAAAGGAAAAGGGGACCCACCCTGGGCCAGGACTTATCTAGGCCAGGGATGGGAAGAGGTGTGGCCAGGTGGGGGAAAGGTGTGGCCACACTGGATCAGGACATGACCTTAGGGTCCGGGACCCTCCTAAGGTCAGATGGGAGGCATGTGACCAGAAGTAGACTAGGATGTGACCTAGCAGGAGGGGGAGGTGACTGCTTCTAGGTCTGCCAGTTACCTAGGTAACAGATACTGGGCAGAAACTTAGCCAAGAGGTGGGTGGTGGGGGGAGGGTGTCCCTGTGCAGACCTTACATTCCGGCCTTTTGATAATTATGAAAAAGGGTGGAGATTCTCTCTGGCTACTTCCTGCTGGCAAAGGGTGTCCACAGTAGGAGTAAAAAGCTGAGATGTGGTCCATTCTGGGAGAAGGCAGCAGGCAGCAGCTGGTGGGTGTGAGTCCTTAAATGAATTCTGGAGGAGTCAATCTCTTGGTTGAAGTCTGGAGGAAGTCTGATGGGGCAGAGAGGGGCTGAGGAAAAATGAAAAATACTAGAGAGCAAACAAATAGCAAGAGGAAGGGTTTGAGGCAGAAAATTATCTCCTGCATTCCAGGCTGTCCTGGAGTTGGTGGAAATGACCCTACCTACTTCTGACATCTGGCAACTAGGTAGGGAGAACATCAGGTAACAAAAGCAATCATGTAAATTCCTGTCCAGTTAAAAGGTAGACCGGTATGGAAATTAGAGGGGCAGGCTTCTCACTTCTATTGACTTCCCAGCTCTGGTTAATTTTGAAAGGGCAGGCACAATGTGGCTGATGTGATATCATCTCCTCTTACTCCTCTCCATGTTCTCTGGTTTCCAGACTGGCTGAGTCTAGGTGCTCGTTGCTGGGATGGCTTGTCCCAGTTAGTATTCCTGGAGGTTTGAACTCAAGGCCTGGGCACTGTCCTTGAGTACTTCTGCTCAAGTCTAGCACTCTACCAGTTTGAGTTATAGTACCACTTCCAGTATTTGCTGGATAAGAGTCTTAGCCATGCTTCCAGCCTGGCTCCTTGCAGGATAGTTGGGAGATGGAGTCTTAGGGACTTTTCGGCCCAGGCTGGCTTTGAACTGCAATCTTTGCCACAAAAACCTTTTATTATTTCCAATTAAAACAACAAGGAGGTCAAAGAGAATAAGCAGAACTTACCTGCTCCTTATCAAGAATTGACCAACAAATACGCTGCAATGAAAAAACTCATTAGATGTGATGAGAATTTTAGCACAGATATAGTATTGATTAATTTCTGGTAACCCTAACAGTGCTTAAGTTAACCAAAGTTACAGAAAGAGCCTTAGCTTTTACAAATTCAAAGCAATCTTTCACCAGGAAATCAGCTGTGTGTGATGGAGCCAAGTGAGACTCCAGACTACTTTTACCATGGTGGAGGTAGTCAGGATGGTCTAGGCAGGAGTGAGGCCTGTCTTCCAGGTTGGAAGAGATGGACTGGATCTGGACTGCATGTAGACTGGGTAGCATTGAACTATGTATCCAAATTTAACAAACTTCAGGAATCTCAGACAATTTAAGCCAAATTACTTGGTTACAATGCCAGATAGCAAGTTTACACAGAGACAGATATACACACATAGGTACACACACACACACACACACACACACACACACACACACACACACACACTGTACACATTAAGTTTTACAGCATCCCAAAATGAATAATGGCCATAGACTCTTGGAATTCCAGCAGTAAGATGACATTATTTTGCCCAATATCTAGAGCCATGTGGTCAGTAGTAGAATATACAACACCAAACAAAAAAGGCAAAACTCAAAACCTAAAATTTGACAATGTTTAGACATCTTTGCTAACAAAGCACATCAGATGGTTGGGCCTCAGTTTCCAGGGCCTGTGAAGAGGCAGCAACTTGTTAGCAAGGCACATTAGAATAAATGGGTGGAGTAGTATGCTTGGTGGAAGGTTAAGGGTCAGATGAGACCAAACCCTTAACCTACCATGTGGCCAAGATGGCAAACTCAAGATGGCAAATTTCTGAAAAAGTGCAAAGAAAACCTGAACAAATGGAAACTCTGACAATGTTCAAACCTAGAGTGGCTAGCCTTTGAGAGGGAACCTAGAGGGGGGTCTCAAGGCAGTTTGGTTTGCAGAAAAGGGGTGGTTAGGAAATTCTAACATTTCCAACTCAAAAACCCCATCCGAGTCATGGCACCATATGTAAGGTATATTAAATAGGTAGGTTTCATTAGGTAGCTGATGAAGAGAATACCACATGCTATTCAGGCAGGAAAAGAAGTTTATTTACTGAACTGCTGCCCCCGCTGTGCATGGTAGAGAGGCATGGCTGAAAAGTAAAAAGGGACCCACCCTGGGCCAGGACTTATCTAGGCCAGGGATGGGAAGAGGTGAGACCATGTGGGGGAAAGGTGTGGCCACACTGGATCCAGATGTGACCTCAGGGTCTGGGACCCTCCTAAGGTCAGATGGGAGGCCTGTGACCAGAGGTGGCCTAGGATGTGACCTAGCAGGAGGGGAAGGTGACTGCTTCCAGGTCTGCCAGTTACCTAGGTAACAGATACTGGGCAGAAACTTAGCCAAGAGGGAGGGAGGTGTCCCCGTGCAGACTTTACATCTAGAGAGTGTGATACTTTGGGGGCATGGGTTTCCACTACTCAATTGATGGGATCAAGGTCTAAGATCCAGTTCATCTTTCAGTCTCAATACCCTAAGCATGACAGTTTGGAATCGCATGCTTTTGTCTCCTGATTCCAAAATGGCTGCTAGCTCTTTAGCCTCATATCTGCATCCAAAGTAGAGGAGGAGGAGGAGGAGGAGGAGGAGGAGGAGGAGGAGGAGGAGGAGGAGGAGGAGGAGGAGGAGGAGGGGGATTGATAATCCCGCTCTGGCAGATCTCTCTTCACCTCTCAGTGACTGGAAGTGGATTAGTAAGAAGGAAAGAGATGTGAATGATGGCAAGGATCGCATTTGCCATGGAAGTACAGACCTGGTTCTGCACCAACCATGACTGTGTCTTTGGGTTTTCTAAGACTCAGCTTACCTCCTGTACCCAGTTAGAATGGAGCCCAGTGAATGTGGAAGATGGTCCCTTGAAGCTCCAGCTCTGTGTCTGAGACAATAGTGTTACCTCAGCTGTGGCCCCTCTTAGGTCAGGAAGTTTCAGGTCTCAGTGGATGAGGCTGGGGCTCCCCTCTGCTCCGTCTTCCACTACCCATCAGGCAAGTACCCTCCTGCCCCTGGGTCCTTACCAACTCCAACTCATCCTGGGTACTGGGAAGAGCTGAGTCTGAGGGCTAGGGGCTCTTGGGGACCAGTTGGGCCAGTGGAAACCATACATAGGGTTCCACACTGCTGGACTCTAGTCCTGGTGTCCTTGTTCTAGGCCTGGGCTTTCTCTGTACCTCACTGTCCCCATTTTCCTAGGAAAGGGGTGGACAAAATGACCCAGATGAGATTCCAAGCTCTGAGCTACGTGTAAGAGTGTACTAGAGGAGGCAGCAAGGAACCAAGGCCAGAGCTCATGGTCTGCGGGAAGCCCCAGGGTGGCATCAAGGCAGCCAGCCTCCCTTCTCCATACCACGTGCACTCAGGGCAGCTCTCAGAGGGACCCTGGCTTGTCTTCCAGCCATTTCTCCCCCTAGCTTAGGTTGTGTCATAGACATCACAAAGCATAGACTAGAGTGGTCCCTACGCTCCCACACTTAGGACTTGGGGCTCATTTAAGGAAATTGGACAGTAAGCCCCCTCCCTGGGCTTCTGCCATCTTCCCCTCCCCCTCCTGAAACATTTTTTGAGCAACCACTGTGTGCCAGATGCTGAGAGACGGCAAGGAAGAGGGAGAAGCACTGAGTTTGCATGTACGAGGTGCAGGCTGGGAGGGAAAGGAGGAGACAGAAAGACCTGTGGCAACCTGGATGAAACCCACTTCAGAGCCATGATCAGATGCAGCAAAGCTTCCCGAAGGGAGCAGCCCCACCGTGTACCTGAAGGAAGAGGAGAGGTTGGTCTGGAAGCCACCGTGACCCCGTCCACAGGATCCTCTGCTGGCCTCACCTAGGTCCCTAAGGGATTTCCAGTCAGTGATAGAAACGGAGTACAAGAGTGTCTGCCTGAGGACAGGGCACCTCTGGTGGCACCCAGCGCTCCAGAGCTCTGTGTGGGGTGAGGATGAGGCAACATGCTCAGAGCCACCGGGTGGCTCAGCTTCTTCCCGGACCTGTGCCCCTTCCTCACCCCTACAGATTTCTTCTGGAAACAATTGTTCTGAAAGTCACTGTTTGCAAGACGTTACCCTAAGATATCAAGGGACAAAATGTCCCAAAGTAAGTCCACGTGCCAAGCCCCTGGGAGGCAAAAAGGAGAGGAGGGGATGGCTGTGGCCCTGCAAGCCACAGCTGGAGGGCGGGGCATGAAGGAGTGGGCGGGGCATGGAGGTGTGGGAGGAGCATGGGGGAGTGGGTGGGGCCCTGGTGTGTGGGCGGGGCATGCATGGGGACTGGGCGGGGCATGGGGAGTGGGCGGGGCATGGGGGACTGGGCCGGGCATGGGGACTGGGCGGGGCATGGGGGACTGGGCGGGGCATGGGGACTGGGCGGGGCATGGGGACTGGGCGGGGCATGGGGGACTGGGCGGGGCATGGGGACTGGGCGGGGCATGGGGACTGGGCGGGGCATGGGGGACTGGGCGGGGCATGGGGAGTGGGCGGGGCATGGGGGACTGGGCCGGGCATGGGGACTGGGCGGGGCATGGGGACTGGGCCGGGCATGGGGACTGGGCCGGGCATGGGGACTGGACGGGGCATGGGGACTGGTCCGGGCATGGGGACTGGGCCGGGCATGGGGACTGGGCCGGGCATGGGGACTGGACGGGGCATGGGGACTGGGCCGGGCATGGGGACTGGGCCGGGCATGGGGACTTGGCCGGGCATGGGGACTGGGCCGGGCATGGGGACTGGGCCGGGCATGGGGACTGGGCCGGGCATGGGGAGTGGGCGGGGCATGGGGAGTGGTCAGGGTATGGGAAGTGGGCAGGTTGCTCAGCAGAGATGCTGTGACCCTCTCACAAGGCCCAACTTGCTGACGTGCTGCCTTGCTCCTCTCACCAGTTGGGCTGCCCTGGCATTGCCTCCTTTCTGGTATAGATCCTGATTTTTAATGTTTTCACTGGCTGTTTTCTTAAACTCTGGTTCTTTTAGAAATGACTAGTTCTTTCTTCAGCAACCTTCTTGTTACAAATTAGTTTGTTTTTCTTGCATTAAATTCTGGCTAAACATATCCAGTAGGTTTTATTTAAAATACTGTGTAATGGCGAGCACCTGTTTTTGTAACTCATGTCTGTTTTGATCCATCTGTCTGTCTCTCTGTTAATTGGTCATCTGAAGGGAGTATCCAGGGAAGGGGCTTGAACACAAACAATGGTTATTTAGAGTGTTTTCTGGTGCCATTTCATTTTCTATGTTGTAAGCGTTCTTGTGTTTTAGAAAAAGAGTATGTCACTTTTTATTTTACCAAAAACAAAATAGCTATTACATTTCTTTAAAACAACAACAACTTCAGCTGATTTTTTAAAAAGATTACAAAAGCTGGGGCACCCATGACTCACAGCTGTAATCTTAGCTACTCAGTAAGCTGTAAGCTGGAGGGCCAAGGTTCAAAGCCAGCCTCAGGGGAAAAAAAAGTCTATGAGATTCTAACTGCAATTAACTCACAAAAAAAAAATCCAAGCTGGAGCTATGGTTCAAGTGGTAGAACCCTAGCTGAGCAAGTAGGCCAAGCAAGAGAGTAAGACAAAACAAACAAAAGAATAGCTGCCACTCTCGACGGGCACTGACCACAGTGCAGGCAAACCCTCCCCAAAGCATATTATACATTGAAGGACTGCAGTCCAGACCCTTCCTCTTCTCCTCTCTCCCGGTGGGCTGAGTCTATTGCCACATTCTCATCCTACATGTCTTGTAGTCTTCAGACCATAAGTAGCAGGCTTGACTGTGATTGGGGGTCCTTGACAGAGGTCAAGCTCCATCCACAGAAGCTCAGCCTCTTAGCCAAAACCCCTTAGTGAAAGGTCACAATGATTAGAAAGTTCCGCACAGGAAGTCAAGGACTCTACCTGTTCCGCCAGCTCTATCTTCTGCAGGAGTCTCTTTGAGTTTTCCCATCTCCAGTGTTGCTGGAATGAGACTCGTGTGGTAATGCTCAGAGAGCCTTTTATGAATAGCAATCAGCATTGGGACTTTTTTAAGTTGCTGATATTAATTTTACAGAAATAAAATCTAATGGAATTCCTCCTAGCTTTTCCCCATTAACTTAATGTTATGGACTTTTAACGGATGTTTTAATTAGACGCTCCTATTAATGGGAATATAGCTCAATTTTCAAATGAGTGCTAAGCTGCCAATAATCCCATTTGGACTTTTAATTAAGGTGAGAAAATATTAACTAGTTATGCTGGGGTATCTCTTGGGCTCTTTGGCAGTTGATGGGGTCACACTATACCAGATGGGCAAGGATCTAGAGAGAAAATAAGATGGGAGAGGAGCTTGGGGCCCTGGGGGAACGCAAGTCAGGTTCTGGCTAGTTGGAGAGGGGATTCTGGCCCAACATCAGCAATTTCTCTGTCAGACATGTCTGTTATGCATTCAGAAACAGAGTCCAAGTACTTTGCTTTATACTGACATTTTTGGGTTTGTGAAATACTTAGTGGCAAATGTATCAGTTTGAAGTGCTGTGTAACAAAATACCCCAAACATAGTGGCTTTCAAAACAACCTTTTATTGTTTCCCAGCTCTGTAGGACAGCCATCTGCGATGAGTTTAGCCTGGCCTTCCCTCTGATCTAGGCCAGATTTGGCTCATTTTGGCTGAGTTGCCCCTGCCTCTAACTGATTAGGGAGGATCCCTGAGGTAACTGTAATTACAGTGGCTTTTCTCCAGGTAGTCACTTACCTGCATGAGTTACCATTGTCCCATTGGCCAAAGCAAGTCACGTGAGGAACTGCCAAAGGCGCAAGTGATATAGACACACGGGGTCATCCTCATAATTACCAGCCACAGCAGGCTGGAGATAAAGCTCATGGAGATAGAGACGGGATGGCTTTCTATATCTGAAACACCAAATCAGAGACCAGCCTCCCTCCCAGTGCAAGCGGCTGAAGCCTTTGGCACATGACTGTATGAAGCAGAACACTATAGAACCCACTGAGCCATACCTGGCTCCAGCTTCCTCCAGCCACAGCCTGCACGAACACCAGCCTGGGATGGCCTCAAAGCTATGTGCACACTCTGCACTCTAGTAGAGATTCTCTTGATAGTTGAAGGTTAGCAATAGATTAAAAATCTAAAATCAGGACTGGGAAGGTGGCTTAGTGGTAGACTGCTTGCCTAGCATGCATGAGGCCCTGGGTTCAATTCCTCAGTACCACATAAGCAGAAAAGGCCAGAAGTGGTGCTGTGGTAGAGTGGTAGAGTGTTTGCCTTGAGCTGAAGAGCTGAGGGACAGTGCCCAGGCCCGGAGTTCAGGCCCCATGGCCAACAAAAATTAAAAAAAAAATCTAGAATCATAGTAGAGGAATAGGAAGAAAGAGCAGACACATCATATGGGTAATTGACCTCATTAGTCATCAGCGTGAGTCAAACCAATTGTGGGGCATGGTGAAAGCTGGAAGGGGGCGTTGTCTGGAAGAGTGGGAGATCTATGTGGATTATACCCAGAAATCTCACTTAGTAGCATACACTAAGGGAGACTAGCCTCCTTGGCACCAAAGACCAACACTGGAAACACCGCTCCCAATAAAATCGACAAATACAGTGTGACATTACTATAGGAAGAAGTATTATACAGCAGTAAAAAAAAAATGACCAATGCACTGACATATGCAGCAACACAGACGAGTCTCATAATGAATAAAAGTGTTAATGAATAAAAGGAAGAAGAAACAAATAAATCTATGATGCACCATGTCAAAATTAGACTACTTATTTTAAGACATTCATCTGAATGACAAAATAGCTTCCAGAAGAGAACAGGTGAAGAAATGTAACAGAGTATCTCTGGGTGTATAGGAGAGGTGGGTGATTGGGTATTGTTGGTTACTCAAGGTTCTGGAACATTCTGTTTTTTACTAGATGGTGGTCATAGGGTTTAGGATTTTGGCAAGACTGGGCCAGCAGCAACTCTTTTGCTCTAGGGCTTGCAGAGTGCTCAGCTAGAGGCCAATGGATGTGGAACACCCAGAACTTCTTCACTCATTCTCAGTGCCTTGGCTGAAACAGATGGAAGACAAAACTTCCAGACCACGTTTCTCCTTGTAGGGATACTGAGTTTCTGAGGTAGTGGTGGCCCTGAAGTCAGGACTAAGTGTGCTTACTCAGGGACAGGAAGTGGGAGCTTCAGGTCTCCTCAGGACTAGGCCTGGTACACAAGCCACCTGCGGCTACCTCTTGTCAGAGCATCAAGAGACAGAACTGTGCAGTCGCCTCTCCCTGGGGCAAAGGCCCCTCGTCTTTTACTGCTATCCTGTTGTTGTTCCCATTGCTGAGTGTCCATTATCTATGGTGAGAATTGTGAGCACAAGTGAAGGGCCTTGCCACAGGCCCTGTTGCAGGCTTTGCGGCCAAGAGAAGGCTGGCTGCAATACCCTTGTCCATGGGTATGGCAGGAGGCCCCAGTTCATTTCTTGTTTAATTGTTCAAGTGATTTGTACAGTACTCGCTCAGAGTTCAGGCTTGGTGGGGGCAATCTGCCCTTGCTTTTATATCACAAAGGGAAAAACACATCCCATCAGATTTACACACCAACCAAGAAGGAAGAGCCAGCCCTACCTCTCTCCCCACAGTCAGTCTCTGCTCTGAGTTCCTTGTATTCATGCCAGAAGCAGTCCTTCCTGTGTGTGTGTGTGTGTGTGTGTGTGTGTGTGTGTGTGTGTGTGTGTGTGTGTGTGTGTGTGTGTGTGTGGTTTTAGAAGGTCAGACATAGCCAGGCATTGCTGGTGGCTCACACCTAGCTACTCAGGAGGCTGAGATCCAGAAGATTGTGGTTTTGAAACTAGACTGTGTAGAAAAGACCTCAAGACTCCATTTCCAATTAACCAGCCAAAAACAAAACAGGGCTGGAGTTATGGGTCAAGTAGTAGAGCACCAACTGAGCAGGCAAGCCAGCCAAGCATGTTTGAGGAACTGAGTTCAAACTCTGGTAGTAGGAAAAAAAACCATCACAGCTGTACAGGTTGTTTCAAAATACATGGAGATCCCAAACCACTGAATACTTCTGTTACACTGTCATTACCTTGGCTTCCTTCCCTGGGTGGGTGGCGTAGTCACATCTAGACAGGAGAGCAGAGCTGTGGAAGTTCTGGGGATACTTCCCATCAAGGCCACTGTCAACTCTGCTTTTAAAAAGCTTTGCAGTATTTTGCCTCAAATTCGTTGTCACCTGACAAAGCCCCTTCTCTCCAGCCTCAGTTTTCCTGTCTGTCCAATGGGTGTCCCCAGGTCCTTCCTGGAGCAAGGCATTGTGGGAGTTCTGGAGTAGGATCCTCAGGGTGGGGTCCTCTTTCTCAGCCTACGCCCCTCAGGTGTAGTTCACTCACTTCTCTGAACAGGCTCTGCAGTGCAGAATGGCCAAATCCGGGTAGAAGATCAGGTCACGAGGCAAGTGTTCTGGGACCTCTTAAACCCAACGGGGGGAGGGGGGGGGTTGCAGACACCAGGCCAGGCAGTAGCCTCCATTTGTCTTGGATGTTTTACAGTCTACTTGGGGGAACCCGACCAGCTTTTGTTTGTTTGTCTAAATAGGAAGATGGAGGCTCGGCTGCCTGGACTGGCACCACAGACAGCCTTAAGGCCTGGGCAGGCCTGGGGCTTGCTGCACAGCCATGGTCCAGGCTGCAAGGGAACCTGGGGGGCTAGGACAGCTGAAGCTGGCAGGGGGAGGGTACTGGCAGGAAGAGCAGCAGGGCTGGGCTCTAACATAAACATGGAGGCCTCTGGTACAAGCTGGGCACAGGAAGGAAGAGGCTGGACTGGCCTGAAGCAGGACTCTGGTTGGGCCTCTCATCTTCCGCTCTCACTCTGTGAGAGTGGGGGGCCTGCAGCCCCCCACCTCACCCCAGAAAAATGGCCTGGGAAAGCCTCCGTGAGCTGCCTCAGCCTCCCCCATCAACAACGCTGCCACACAGGTTCCACCCACATCTCCCTTTTGCTGCAGGGGGCTGTGGCTGGTAACCTAGGGCCTTCTCTGGTCATCAGGTGAGCAGAGATGACCTGGATCCTCAAAAGCCTGCAGAGAGGTAGATGCTGGATTCGAACCACTACCCAGGGTCTTCTTGATCCTCAGGGCCTCCAGGCCTTGCCTTCTTCTTCTTGTCTGGTGAGAAAGAAAAACTGGACATGAATGGATACAGGCATAGACAGAAATAGATACAGATTCATGTTTGCCTACAGACTCCATGTAGATGTGAATGAGTCTAGGAACAGGCTTGGGTTATTAAAAATGAGTGTGTGTGTGTGTGTGTGTGTGTGTGTGTGTGTGTGTGTGTGTGTGTGTGTGTGTGTGTGTACCAAGGTTTGAACTCAGGCATTGCTTGCTTATGTCTGCCTCTCTACCACTTGAGCCATTCCTTCAGCCTGGCTTTTTGCTCATTAAGTGAAGATAGAGTCTTGTGAAGTTTTTTGCTCAGACTGGTCTTGATCCTTCAGATTTCAGCCTTCTGAGTAGCTACAATAAAAGTACAAGCCACCAACACTGGAGACAGGGTCCTGTTCTTTTTGTTGTTGGTGGTCGTGGTAGTAGTTGTCTTTGTGGAGCTTGAACCCAGGGCCTTGAGCATTTTTGCTCAAGGCTAGTGCTTTACCACTTTGAGCCACAGTGCCACTTCCATTTTTTGTGGTTAATTGGAGATAAGAGTCTCAGACTCCTGGCTTAAAAAGACCACTCTTGCAGGGTGCTGGTGACTCATGCCTATAATCTTAACTACTCAGGAGACTAAGATCTGAGGATCACGGTTTAACATCAGCCCAGGCAGGAAACTCCACGAAATTCTTATCTCCAACAAACTACTCAAAAAGGCCAGAAGTAATGCTATGGCTCAAGTGATAGAGTACTCACCTTGAACAAAAGAAGGTTAGGGACAGTGCCCAGGCCCAGACTTCAATCCCCAGGACCAGAAGAAAAAAAAAAGGACCACTCTTATAGGCCAAAAATAGTGTCCATTCTATGTGGCAACCCAACAACTGTAGTTAAAAAACATGACTATAATGATAGCTTGGGCATAGATTTCACACATACACAGACATATAAATATGCCTGTCCATGTCCATTATTAAAAGATACAGTGCTTGTTGAATGATTAGATTCCTGAATGGGCCCACATATATCTTATTGACTTGGCTCTTGACCTTTGTGCCCCTTATCCTACCCTACTGTACCAAGAACCTAATAGAGTTCTGCGGTCCGGGAGCCTTTTTGGTCTCAAGTCTACTTTTTATGGGATCAGCCCTCCAATGGTGCCCGTGAGAACCCAACCTCATTGTCTACTATAGGGGTGCACAGGAGAAAGCCAGCTTTGGCCTGTGGAATGGACACTCTACTTTGCGATTTACTTCTGGCATAACCTTGGTTAAGAGGTCACATGCTAGAGCCTCCATTTCCTTGTTCTAGTAGATGCTACAAACAGGACCTTGCGGGAAAAGCTTTGTGAAGATGAATAGGATGAGATCTGCCAGGACCTGACACACTCATATGCAAAATGGCTATAACTGATCTGCCTCTTCCCCTCCACTTTGCTACTGGGCCTCTCTAGGCTGCCCGAGGAGAATTGCTTTGCCCACAGAGCATGGGGGAAGACCACAAACATCTTCTTATGAGGCTTTTTATTTTTTTTAACTGCAAAGTAACCCTAGAGTATTTTATAAAGTTCGAAGAAGAAAGTAAATGCTCCTTAATCCTATAACCAGAAACAGCATGTTAAGAATGCTTTTTATTTACAATTTGCAAGTAAAGAAAATCTGACTCAACAGAGTTTAAGGCAAAAGGGAATGCATGCGGTCATGTGACCTCAGCAATCAGAAGTTTGTTAGGCTTCAGGTATTAACGGATGCCAACAAGCCTGGATCCTTCTCTGTCTTTACATATGCTGCCTCTGAGCAACTGTCTCCTGTGGCAGCATCACTGGTCACCTGCAAGGCTACCTGTATTGCTCTTGCAAAAGTCTCGGAGCTCCATTTGGTTGGCTCAGATTGGGTCACATGTCCTTTCTTGTGCCAGACACTGTGGTTCTGATTGACCAGGCCCATGTCCCAGCTTCATGAAATGAGTCCTACATGAGCACATTGCCTGACAGGAAGGCCAGTTCCCCAAAGGAAATTGGGGTGGTCTTTCCAACAGAGGAGCACAAGGACACTGGGCAAAAATGAGTCATGCCTGTCACATATCTGAAATGTAATACGATTCGATCTTTCCTCCAAATAATATAAAGTGAGGGGAAGCTTAGAGGGGAATCATTTGCTACCTACAAATCCAAATGCTGTGTGGCTGTACCCTAAGAACTGCTATACCCCGAGACACTCATAGACATTGTCTGCCTTTATAGCTCTCTATCTAGCCTTCCAGCCCACCACAGCAGTCACCTCTGAGTACCAAATACCCCACAGACATGCCTCTCCTAGAGAGAACCTAGGTGACTTCTGACTCTGATGGGATAGAGGCATCGGCAGGGACTCCAGACCCAGAAGGGTTCAAATTCTATGTGCCACCCGATAAAAAGGCAGTTACTACAAAGCCAGTGATACTCCCTCCTCCTGACTGAAGTCGGCCTCCCTTTCTAGTAGGTGACTGAAATGTGGTAGCGGCTGACAACATTACATTCTGGCTGAGACAGGGAATTCTGAGGTCCTAGAGGAGGGTGGGACCCGGTGACAGAAGGTGTCCATAGGGCATAGTTTATAGTGAGCTCACGCAGGAGTTCTCCCGGCCTCAGGAACACCCCACAGTAGGTCATCTGAGGGTGCTTGTTATGGCAGCTGGCATCGTGCACCCTGTCTGGGTCATCCTCCCTGGAGAGGGTCCTGTGCCTTCACCCCCAGGAGTGCAGGCCTGCCCCTAGCTGCTACTTCCATGTCAGCCACAGGGTGGGCTCCCCTGGACCCCAGGCCAGCACGTCTCTCTCTTGTAAGACAGAAGAGCTTTGATTAGCAAAGAGCTTCTGCCTGAGGCCGGCCATTGGGGACAGCTCCTTTATTGTTTCTTCAAGTAGAACCTCCAATTACATTAACAGTGAAGCTCCATCAGGGATTTGGGGATTTTGAAGTGACTTTTGGATGTTCTGGAATCTTCCCTTCAGAGTTCACTGGGCTGGGCCCCTTTTCCCAGCGCACTTTGGGAAGAGCCTTTCCGGAGTAGAGGAGCAGATGTTGATTTGCATATATGCATGTGTTTGGCCTCTGATGAGATTAGGAGGTGCATTTTTAATCAAAGCCTCCAGCGAGCTTGGGCCCAGGGAGGCAGGCTCCGAAGTGGGAAGAGGAAATGTCACAGAGAAGAGGGTGTGGGCTTGGGAGAAAGAAACTCTCAGAGCCAGGAACTTTGTATATGGAGGCTGAGAGGGGCTGGAGGGCCATGAGGTTGCAAAACAGAGCAAAGCTGGAAGGAGACTCAGAAGTAAAGCATCTCCCTGCCCCTCACATACCATCTCAAAAAATCTGAGACAAAGCTGGCCACTGTGCTCATGCCTGTAATCCTACCAACTCAAGAGGCTGAGATCTGAGGATCCAGGTTCAAAGTCAGTTCAAAGAATATGAGACTTTTATCCCTATCAAAAAACCAGAAGTGGAGCTGTGGCTCAAGTGGTAGAGCATTAGCTTTGAGCACAAAAGCTCAGGGACAGGGCTTAGGCCCTGAGTTCAAGCCCCAGGATTGTTGTGTGCATGCACACAATACACACACACACACACACACACACACACACACACTTAACCTTAAACAAGCCTTGTCTCTCCCCCAAGATTCTGTCTCCTCTATAGAGTGGAAGTTGGGGTGGTACTGCTGGACCTATTAACCTTTTCAGGTTATTATGGGGTGAAAAAATATATCACCAGCACAAAATGCTTTGCAAATACCTGCCCTAGTTATGCAGATGAGAGTAACTTTCTTCTGATGGTGGAGGCAGAGTCACTGCCCCTTCCTGTCCTGTGGGTACCTGGTCCTGAAGAAAGGATTGCAAATCCAAGGTGCAGGAGTTCGAGGAATTGACCTGAGGAGAGTTCCCTTCACTCACCAAGATGCACAATTGAGGGGCAAGCATAGGGTGGCAGCTCTCCACAATCTTCTGAGAAATGAGAGAGCCTTTTCTTCCATTGGAAGACAAGGTTGAGGAAATGTTCCTTGAGGTATACTACTTCTTTTTTTGGGTGGGGGAGGGAGGTCTGGTCGTGGGGCCTGAATTCTGGGCCTGGGTGCTGTCCCTCAGCTCTTCAGCTCAAGGCTAGTGCTCTACCACTTGAGCCACAGCGCCACTTCCGGCTTTTTTCTTTTTGCTTATGTGGTGCTGAGGAATCGAACCCAGGGCCTCATGCATGCAAGGCAAGCGCTCTACCACTGAGCCACCTTCCCAGCCCCGAGGTATATTACTTCTGAGCAGAATAGCCTTAAGTCTTTCAAAAGGATGAACTATGGACATGTATTTCTTGAACGTATCAAGTACTTTGCTACCCCAGAGACTTTGTTGTGACTCTGGCCTCCTTCCCCCTCACCCCCACCCCCAATTGCATTTCACTTTCATTTATGTCTCTGCTGAAATGTCACCTTCTTGCAATGGCCTTTCCTCAACACCCTGTCTGCAATAATTCCTCCATGTTCCTCTTCTTTTGATCTCAGCTCTGTTTGTTGTTGTTGTTGTTTTCCCAGTTGTGGGACTTGAACTCAGGGCCTGGGTGCTATCCCTGAGCTCTTTTTGCTCAAGGCTAGCACTCTACCACTTTGAGACACTTATAGTTTTCTGGTGTTCTGTTTTGTTTTTTTGATATAAAGTCTCACAGACTTTTCCCGCTCACGCTGGCTTTGAACCATGATCCTCAGATCTCAGCCTCCTGAGTAGCTAGGATTATGATGTGAGCCACCAGCGCTTTGGCTGCTCTGTTCATATTTTCAGGAGATCATTCTCTGTGTGGCTGTCCTGTGCCTGGCCAGCAGCATCCTTGGCCTCATTCATTAGCTCACCTTCCCTCCAAAGGTACTGACAATCAAATGTTTCCAGATGTTTCTGGACATGCGCTAGGGAGCAGCCTTCCCAGCTGGGAACATATAGTGCAGCCTGGATAGGACTTTGTACACCTGAATTCTACTTTCTGTGGTTTCTCATCTTCTGTTTATCCAGGTGGCATCCAGGCCTGGAGCAGCAGCTCCTGCCACATCCAAGAGGCCAGGGGGTGAGAAAATCAAGCCACAGTTTCAAGGCTTCCTTGCCACCCATGTGCACATGTGTGGGAAGGAGGCAGAGGAGCGTGTTCCTGTGGCTGGCAGGTGCTAAAAGCAATGTTGAGAGGCGGCTGCTCTCTGCAGGGCCGTGTCATTTTTCACAGGTCTATAGGGAACAAGCATCTCCAGGGCCTATTCAGGTCACAACACTCCGATTTCTGCAGGGACTTAAAGCTACTTTGCATGAGGTAGTACAGAGCCCTCTCCCCATTCCCGCCTGACTTAGAAGCAGAACTAACTTGTACTTGGGATGAAGAGGATGGACAGGACTTCCAACCACACCTTTCCAACCTCCAACTTCTTTACTCTGCCCCTGATAAGGTGGGCGCCTGCTGTGAGGATCCTTTAGATGTTCTTTGACTACTCAAAGCAGACCCTGCCTCAGGGCCTTAGCACTTGTTACTGCCTCTTACAAGGGATGTGCATGGCTAGTACTCCACCCCACCCCCACCCCTGCCTCTTCTAGCTTTCTACTCAAAAGCCACCTGTTCAGAGGTGTCACCTGTCTCCCCATGGTGTGTCAGTCCCCAGCACGGGGATGGTGGGTGCTTTTGTTCCCTGCTGTTTGGCTTATTGTTTAGTGGATAGATTCTTGTTAAGTGCCTTCCTGAGGTTGCATGTGTGTGCATGTGCATGACTTATTTAACATTGTTTCATTGCCAGCACCTAAAACAGTTTCTGGAGCAGTGGGTTTGGGGTAGGGTCCTCCAGTGCCCATCTTGAATCATTCAGGTGAAGGTGATTTTGTTAGCGAGCAATCTACAGGGTACCAGGAGGGGCAGACATTGCACAACATCCTACAGAGGACAACAATGCTTGATAGGAAATGTACTCATTATCTTGCTCATGTAATGGTAACCCCTTTGTGCGGTCTAGAGAGGGTGTGGCTTTCAGGTCAGAGATGTCCTACTCACGCACTGTGAAGTAACAATCTTACATCCCACACCCGTCCGGCTTTTCTTGAAGGATGTGTTGAGCCCAGGTTCTTCTAGCAGTCCATGCATTCAGGCAAAGTGGGATCCAGCAGCCTGAGCCCAATAAGACAAAATGGGAAGTGCTGGCTGCAGGGGGCGGTGACCCATGCAGAACCAGAATGCACCTCCATGCATCCGAATGGGGCAGATGTGGGTCTTATGATAGAGCACCCAGCATCCACCACCACAGCCAAATGGTGGCATATCTGTTCACCAAATCCTGCAGCCTCATTCTCCTCTAAGCTGGGAACATTCTTAGAATTAGAGAATCGATGTCATTCCATGCTACTCCAGCTACTCCCGAACTCATGACCCTCACTAGAGAGATGCTGGGGCTGTCAGCCTATGCAAAGTACTGCATATACTTATTCCCCAAGGCTGGGCTTGGGGAAGCCCCCTGGCCCATATGTTTTGCATTCCAAGGCTGAGCTCACAAGACCCTGCACCAGAGTAGGCTTGGAATACATCACTTCTTGAATGCATGCTCACTTCAGCTGGAGACTCTCCCCTACCCCACCCTGTCCCTTCAGAGCTTGTCCCCCAGGACCCCTCCCCCACTTCCTGATGGGGGTAGGGCCTGCTTTCCCTGATCAGCCTTGACACCCTCCTTCCTTCCGATCAATGAATTCCTCCATGGCATTGTTTGTGAGTTCTTCCAACAAACACCCTTATCCCTGGGGACTGCTGCGTGGGTGTCTCTGGTCAGGTGGCCACTGCAGCTCTTTCTCTCTGGGGGCCGGGCATGGTGCAGAGCTTCTGTATAGATGTGGCATCCAATTGTACAGATGTGGAATCGGATTGCGAACTGACTTCATCACCCAACCAATCCACAGGGGAGAAGGAAGGCAGGATTGTGCTACACTGTGCCCCAAGAGTGAAGAGGAGCTGTCAGAGCTTATGATTTCCCAGAGACCCTCATCATGGGTCTTTCCTCCTAGCTGCCTGGCCTGGCCTTTTCCCCAGTCCCAAAGGCCTCAGTTAGTTCTCTCTATATCATTTCCTGCCCCCAGAAACTTCTGGAGCCTGATCAGGTCCATCACCCCAAGGATTAACTGCCTTACCCTGGTTCAAACTGCTCAGTGTCAAATGGATTTCTTGGGCCAGCTGGAGAGCAGAGCCAGCAGAGCTGGGCCGAGCAAGTGGGCTGGTTTTTCTGCTGACTAGCGGGGCTCCCCAGCCGAACAGCTTTCCCAGGACAAATCTCAGCCCTGCTTTCCCTGGCTCGCTCCCTCCGCAGGAAAACAACTTTATCTCTAAAGAGCAAATAACACCCAGCGCTCATCACAGATGCCAAGAACTGTTTCTGTTTTGATTTTTGAAAATAAAAATTCAACTGAGTTCAATAACATTCGGAAGCCGCTTCCCTCAGTGGAAATTAAAGGAATCCAAGACACCGGAGAAGCCACCGACCTCCCTAATTAAAGCTGCAGCAACGGCGGGAATCCGCTTCCTCCCACCAGCCTGCGCTTGCTGAGCCCAGAACAAAGCCCGGCTCCATCAATATTTCATTCCCTCTTTTCTTCCGCGATAACAATGCCGTGTGTTCTGCGTGTGCCCCCAAAAAAGACATGCAGAGCTATGTTAATTAGGGTTTAAATAATTGACACCCTACATCTCATGGTGCTTCCAGAAGTGTGCAGACTGGGCTGTGGGCTCAGCTCATAATTGATTGTGTTCACCATCTCATCCAGGGTCCAACTGTCTGTCTGTCCAGTTTGGCAGGTATAGGCTTAGGAAATCACTAATCCCACATCGCCACAAAAGCTCCTATCCTGAAGTTTTAGGCATTTTTTTCCCTTTGAGTTGTAAGCAGGAGTCTATGAAATAAGTTAACTTGGAGCTGACTCACAGGAAGTTGGCTTTGCACATTGTCCCACTCTGGCCCAGGCCAGGCCACCCCCATGTTTTAGCTCCAACTTCCTTCTCAACACACTTTTAAGTGCCTGATGTTGGAGATGGCATAGAAACTAGTTTCTGAAGGGAAAAGAAGGGAAAGGTGGGAGAAACAGAGGGAGAGAATAGGTAGGTGGATGGGTGGATGGAAGGATGTATGCATGCATACCTGGATGGATAAGTGGATGGAAAATGGTTAGATGGATGAATTAATGACAGATAGGTGGATGGACCAGTGCTTGCATGCATGGATGGGTGAATGGATGGATAAATGGATATAGATGGATGGGTGAATGGATGCATGCATGCATAAATGGGTGGCTGGATGTGTGAATGGATGGATGGATGGGTGGATGGATGGATGGATGAGTTTCTTCTGTGGCCCCTGGTGACCAATCTCCTAGGAAGGACAATAAAAGCCATGTAGATAGGTCCTTTTTTGTGTGTGAGCAGAACTTTATTAACCTGTTCTGTAACCACAATGCCAAGACTGTAAGGGCCATAAACTCTAGGCTACATGGCCAAGGTGTGGGCCCCAGCTCCATTGCTTATGAGCATGAGTATGGATAAGGTTCTCAATCTCTCTGTGCCTCAGTTTCCTCATTTATACAATGAGGATAATGGCACCACCTAGGGTGGCTGTGGACATTTTCCTTGTGTTCTGTCAAGTAGAAGATATTATCACTGGTCACAAGATCACTGACATCTTAGAACTAAATGACTGATTGCATTTCTCCAGGAAGGCTTGACTCAAATGTCCGGAGAGACATCAACCTAGCCAGGGTCCCAGCCTCCTGCATTTTGTTCTACCCTTGTCTGTTGGCCTTCAAGCTGTTGTCCTGATGCCAGAGCTTCACGGTAAAGTCTGTGAGGTTCAGAGGACTCGGAGCTGTGCCTCATGGCTTTCCATCTCAGGACATTTGTCTCTGGACTTCCTAGTCCCCTACTCCATCTGCCACATAAGCAGTGTGTGTTCTCACTGCCTTGCCATGCTGCTTGAGCCCATGGAGGGCCAGGGTGTGGATGAGCCCTTGCTACAGCTACCAAGCTCCCTTCCTGCTGCACCTTGACCTCTGACCCCTCTCTCAGCCCCATCTCCACCCCCATCCCACAGAGGCCATTACTTGCCCCAGGTGCAAATGTTCAGAGGTCATCCCCAGAGCTGCTTCCCGGGCCTTGCTGCCTGTGCCAGTTACTGCCTGCCCTTGCTCCTCACTGGTCAGCAACACTGTCATCCTCTCTTAGGTCTCCCCATGTTTACTTACAATGTTCCCTCCACTAGGAATGCCCTGACTTCACCTCTTCCCTGGAAAATCCTAATCCTGGCCAACACTCAGCTATGTCCATTCTATGTTCCTTGGGGTTCCCATTGTGCTAGTCACAGGATGACAAATAGTGATGTCCATCGTTTGATCCTTGGGTATATAAACAGAGTGTCAAGGGCAAGGGGCTAAGGGTGATATGTTTCAGCTCCATTGTCCAATTCTGCCCCTAACAATACTGAGTGGATGCTGGATAGATGGATGGATAAATGGATGCATGCATAGATAGAGGAGTGGGTAGATGGGTGGATGGATGCATGAATGGATGGATGGATGAGTAGATGGGTGGGTAATAGATGGATAGGTGTATAGGTGAATCAGTGGGTGACTGGCTGGATGCAGAGATGAGTGGATGAATGGAAGTATGACTAGATGGATGGGTGGGTGGATGGATAGATGGATGGATGGATGGATGGATGGATGGATGGGTGAATGGGTAGATGGATGAGTGTAGGTATATAAATAGACAGATGCATGGGTAAGTGGATGCAACAGTATTTAGCAATTGGGCTGCAGGGAGGATAAACTTTGGTCTGCTGCATGGACAGTCATTTTTCATGGGGCTCTGCACTTACTGTCTCGTGTTCGTAACTCTACACTCACCTACTTTGGGAGAAATACCTTGCCTTAGCCCACCTTCAGGGTGTTCTTGCTAGATGAAGGTCTGAAGCTTGTCCATATGCTACCACCTGGGAACCAGGAAGAGAATTGCTCCTTTTTTCTACCAGAATCTGATCATCCCAGGAAATCAACATGGCCCCATGGGGACAACACGACAAGGAATGAGGCCCACACACAGCAATCAGGGCTAAGTGGAGGAGCAAGAACCATCATTCTTAACTCTGTTCCTGCCCCAGACTCAGATCTCCCTCCCTGGTACTTGAGGAGCCCTGAGAGGTACTCCACCCTCCTCCTCCTCCCCCCTCTGCTGCCCTGGTCTGGGCTAGCTGAGGTTCCCATAAGCCTCTGCAGGGGCCCAGGATACCTCATGCCCCACCCAACAGCCTCCTTCCGGGGCTTCCTATAAACTCACCCAGAAGGAAGTTGAGGGACTGCTCCCCCACACTCTGAGCAGGGGCCACCAAGCAATTCCCAACCATTCTTGACCACCAGCAATATTCTCCTCCACTAGAAACTGTGCGTTTTTGCTCCCAGCACTAAAAGTAGACAAAAAGCTGGGGTGGGGGCGGCTAAGGTGTACACTAGCCTAGCTGGAGAAATGATGCTCGAGGCCTCACCTCAGGACTTTTGCCTGTTCTGGGCCCCAGCCTGGAACACTGCTCTCCTCTACCTATGGGACCTTCCACTATTTCTAGAGGCCCTTCTTGAATCTCCCTACACCATTCTCTCTCCTGCTCTGTCCCTTTCCCGTGGCACTCCACCGGACTGCTGTTGAGCGCTCCATGTCTGCCTCTCTCTGTCTGTCTTCCTTTTCAACCTGAGCGGTCTGAGGAGGCTGGGAGTTGGTGTGGACCCTCAATAGCATCAGATGTGTTGCTCACTGGCTCTTTCCAGGCTTCTCACTCCAGCTCTTGGGGACTCTATGACTGATCTTTCTCCTCAACCGTCCACAGAGCCTCTTAGGGGTTTTCAGGACCAAAGTTCCTCTTGTTCCCATTCCTCTTTCTCCTTAACGCTGGGCTTCCACGGACCTGAAACACCATGTATAAGCATTTATCACAAGTAGAGACTCCTCGCCTGAGCCTCAGAGAACCTGTTCCACTGCTTACTCTGTGGTACTGCCCAGGTGTCCTGAGCACCGCCCCACACACCCCGATTTAGCCTTGCCCAGGCCAGAATGGCTGAAAGCCATTCACCTGCCTCCAGGCTGCCTATGGGCAAACCCTGACTCTGACACTATCCCACTGTGTGGACCTTGGCCAGCTACTTAACCTCTCTGTACCTAGACATCTCATCTGTGAAATGAGACCATGCACATGAGCTTGGAGAGGGATCAGAAGAGCTCACAGAGCAAAAGCACCCTGGAATGGTCCTGAAGCCGAGTAATGTGATGTAAATACATTCTGTAACTATCCCTGGAGTTTCTTCCAGTGAAGTGCCAAGGCTGGGTATAACCACATGCCCCTCAATATCTATCCTGTGTCCTCCCTCTCTTCTCCATGGTATCCTAAACACTTGGTCTCTAGCATTTCGTGCTCCTCCTTTCTCTTGTCTCCTCTTCCCTGGGGAGCTTTCCCTGTGCCAATCAGAGAACCACAGAGCCCTATATTGATTTCTTACCTGTGCTTTAAAAATCACCACCACTTAGCAGCTTGGAACAACACTCGATAACCCACAGTCTCCCTGATCAAGTAGCTTGGGCCTGGCCGAGCTGAGCCTGCAGCTCAGGGCAGTAATCCAAGCTCACCTGGGCTTTGTGATCTCTGCTCATTGAAGGAATTTGGCTTCCTGTGGCTGTAGGCTTGAAGTCTTGGCTTTATGGAAGGTTAGCCCTAACTTCAGTTCTGAGGGTCACCGCCACTGGGCTTGTAGACAAGCCCAGACACAGGGTCATTTACAGAGTCTTCATCTCTATAGCAACTCACATATTCAAAGCCACTGGAGGAAACTCTTCAAGAAGGTCCCGGTCTCTCTTTTAGGCTTTTCTTGTCTAATTAGATTGGCAGGACAATTTTCCTTTAGTGCCACTTAAAATCAACACATGCAAGGTATTAGTTATGTTGACAAAATTTCTTCCCTTTTTCTAAGTCAACCTAATTACAACATGAAATCTCATTGTACTCCTAAGTTCTGTCCATACTCAATGGCAAATGGACATAAGGGTACAGGAATCTCAGAGGTTGTATTAATTCATTTTGTTGCTATAACAAAACACCCAAGGTAGGATAACTTTATAAAGAAATGAGGTTTATGTAACTTAGTTTGGGGAAGTTGAAGGGCACTGGAGCAGTATAGCTCAGTCAGGGTCTGGCCTCTCTTGGCCGTATTATTTCATGGTAGAACTTTGATCAGCCCATGAAATAGGAAGCTAGTAAGACACTGGGTTCCTCAAGTTATTTCTGGAGGCACAACTCCTAGGAATGACTAATAGCCTAACTCTTAAAGGCTCCAGACCATCTCCAGCACTGCCACCGTAAGGGCTGAGTTTCCAGCATGTGAACCTGAAGCCACACCACATGCAGACACAGCAAGGCCCATCAGTATTCCGCCCATCACAAGGGGATTTCCATCCCTGACACATGGATGATGCCCAGAAGTGATTTTTCTGGAGGACTGAATGGGTGAGCAGGGAACAAAATGGAGTCAGACCATTCTGGAAGCTGACCTTCTGGAAGCTAATCAGCTCCTTCATAGAAGAGTCCTTCAGAGGTCCTTCATCTGGACATCACCATACACCCCCCTGTTTCTCAGGAATGATGAGGTGGGTATGTGGCTATCACTTGAGGGTAGACCCCCCCCCCATGGGTTCCAGTTGCCCCCAACCTGTACTGCCCCAAAGTCTCCTCTCCCTGGCATGGTATGAGCTCAGTGGTGTCCTTCTGCCCCCAGGCTGGCACAGTATCCCACCAGAGCCAGTGAAGGATCCCAGGAGACACCTTGACTTTGAGCAGGAATCAGGCTGTGGGCACTGAGCTGGAAAGAGTCGCTGTCTGAGAGGCCCATGGCATCCTTTATTTATTTGCATTGAAATATTAATCGAGACGAGCAGCATCCATGAGAGAGATGTCAGCTGAGCAGGCAGGCCTGAGGGGGGGAGGGATTTGGGTGGCTTTTCTCTCCTAGGTCTGGCATGGGCACACAGTAAAGACCTTACCTGAAATGGGCCCCTACTGAGGGCCACGACCTGTGTGTAGATTCCCAATGACTCCCTGTTCTTTGAGAAGGAAAAGACAGAGAATCAGGACAGAGAAAATAGTGTCTATGGATTGCCTACTGTATGCTGGACAGTGTTTATTTATGACCTCACCTAAGTCTCAAAGCAAGGCTGTACTGTGGGTGACAGACCCACATATCCTGTGCAGATGAAGAATTAAGTAATCTGCCAAATGTCACTTGGTGTTTCAATTAAGTTCAAGGTCTTTTGACCATACCATTCCTACTGTGCGCTGAGCTGAGAAATTATTATAACTTCCAACATTGTGGGTGTTTGAGGGCAGGACACAGAGCTGGGGTGGAAGACAGAGGAAGAGGCTGAAGGGAGATGACCCCTGCCATCCCAGACCTCATTCACTGAGCCTTTTCTGGGCACAGCACTCAAGCCTCCAAGATCCCTATAGAATTCTTATGGAGGAAATGAATGACCTGGCCAGGATTTAGGGGCATGAAGCATCAGGCTAGGCTCTGAGCCCAAGCTTTCTGCCTATCCATGGTGTACTTTGGTTCATGATGACAGTGTTGAATATCTCTGGAGAAGATAGAGCTTGGCCCAGGCCAAGGATCATGGGGCAGCCATACAACCCACATCTCAGAGTAGTCCTTTGCCTCCACTCCATCTGCTATCCAGGATTCTTTACCTGCTGCCTTTGTCTTCCCTCCATGTTCCTTGGTAAACCTTGAGTGCAGAATTCTGGGAAGCCCTAAAAGAATCGTGTAGGCTACTGGTCATGTTCCTTCCACCCTCAGAGCCTTGGCACCAGGTCTGGATCCAGAGCCTTCAGGACAGCAGTGTGGGTAGAGAATTGTCACCCAGGGGACAAACAACAGATATTAAAAAGCCCAGAGGAGAAAGGCCACAAATACCTATTCAGAGAGATGGCCTCATCAGAAAAGAAGTCTTACTCATATGCATGTACCTGCCTTTATTTTTTAATTAAGGAAAGGTATCATGGGGCTAGGCATAGTAGTTCACTCCTGTAATCCCATCTCCAGAGGCATAGGTAGGAGGATCCAAAGTATAAAAGGGCTGTGGGTGTGACTCAAGTGGCAGAGCATTTGCAGGAGCAAGGCAAATTCCATTACCACAAATAGAAAGGGCAGGGAGGAGAAAAAGGTATCGAAATATTAAATGTTGTAAAACTCAAATGATTTGATAAGGTTGGCAAAGAGCAGGAGCCCTCTACCCCCAGTTCTTTCAACATCTATGATCCTTGCTCCTTAAAAACAAATTCATTTTCCATTTGGGAAGCCCTTCTACTAATGGCTACATTTCGCTGTAAGATTTGTTAATGATTTAAATGTAATGGCTTTAAGGGATACAATTTAATTATGGTTTTTGTGCATATTTTTGGAAAATGTTAACAACTTGACCATGACTGAGAAGAGATCATAGATTGTCTGTGATGAGCACTCAGCCCCTATACCACAGGAGAGGGGAGGAAAAAATGGTGACTCAGTCCCTCTCCTCCAGGTGATTCCATGCCTAGTGTGTAGTTACAACACAGCAAATCGTGTTCTTTTTGCACAGCTCAGCAAATTCTCTTTGGATTTTGTTGGAAATTTACTGTCCATGTATTTGTGAATCTATTAATATTCTATGTCCTCTTTAATTCATCTGTTTGTCTGTCTCAACAGCAGTACCCCAAGATATTGATTACTGCATTGAACATCGACATTAGATGGTATTCATCTCCCAACTATCTTTATTTTCAAAAGTATTTTTGCTCGTCCAGGTCTTTGGCATGCCTATATTAACATTTTAAAATTTTCATTGTTATGGTAGTGCAGTCTCATGATATTGCTTCCCAACATTAAAATTTGTTGTAGACATTCTGAGCAACTTCAATGACATTGATTGTCCTTAAGGATTATATTGTGGCACTATTATTACCAGCTTTACCTAAATTTTTGCATAAACACATTCAGATTAATAGATTCACTGATTGGCTTGTGTTGTGTTTTCAGTGCATGAATCTTTATCTTAACATATTTTGTATGTTTAATTTTTAGTTATTCATTGATAGGAATACAACTGGTTTTCATATATTGACTGATTTATCTCAGATGCTACAACCTAGTTTTAGTCATTAATTTTGATGTATTATTGTCAGTGTAATACATTTTTACATAGACAATTACATTAATTAGTGAATAAAGAGAATTTTCTTTCTTCCTTTCTAAGCTGGATGATTTTTAGTTGTTTTACTTGCCTTATCAAATTCACTAGACATCTTAAACAATATTAAATACAAATATGGGAAGTGGACAGATTTTTGATTTGATCTTCAGAGAAAAGCAATTAATATTTCACTATTCTGTGTCTGCTATAAGTTTCATATATATATATATATATATATATATGCTTCATATATATATATATTCCCCTTATTAAGTTGAGAAAGATTTTCTCTATTCCTAGTTTGTGTGTGTATATCTGTGTATTTAAATCAGGATCAATGTATTATCTTAAATATATACATTGAGGTACTCTACTTTTATTGCTAATAAAGTTCAACTTTTGTTATTAATAAAATTTATCATGACTTGTATTTATTGGTTCTCAAATGTTAAGCCAACCTTGCATTCCTGGGGAAAATCTCATTTGATTACAATCTCAAGGTATTTCATTTAGTTCTACATTGCCTTGTATTCAGCTTTTGTTCATGCTTCATTTGGATGTGATTTATTTCTTTAATTTTTTTCTAAATTCTTAAGACAGAAGCTGATTGTTGATTTGAGAGCATTATTCCTTTTAGTGTATTATTCCTTTTAGTGTATGTTTCCCCATACAGTGTTTGAGATGATCATACATTTTATATGTTCTTTTTCATTTGCATTCATTTCAGAAAATGTTTTGAACTTTCCTTTGATTTTCTTTTGACCTGTGGTTAATTTAGAAGTGTCCTTATTTTGTTTCCAGATACCGGGTGTTTTCCAGATGCTTTTCTGTTATTGAGGTAGTTTGTCACTCCATGTGGTCACAAGACACAGTTTAAGTCTTTTGGGAGGAACAGTACTGAGGGTTGAACCCAAGGCCTCGGGCTTGGTAGGCACTTTGAGGTATGCCTCCAGCTATTTTGAGTCTTTTTAAATATACGGAGACATGCCTAGTGTCCCCAGTGATGTGTCTATCTCTGTAAATTACCCAGGCTCAGTTGTTAAGAAGGTGTGTTCTGTGGTTTTGGGATAAAGTGTTCTACAAATCAAGATGATCACCATAATTTTATACATCTTATTTAGCTTTTCTGACTTTTCTGTCTACTATCAATTACATCAATTTCCTATCATTATAAATGGTTCGATCACTTTTTGCTGATTGCTCCACCAGGAGACAAAGGGTCTGAGGATAAGAATCTGAGAGTGTCCCTGGCTGGACTCTGCAGAAGGCAGTCAGGAGGACCAGACAGTGCCAGAGGGAGAAATTCACTCATCCATCTATACAACAATACTTATTGAGCACCTACTATGTATAAATCCCAGCCCATGTGGCTGAGGCAGAGTGAATGAGGTGGGCTGTGGGTGAGGAATTTAGACTCAGAGGGGATATGTCACTGGTGGACACCCCTGCCTCGGAAGCAGCCATGGGGAACCCTGGAAGGTGTCTGAGCAGAGGTGTGGCCTGGTTGGACTTGAGCTGCTCTGCTATTGCTTCTGTATCCACTTCCCATAATACCAAGTGGGCTCAGCCTGCACAGGTGTGCTCTCTGACAGTTCAGGAGGCCAGAGGGAAAGTCAGTTGGTTTTGCTGGGCTGAAGACCAGGTGTCTCAGGCTGGATCCTCGATGGGTTGTCACCTTTTCTGGGTTTTGGAAGCTGTTGGCATCCCTTGGCTTGGGGCTCCTCCCCATGTCCCTTTGCCTCAGCTCTGCTGGCTTCTGCGGACACCTGGACTTCTTCTTCGATGAGAGTACCCTCCCTTTCCCCTGTAAGATGCTTGTGGTGATGTCAGAGGGCCACCCGGATAATTCCATCATGCCCACAAGGCCTCTCTTCACTCTAAGGTTGTCTACTCCCAGGGCCTGACTCTAAGTTATATATTCGGGGGGGGGGGGAGGACACCAGGCAACCCCAAGTAGAGAAAAGCCTGGTCCTGAGTGTCTCCCAGAGGCCAGGACCTACCATAAACTCCACTCTGGGGTGGCACCTTCTCCCAGGCCTCCCCTGGTGTCCCAGCCCCTCTCTGAGACCCTTCAGAGCAGGACGTATGCTGGGAATCGGTTTATGATGCTAGTATAAACAAGCCTCTTTCTGCTAGCCTCAGCTTCTTGATTCAGCCTACCTGGGAAGCACTGTTGAAGTCAGAGGATCTGTCCTGCATCCTGCTGCCCACCTCTGCTCTCTATCTGCTCTGCCACATGCACCTTGTTGATATTTCTTAAGCACTGGAAGCAGTACATACCTCAGGTCTTTCGATCTGGCTGCACTGGGTTTGCCACATTTTCCCAGATTCTGACATGGCTAAGCCTCTCCTTTTCCTCATTTCTTTGTTTAAATGTCTTCTTCTCAAAGATGCCTTCACAGTCCTCCCCATCCCTACCTCCACAGTCCCCTTACGTCCACCAGATTTCGTATCACTGTTTGTTTTTACTGACAAGACCTTGGGAAGAAACAGAGGCACCGTCGCTGAGATTTTGAAAGCACTGACAGGCCCAGCCCCATAGGCAGGGGCCATGAGGGAGGGAGAGAGGCCTAGGGAGCAGGATCAGTGGGAAGCATCCTTAGACTTGAAAAAGACTTGGCAGCCCGGTGATGCTGTTGTACTCAAAGTATCCAGGCATGATGGCAGAGACTGAAACAGGAAAAGGGCCAGGAAGGAAAAGGCCACACCCCTTCCCCTTCCTCCACTCAAGGCCAGTTCTCCAGCCACTGCCTCCTACTGGCCAAACCTCTCCACAGCAGAGTTACCTGTAGCCCACAGGACTCAGCCTGGCAAGGCACAGACCCTGACAGAGGAGTTCTGATGGCAAGGGAGAAGCTGATAACTAGCTATGCGTTTCCATTTGTTGTTGTTACTGCTTTGGGCAGTGTGGGGTTTGAACTCAAGACCTCTCACTTGCTTGACAAGTGCTCTAACCAGTTGAGCCATGCCCTCAAGTCCTTCTGGCTTTTAAATATGTTTGAGAGCAAATCTTAACCTTTTTGCCCAGATCATAGTCCTCCTACTTCTGCTTCAAGAATAGCTGGAATTGTAAGAATGCACCATCATACTCAATGTTTTGTTGTTTCAATGTTTTGAATGGCTGGTTTCCCATCTGGTTTAGGACCCCCACAAGGACAAACACTTTGTCCCCCAGTACTGTGATTGTCACCTGGTTTGCAGCAAGGAGCCCCACAAATGATAGTTAGCATGTGAAGGGAAACAGCAGATCTGACAGCAGGGTGCTCTATGCACAGGGGAGCAGCGGGGAGGCCTGGGCAGGGTGGAAGAGCTGTGTGCCCCTGCACGCAGCTTCAGAGCTGCAGAATGAAGGAACCTTCAAGATGCTAAGATCTCAGGACCATGGTTCAAGGCCAGCCCATAGAAGAAAATCTGTGCGACCCTTCTATCCAATGATGCTGCTAGAGGGAAAGAAAACCCACGGGGAGGGGACAAGGATGGAAGACCTCTGTAAACACACACACACACACACACACACACACACACACACACACACACACACACACTACTTCATCCTGCTACCCATAGCTTTTACCAGTGCCCATCCCCCTCTACCCAGCGGCAGCATGGGGTCCCTTCTGCAGGCTGTAGACAGACCGCAGATGGCATCCTGGCTGGGGATTGTCAGTTTTCAGGATCCATTCTGGGAACAGCCTTAGCCAGGCTTGCAAGACAGAAGATGCTCAGATTTAGGAAACTTCAGGCTCTGAGCCCAACACAGAGCCTCTCAAATGGACGGTACTGGGTTCTACTTTCGCAGACCCGTGGGTCTGTTCGCAGTTGGTATGCCTGGAGCAGAGGGGTGTGGGCTCAGGGGGAGCCTCCGGAAGGGAGGCAGCCAGGAAGGAGGACTGACCAACCATGGCCTCTCTGTACCAATGAAGGGTTCCCATGAGCCCTGGAAGCTTACACATGGTCCTAGGGTCCTCGGGTCACCCTAGCCCACCGCAAAGTACCAGACACGGGACAGAGTGAAAACCCCTCCCTGGAGCGCGGCCTGACCTTCCACGCTGAGTCTCACCTCCCTTCAGTCTGGGAATGCTGTGTGGGTTCAACCCCCAGCAGGTCTCCACGGTGTGTGGCTTCCCAGCCACACAACACAGTGGGCCTCCAGGGGCCGGGGGGCTCAGCCAGGTTTCTCCAGGCATCCCGGGGTGGGCGCAGGGGAGGGGGTGGGGAGACGCCTCTCCCTTCCTCCCTGCAGCCAGGGAAGGCCTCCAGACGAGCCAGCCCAGCCTCTACCCCATCAGCCTCCCTGCTTTTGAAAACTTCCAAAGCAGGAAAACTTTTGTCCCCAAGCTTCTTCCTCTGTGCGGTGGCTGCTGCCACCATGAAAGCCTCTCCATCATCCCCCTCGGGCCTGAAGCTGACTTAAGAAGCCCCCCTCCCCGCCCCCAGCGCGCCTTCGCACCGGGAAAGGAGGGGATCTAGGTGCGGGGAGGGGAAGAAAGGGGGGGGAGATCGGCGCTAATAATGGGGTGGAGGAGGTGGAGGGGGGCGGGGATCGTCTGGGCGAGGAGGAGGAGAGACGACGGATAAAAGAAGCGAGCGCCTCCAAACGCGGGTTCTTGTTCCGGGAAAGAAGGGCCAAGCCTGGCTTTATAGCAGCCGCTTTGAGAGCAGCAGCGCTGGGATTTCATGGCAGAGGTTCGGCGGGAAAATCAATAAGCGAGGCCGCTGTTTGGAGAGGCAGCAAGAAAGGCCACTAACGAGGCCAGATTGTAACAGTTCTGCGAGCAGCCACAATGCTCACCTAACACGGCGCGGCCGGCCGCGTGCTAAATAATAAATCACAGCGGCCGGCGGGCGGCGGCGGCGCCGGACAGCGCGGGGCGCGCGCGCGCCTGACTGCAAAGCAGACCTGCGCATCAATTATTCACCGCGCCAGATAAAACGGCCCGCAAACAGGTGCCGCCGCCGCCGAGCTGCTTTTTGATTACAGCCGTCGCGGCGGTGCTGCTGCGCCCCGGCCCCGGCCCAAGTTCGGGGGGCGTCGGGCGCTTGGGGGCGAGTGCAAAGCTGGGATTAATCAGGGGCCGCAGCCCACGCCACCACCCCCACCACCACCCCACCACCACCCTACATGAGCGTTTTGCCAGACTCCCGGGCTGGGAGCAATTACCGCCCGGCCCTGCAGGGCTGCAGGAGCGCGCCTGAGGGGACAGGCGAGTGTGCCCGCGTGGATGCGCGCGTGTGTGCGCGCGCGCGCCTAGGGTTGCACGTGTTTGTGTGTACGCCAACATACAGTGGTGCGTGTGTGTGCCAGTTACACGGACAGATGGTTGTGCGCACACAGAGTGGACTTGTGTGCATACACGTAAACGAGGGTAGTTGCATGTATGGGAGCGCACAGTGACCGTGTGGTAATCCCACACGTGTGTGTGTTTATGCGGGGCATGTTGGTACATGCCTGCGCGGTGAGTGTAGGGTGTGTGAGGTTGCACGACTGCGTGGGTGTTCATTGGGTGTATTTGTGTGTGGTGTAAGCGTTCAAGCGTGTAGACTAGCTGTGTGCCATCTGCAGTGTCTTCAGACATGCGTACGTGTGTGCATGCCTGTGTGTGGTGTCTATATACATAGGTGTGAAGTGGATCACATGTAGTGCACAATTGCACGGCGTAGCATGTGTGCGTGGACAGGTATGATTACATATTTGTCCGCAGCACCTGTGTGTACCACATGAATCCCAGGCAACTGTAGCAGCTTGTGGTGTGCATGTATGGTGCCTGGGTACCTGTATGCACATGTGTGTGTGGACTACAAGGAGGCGGGCCCTCCTATTGGCCGGTGCCAACACCTGAGTACACTGTGGAGGGCTCCCTGTCGGCCTTTTCATTTGTTTATCTTAATTTTTATTATCTTTAAGACTCGGCACAAAGGAGTCATCATTCAACAACGCAGTTATGAATACAATGAGTCTTTTGGGGGTTGGGGGGCATTAACTGTATTTTCGTGTGTCTTTTTTTAGTACTGGAGATTGAACCCGGGACGCTGCATTTGGTAGCAATCACTTTGCCCAGCCCTACAATGAGTCTTAATGACACCCCTTTTAACATTGCTCCCCACCCCTCCCCACCTACTCCTCTCCCTCTTCTTGATTTTGTAGGATATGCACTGACTGAATGAATGTACATACTGGAATGGTTGTCATGTGGCTGGTGTTGGTGTCTCTGAGGAACCCAGTGGGGCCCAGTCTGCAAGAACTTGGAAAACCGGGGCTCTTGAGACCCAGCACCAGCCCTGGGTATGGAGGTAGCTGGGACACAGGAAGCCTCAATGGCGTTAGCCGTTAACCCATCTCTGAGCAGAAGTTTTATCTGGTCCAAAACTCCATCCTCTGTCTGCCCCCAGAGCCTGCAAAGCCTTGAGGCCCAGAAGAGAAGCATAAACTTCAGGCTTCAGGGCCCTTGAACACAGCTAAACTCTGCCATGAGAGGAGCTTTGCCCGATTCCTGGGCCCTCAGATGCCGTTGCCTCCCACCAGGAAGAAAGACACTCCCTTCAGCGCAGTGCCCAGGCCCAGTGGTCAAGCCCAGCCTCCTCGGTGTGCCTTTGGGAAATTGGATCAACTGGTCAGTGCTCAGCCTCCACCTCTACACCATGCAGATAATCCAGGCTCCTTCCAGAAACCCTGAGAAAATGTCCATGAAGTGACAAGAGTCACCTCTCTATGCAACTCTGCAAGAGCTTCCCAGGCATTAACGTGGTCCACAGACCCCTTTGAAATGAGACCCTCAGTGGATCAACTTTAGTCTTGAGGAATCTGAGCCCAGAAAGTTTAAGTAACTTCTAAGTCACAGCTACCAAAGGTGGGATCGGAGCTCCCCCCCTCCCCCCCACTGCCCCAGGTCCCAACTCCTCAGCTTCAGAACTGCAGCTGGGCTGTGATCTGCCCCTCTCTCTCACCAAGGCAGCTGTAGGTCTGCAGTTGACCTGTGTTTGATTAGTTCAAGCCCATGTTGAACCCTGACTTGCACTCCCAGCTTCTCTTGATATGTAGGGGTGAATGGCTATTGTAGGCAGCTGAGCAAGGTGGCCAGGAATCAAAGGCATGAAGACATTGTTCACTCTAGCTTGCAGACAAATTGCTGAGTAGCCATAGCCAGGAGGGGTTCCTTCTATAAGAATCCTCTGGGTGGCCTGCAGTGTGTATAAATTATTCATGTCTATTGGCAACACATCTAATCCTTGGTCCTCTGGTCCCCAAGTGTCCCTTGGATGGGTAGCAGAGCCCTGAGAGTAATGATCTCCGGCCTTGGCCAGCTGTTCCCAATTCAGTCTAAGACACTGATAGGTCCTGTAGTCTGAATCCTCTCAGGCTGTGTGGCACCTCATGATTTAGGGTGTGCCCAATGGCTCCACCACTGTAGCAAATGGCCTTTTTGTTGGAGTGGTATTATTTAGTAGCAACCTGGCACTGCCACTGATGAGCTATGTGTCCTTCAAGAAGTGACTTAACCTCCCTTGCTTCAGATTTCCAATTTATTAGATGAGATTAAAAATTATCATTTAGGTCATCACAAGTAAGGTTCCAGGTTAACAGCATCTGGTACAGGGTAAATACTCATTATTTCCTCATTACTTTGTGAGTTTTCACTCTAGATGCTGTCAATAAGAGCCATTTATTATAAAAATGGGGTGATGGGCTCTATTTCCTTCAGTAGCTAGATGCTCTGCTGTAGCCTGCTATCCTGAGAAGAGGTCCAAAGACAGATTTTGGGGATTAAAAATCATCATTCCATGGGGGTGGTTAGTGATAACTACCCTGAACACTGTTTTGGGAGGGTTCCTACACCCTTGTCCTAAGATCATAATTAATAAGTGATGTCTGCCCAAGAGGATAGACTAGTGATGTCTGCCACAGCCATGGGAAGGGCCTGAAAGGAGGGTTAGCTTGGCTTCTTCCCGGGAGGGCTGAGATGAGATGGGTACAAGTTTTGGGGGGAGGTAAACCTAGGAGGTAGATGACCCAGGGGAGCCAGAAATTCAGGGACTGGAACAGCACTGCACGCAAAGGTCCTGCGGTGCTCTGGAGCTTCCTGAGGCTGAGGAACACACCCACAGTTGTCCTCTTGGGCACAAAGGTGTCCAGCATCAATCCCCATGGCCACCCGAGAGGAGAGTGGTCTGCTCCTAACCCATCCCAAATATGGCCTTTGAGCAGGAGATCCATGGAGCAGGACAGGGGGCTGCAGGTCTGTGGGGATGGGCTGAGGATGTGACTTGCCCTTCCTCCCTCCCTTCCCCCTCTCTCCCTCCTCTTCCTCGATTCCTTCTCTCTTCCATCCTCCCTCCTGCTTCCCTGCCCGCGTCCTCTAGCCCCCCTCCAATCCTTCCTGCTCCCCACCTCCCTCTCTTCCTTCCCTTTCCTCCTCTCATCCCTTTCCTTTCTTCCTTCACATTTCTGTCAACATCCCTGCGTGTCTGAGACCCACCAGCCATATCAAGGAACCCTTTGCTTTCGTCTGGCAAGAGCAGCAGAGCCCTCCCATGTCCCCAGAGGGGGACAGACACCCAGAGCAGGAAATAAATGGTTTCAAGCGGTTCCTTTTCAGGCACTTTCATTTTAAAAAAGCCAGACCCAGGGGCTGAGCTGGCGACTGGCAATTAGAAGCCTAGAGTTTCTGCCTTGGAGCAGAGGTGCAGGGAGTCAGAACACCTCAGGAAAAAGTAAACTTATTAAGCAGAGGAGGATCTTACAGAGTATGAAATTTACAAAAGCCCCATGCCAAGTGCTGCTAATGACGGCCACTTTCTTGATGTTTAATTCAAGCCCAGCCTCGAATCAAGTGTTGTTCCCTTGGAGCAGAGCGGTGGGAGGGTGGGGGGGGAGGCGGAGCCCTGCTTTCTAATAATGTACTGAAATTGAATTTTATATGGGACATTAATTTTCCTGGAATCAAACCAAGACATCTCACTGGAAGCAAGAAGTCACCTTGGATGGGCCTGTCCTCATCAGAGCAGCTTGTGAAGATACCCCAAAATCACATTTGGTAGGTGCAGGTGCAAACAGGAGCATATCTCTCGTGTACTGGGGCAGGGGAGGACGGTTTGACTTTTGTGTTGCTATGTGCTGAATCACAGAAATTTAGCCATTGAACCCACCAATCAGTTTCCACCCATCAGCTGAGTCCTCTGCCTAGGGTTTGTCAGGAGCAGACCAAGGTTGGCTCTCATTTGACCTACAATCCTTTTCCAAACTCATTCAGGGTGTTGGCAGACAATTCTTTCAAGTGATAGAACGAATGGCAGTCTGTATCTTTGTAGGAGAAACGTCTCTCTGACTTGTTCCCTCATTTGATTAGTCCAGGCCCACCCAGAATAATCTCCCATTGGTTATTAGCACAAATCCCTTGGTTAGAAAGCTAATTGTAGGTGTGAAACTTCAGGTTCTTCCCACATTCAAAGGGAGGGGGCTGGACAGGGCATGTATATCAGTGGATGGACTCTTAGGAGCCATTTTAGGATTCAGGTTATAACATGAGCAGGGGAGCTGGATCCAACTGAACCTGCACCAGGTCTGAGACTGTGAACTATTTCAGGCTCAGTGTTGGTTTCAATGTTCTCATCTGTAAAACAGATCTCAGTTCTGCTGATCTGAAGAGGAGAAGCAGAAGCATCTTAAATGATCAGCTGGGTAGGAATTTGAGCAATCAAATGTGGCCATTGAAGAATGACATCGTTACAAAGCATTTTATTTTCACTCAATTTGATAAAGGAGGTGAGTATTCTCTATCTTTTTGCATAGAAGCAAGGATTTTCTCTGTGTATAATCCCCTCACACAGAGTTCCACATTATCATTCCCACATGAATGAAACCCGTAACACTCTACCTTCGATTTCTAATTCTCTCCCGTCAGGTGAGTCCTGATTTGCACATAGAGAGCAATGCAAACAGAATTGTCTACATAGTTACAACCTCCACAGCCTTTTGTAGTTATTTTGTTCCCTCCTGATTTGACAACACGTTTTCTTTTAAAAATTGCCTTTCCTGAGACTTCCCAGGGCGCTCAGCTCCTTGCTTCTGACTCTCATCCCATCCGTTTATGCGATAGTTAATGCATTTATGCAACTACAATAAGCAGGTTTGGGAATAAACTCAACCCATCGGGATGGATTTGCCCAGCCCAACAAGGTCTAGGAGCTTGGTTCAGCATGGAGGTGGGGCAGGCGTCAAGCCAGCTGGGAGCAGAGGCAGCTCCCCCTCCCCTCACCCCTGCAGAAGGGCTAGGTGCAAGGGAAGCAGAGGATTCAAGTGAATCTGGAGGATTTGTGGTACCCTCTGATCTCCTGCTGGGGGCCACATGGGTGAGGTAAGGGTCTCAGGGGAAGGAGAGGCCACCCTGGGAGTCAGGAGACAGAGTCCAGGCTCTCTGCACTGTCCATTGGGGCGGGGCCGGGGGGGGGGGTTAGGAAAAGCTGCTTGGAGGCCAGATACATGGTTGAGTCACTATTTCAGCAAAAGCACTCCATTCAAAGGAGAGAAAGAAACACTTGGTTTCTTGCTCTGATCCTTGAATCCTGGACAGCTCTACCATCCCTGGCTCTCCCACAGAAATTCAGGGTGACCCAAAGTTAGGCAAGGAAAGAGCAGAGAGTGATGATGATGATGATCATCATCATGATCATGATCACGATGATGATGATGATGATGATAATGATGACAGAGGTCCTCATTACTATACATTATATTACTATGTCTTCCCTTATACCAAACCCCTCAACTGCACACATCTGGGCTGTGAATTTTACCCTCCTTGCTCCTTTTACCATAGGTTACCCAATATGGTGCAGGTGATTAGCCCAGTGTGCTGATGAGGAAACAGGCACAGACCAGATAGTGATTTTCCCAGTAATAGAAGACAGCAAAGTTGAAACCATTATCTCTTTGACCTCAGCAGATTGTCAGATTTGAATGTGCCAAGAACCTCATAGTGGGAGGAGCTAGATAGAAATATTGGAACCTGGAGTCCTGCCACTGATTCTGGCTTCGTCAGTGTTTCAGGTGACAAGTGTCTCAGGTGGCAGCCAGTCAAGGGTCCATGAACACACAGTGCAAAGAAGCCTCCTCAAGCTCCCTTCACCAGCCTGGTCTATGAGAAGCAGTCACTTACTCCCATACTGATGCTAAGTCTGCCCAGGACCTTCCCAGGGGGACTCCTGCCTGCCCAAAGATACCTCCAATGGCCTTGGGGAAACTCAGAGAAAGGGCCAGCAGACTGATCTGCCTGCCCCTTAATGTCACTGCTAGACCCTCTGCAGAGGATTGGCTGAGTCTGGAGCATTGCTGGAGTTGAACAGCACTAAGCAGGAGGACCATTTCCTCCCAGGGTCAGGACCACCTTCCACCTCTCTCAAAAGGGAGTGAGCTCTCCAGTTTAGAAGCATACAAGCCAGAACCAGCTGGCTTCCACTGCTATGAGTGACCGAATTTGCTAGGCTGAGGGTAGGAAGTCAAAAGTGCACAGGTCCTCAGGCCAGCAGACCACTGACCCCTCCCCAGGCAGGGCAGCCATTACCCTACCGCCACCATGAGGCTGACACTGAGATCTGGAGCCCTTGACTACTTCAATGCTGTGGCTGGTGACCCCAAGTCATTCCACAGATGGGGAAGACAGAGGGCCAGGGTCACAAAGGATTTGAACCTAATGCTCAAATGCTAGCTACCTTTCTGGCACTCCCAGCTTCCTCCTGTAGTATGCATGCACACAAACATATACAAATGTACACATACAACCTGAGCTGGAATGCCTGATTTCCTGCATAGATAGGCACAGGCTGGGGGGAAAGGCTGATAGTCCTGTGTATCTTTCTCATCCTTTCAGCCCTCCTGCCCTCTGCTCTGTGTGCTGACTCTGTGTATCCCACTACAAATGGTTCAGTTCTAACCTCCTTCAAGACATAACATAGCTCCATCCCTAACCCTGAGCTTTACAATTCCCAGGAAGACAAGACTCGGGGCCCTGGTAGCGGCCTCCACCTAGCCTGGTCTTCAGGTGATGCTAAGCAAAACTTCCCATTGCAAGCAGTGCCAGAAGACCCCGGTATTTTTTCACTACTGAGAAGCCCTGAGGACCACCAGGGAAAATGGATGAGATGGGAGGATGAGCAGATAAACTCTAGGGTCCCCTCCCGGCCAGGCGAAAAGTGAGTCACCTTCTCACCCTCCACAGCTTCCATGACCCCATGGCTCTATACCCATCAGCCTCCAGCAAGCCTGGGAGGGGGTGTGGACAGACTCCATTGTTCCTATTGCTCAATGTGAAAACTGAAGACACATGGACCCAGTGATGCATTTGGTAAGCTGGCCGAGGCAGGCAAGCAACCTGGAACCTTCTATAAAGAAGCAGTGGCTGGCCGGGTGCCGTTGACTAGCTAGCTACTCAGGAGACTGAGATTTGAGAATCACAGTCTGAAGCCAGTATGTCAGGCAGACAAATCCAAGAGACTCTCATCTCCAGTTAGCCAGCAGAAAGCCAGAAATGGAGGTATAGCTCAAGTGATAGTTAAAAAAAAAAAAAGGCTAAGGAATAGCATCCAGGCCCTGAGTTCAAACCCCAGTAACTGGTAATGAATAAATAAATAAGCAGCAATAGAAGCTGCAGAGAGATCATATGCCCTAGTCTGGTTGTAGGTGCTCATGCCCATAGATTATTAAATACCTCTGTTTATAGAAACCTATTCTGGCCTGGAATACACATCACTGAGAGTAAAGACTGGACAGGAAGAAGCTGCAAATTTCCAGATGGGCTCCAGAGCTCATCTCCTAGGACATGATAGAAGTTTGACGGGCCCATAAGTTGGAGGGGGGGGTGGGGAGGAGGGGAACCCACCCAGCCTAACTTCCAAATGGACTTGCTCACCAGGGGTGCCTTCCCTGAGCCTCCTGTTCATTTCTAGTCAGTGAAGATGAACTGCATCACTCTACTCCTCATGCCCCTTCCCCGGCCATCTCTCCAGGTCACCTCCGGCTCCTTTCCTGACCATCTCTCCAAGTCACCTGTACCTTCAGTGCCTCTGATGGATTTACAAGCCTGGCCTGGGCCCGGGAGTTTTCAGAGCCTTCCCGTGTGCTGCTTGGCACGGATGTCTTAATACGCCAGCTGAGACTTCTTAAACCCACATTGAAACAACTGTGGGGTTTTTATACCGTTGTAAAACTCTTTGTAGGGTATTCATAGAAAATGTTTTATTAATTGCCATATGTTTATTGATTTCTCTTTCATGTCGGTTCTTTTGTTCTTTCTTTGTAGTGGCAAAAGATCTCTCTGCATCATCATTTGCAACTTATCTAAAATGTCAAAGGTGTTCTTTTGAAGTTTATTACAGATCACATGCCATAAGGCCCCGGACGCAGGGTATTTACAGCAAGGGGGAAATTCCGCATGGACTTTCAAAGCCCACAAAAGAATTGAGATCATATTGGTTTAAAACAAGACACACACACAAAACCCCAATTTATCATTTTTTTACAGTTTTTTTCTGAGGGGTGGGGGTGGGTAGGGCAAAGTAATTTTCCTAAGGAGAGATGAAGAAATGTGTTGGCCTATTTGGCTTTCTCTCTCTCCCTCCCTCCCTCCCTCTCCCTCTCTCTCTTTCTCTCTCTCCCTCCCTCTCTCTCCCTCCCTCTCCCTCCCCATCCGTCCCCCTCCTCCTCCCCTCCTTCCCCCCCCTCTCTCTATCACATTACAATACAGGGGAATGGAGTGGCTCCCAAACTTTCATCCTACCATTCTGTAGGTTGTCTCTTCAGTCACCTTAAGAAAGAGGGACAATAGAGCCCTTGTTCTGAGTGTGGGGGAGATACTAGTCTCCTCTCACCCCAGTTCACAGAGCCTGTGCCATTGTCTGGTGGGCAACAAGGAGAACCCCTGGGAAAGGGGGTCTGAGTGAGGAGCAGAGGCCTGGAGGTACCTGGGCTCTCTCTGCCTCCTGGGAACCAAGGGGCAACAGAAAGGATTTGGAGAGAACCAATAAAGAGAGAAAAATGTTAATAGTACCATTCCCCCAAGTTTTAAGGGAGCTCTTGATGTCTATGTCAGCAGAGCATTTTCTTTTGAAAACGAAAGTTAGTTGTTGTTGTTGTTTTAAAGCATAACTGGGGAAACCTCACACTCTGATCTAGACAGGATTCAAATGAGAGCCACTGCCCGCTTGTCACAGAACCCCTCACCTCCCCCTAAGAGGTTCCCACTCTCAGCCCCTTCCTGAAGGAAAGAGATCCAAGATCCAGCACTAGACTCTAACCCAGGCAGTGGGTGCTCTCCTCATGTGTGCAGTGGGCACCCTGGTCTCCATCAAGACCCAGGAAAGAGATGGCTACCCTGCTTTGGCTTCCTCCACCTCCTTGGGGAGCTGCCTGGCCAGGATGGGTGCTGGGTCTTGCTGCTCCTCTGAGAATTGGGGAGAGGAGAAAGGAGGAGTGGGCTGTGGGGCGGGGTGCTTTGTTCCTAACCCCAACCAGCTGTGGCTCCTTGCTGAGCCTAGGCAGTGGGCCCTGCAGCTGGAATCTGGCAAAAGGACACAGAATGGGAGGGGTGTTAGTAGGGTGTGTATATGGTGTATGTGTGTACATATGTGTGTGTGCATATGTGCGTGTGCGTGTGTGTGTGTGTGTGTGTGTGTGTGTGTGTGTGTGTGTGAATTTGTGTGTTTGGAGAAAGAGCCCTACCCCTTTCTAACTGTGACACTTGGTCAAAGCTTCTATGCTCTGTTCCCTACTCCCTGTGAAAGAGGGCTTTTCTGAATTGGTTTTTTGTGGGGGGGGGGGGCATTGTAGGTTGTGGGTCTTGTGGCTTTGTCCCTGAGATTGTTCTGCTCAAGGCTGGCTGAGTAGCTAGGATTACAGGCAAGGGGCAGGGAGGATCTCTGGGGAGGCCCTCGGGTAGAGCCCACACTTTGTGATGACAGAGAGACAGAAGCGCTGGGAACAAGGTCCCTGGAGTGGTGCCTCTGAATGAAACTTGGGCTGGATGCAATCCTTCCAGGAAAAGACAAAAGGGAATGTGTGAGGACTGGGCCTCCAGGAAGCTGGGGAAAGCTCTGCGCAGTGCAATGCCCTGAGAAGAGGCTGGGTCTTCTGCAGGAAGGTGGGGGAATGTCAGGGTGGGGGGGGACAGTCTTTGACATGGTTCTCTGCTCACCTTGACCCCCAAGTTCCACCTCTGCTGCTTTTGACAGTAAAGAGCTGTTCTCAAGGCCATAGGGAAAGATTTCCTCTCTCCTGGTCTTAGTCCAAAGGAGACCCAAGTTCTCCAAATTTCCTGGAAGACTCTTCTCATAACTAGGAAGCAAGTGGGGGCTAGGTACATTAGGATCAAGAGGGATCAAGATTAGGGGATCAAGGGATTAGGATCAAGAGGGATCAAGAACCTCCAGGCTATGACTAAAGATATAAGAAGGGATCCATTTCTCCAGGTCCCCAAGCAACAAGACAGCTTATGACACTGGGCACTGGTGGCTCACACCTGTAATTCTAGCTATTTAAAAGGCTGAATTCTGAGGATCAAAGTTTGAAGCCTGCCCAGACAGAAATCTGAGAGACTCTTATCTCCAATTAACCAGACCTAAACGTATGGCTCAAGTGGTAGAACACCAGCCTTGAGTGAAAAAAGCCAATCAAGAGTATGAGGCACTGAGTTCAAGCTCCACTAAACACACACACACACACACACACACACACACACACACACACACACACACACAAAATAAATAAATAAATACACTGTAGCACAATTTGGAGTTCTCTGGGATTTCTTGAAGGCTGTATCCAACTGCCAAACTCTAGTTATAGACATGGTTTTGAAGGAGAAATCTGGAGGGGTGGCCTACTCCAAGATCCTGGGCTCTGGCCTTTATGTCTTCTTCTTCCTCCTCTTCCTCCTTCTCTCTAACATCTTTGCCCTTTATCCAAAGTCAGGTCTACTGGTTCATAGCGATGAGGCAGGTTTAAGTCTCAACATGTTCTATCTCTAACATGGGCAGGCAAATGCATCATACATCCTCATTTGTGTTTGTCTTCTGTTCTAGGGCCCCAGCACAGAAGATGGAAGAATGTGGTATATGGAGGTCACTCAAATAACATCTGATAGAGCCTCTTAATGTCTTCAACACTGGAGTTTCCTCCTCTGAACTATGAGCAGAATACTTAGCCACAGCCTTAATGACACACAAAGAGTCACATTAAAAGCTGTTCCCTATGTGTTTTCTGCGCTTCCACTGTGCCCTGAAAGTACTAAACAGGATGATCCACCGACTGCCAAGCCCAGAGCATGGTAGGCGCTCAGTAACCAAGACAGCATCTCCCATCCTCACACCCTCTACAGCCTCTAGTCACATGAAGGTTCTGGATTTACCGCCTGCTCCAGGCCACACTGCTTTCTGGCATCCTGTGGGCCCATCTTGGTACAGCTCCTCTCCAGAGAGGCAGAGAGCTTGACTCACCTCCACGACCTACTCACAGGCCAGTGCTGAGCTGAGGTGTTGTGGACCCGGCTCTGAGGTTGAATGGATGCATTGCATCGGATCACTATATCTTTCTTGCTGCTAGAAGACAACAATAAAAGCAGATGTCAGTCAACTTTGTAAAGTTCAAAGAGTAAATATTTGGAGCTTTGGGGGGGCCATCTACCATCTCTTTGAAAACCACTCAACTATACCATTATACATATATATGTTTGTGTGTATATATAATATATATATATATATTAAAGTTAGCTAAAGATAATGCATACATCATCAGATGTGATTCAGCAAGCAGCTGAATTTGGCCTATGGGCCATAGTTTGCCAGCCCTTGTTAGAGCACAACAAGTCTAAATCAACAGCTAAAAATTAGAGCTTGTCCCAATCTACGGGCTTCATCCATTTAGACCTCAGTTTCCCTAGAAATACAATTAGAGAAGTTCACTAGAGCAAACTGAACTTCCTTCCTACAGAGTTAGGCAGAGGGCTGAGGTGTGTGACATGGCCTGGGGAGGGCCTGGGACAAGTAGGAGCCTGGGGGTAGGGGGGGTGGGTAGCTGAGACCCAGCTGCCATTGACAATGACAAGGGCCTTATTAGAATGGAGTTCAGGGTGGCAGCTCTCCCAAGAGTCCAGATGGGCTGAATTCTATAGGAAATGCTTATACTTTAAAAAATCATTTTTTAATTCTAATAGATACATCTATAAAACAAGTCTACACCTCTTCATGGCCCAGCTTTTTGGAACTGAACACATCCCTGTAATGAACACCCAAATAAAGAACAGAAGTAGCAAAATAAAAGCTGCCCTCTGCCCTTCTTCCCTTCTCCACTAGCCAACCTTACCCGGGGGGACCATTTGTTCCAATTTGTACTGCTGCCCTTCTTAGCTCTGTGTCGACCAAACACATTGGTGGCTGAGCTTGCCACTCCAGCCACCGGACTCCAGCACATGGCGACTTGTGTCTCATTCCAGATTGCCCTTCCAGGCTCTGGGAGCCAGCAGTTCTGGGAGTACAGTCCAGGCCTACATGGAGCAGGGTGATATAGGGCCGGGGGAAGGAGAGAGGCGGGTAGGCAGCTCTGTTCCCCTAAAGGCCTGTGCAGAGAGCAATCAGAGTGACAATGTGACCCAAGGGGCGGCCATCCTAAGTGCCTTCTGAGGAGGGCAGCGGGAGGAGGCCAGGCCAGGCAGGCGTATTCGCCTGGCTTATTAAAACGACTTTGATCCCCGGCCGCTTTGATATCCTGGGTCTTATAAAGAATTCACTTTCAGGGGTAAATATAGGTAGTTCAGAGAGATTTTATGACATACTGTAAGGCTCCTCTTCCAGAAACTTATTTAATTACTGGGGTAGGGAGGGCTGGGGGCACAGCAAAAGTGCTGACAGGGGCTTGGGCTTCGCCGCTACTGCCCACACCTGAGCCAGGGCTCCAGTCTGAATCCCATCCACTAACCCTGGCAGAGGAAAGCTCATGTATGCAAAGACTGGGGACAAGGAAGGGACAGCAGCCTGCAGTTTCTCTTGAGAGCTAGAGGAGAATAGGGTGAGAGGTGATATAAGGGTGGAAACTTCAGAGTGGAAATCAACATGGCCAACCAAAGGTGAGAGGGACTGAGAGGCCATAACCCAGGGCTATAGAGGAGAAAGACCACAAAATTAGGCAGGCTGAGACTTCACATTCCTCATAAGCCAATGATTGTAGGCTGCTGGTCCTCTATGCACACCAGAGTCCTGAGAGTCACTGTGCTTTCTCCCCTGGTGCTCCCTGCACCCCCACACACCCCCAGGCCTCAAGTCAGGCCTTGAGAGCTCAAGCCAGAATAATTTCCCATCTGTCCCAAGATGCCTGGGATTCCACTCATCCAGAGAGGAGCAGAGATGAAATTTAGGCTATGTACTCACACACAGGCACTGATTTTGAGGCTCTCAGGGCAGAAGCTTGGCACCTTTCCTGCCTCGACCAACCTTGTCTCTTCAGAGTGATAGATTGGATCCTTAAAAACCCAGTATAGGCTGGGTGTCAGTGGCTCATTCCTGTAACCCTAGCTGCTCAGAAGGCTGAGATCCGAGTATCATGGTTCAAAGACAGTCCAGGCGGGAAAAGTTTGTGAGACTCTTATATTCAAGTAAGCAGCATAAAGTCACAAGTAGTAGAGTGCTGGCCTTGAGTGAGAAAGCTTAAAGGATTAGACGCCATCCCCCCCCCCCCCAGGTCCTGAGTTCAAGTCCCAGTACAGGAACGAAAACAAAACAAAACAAAACAAAAAACAGCTGGGGGAATAAAATGTTGGCATGAACTCTCAGGTGAAATCATTAACATTCACCCCATGTTTTGGATTAAAAACTGGAACTTCAGAGACATGAGGGCACCTAGACAAGGTCTGGGAGTCCATGGCTCAGCTAGGGTTGGAGTGAAAGAAGCTAATTGTCAGGGCGTTATTTTATGGTATTCCATCATTGATTCCTCCCATCTGCTACATACACATGCGTGTGCGCGCATACATACCTTGTGTGCCTGCCGCTGTGCCAGGCAATAGAATCTGCTTGTCCTTTATTACATAATAGAGTCGTTATTTTGTTTGCATGCCCCAATTCTCCCATTAGCTCTGAATTTCTAACAAAAGAGATCTCCCTCTTCCTAATTCCTGACTCCCTGGGGTCTAGTCCAGGAGCAGGCACACCGTGAGTGCTTCACACATGCCTGCGAGATGAGCGAATGAATCTTGGACACAGGGACAGGCAACATTACTGAATGACCTTTAGGAGGTTGGCCAATGTGGCTACTCCTCTTGGTAAGCAGGCCCCCATCTCTGAGCTATGTCTACAAAGTCAAACCATGGTTAGAATCTGCAAAATGCCTTCTCTTCCTGTCATGGCCTTTGGTCTAGTGCTTTGCTTTCCTCAAACTGTCATCATGGAAAAGATTCAATAGAAAAAGACTTTGAAATCCTTAAGGGCTCCAGGACTGAGGTAAGAGGCACACACTGTTCAGCCCAAGGCTCCCAGATTCTAGGCTAACATTTTCATTCACCAAACAAAAATGAGCTGCCACTGGTTATTTGAAACCAGGGAGCAGAAAGGACCGGTCCTTTCTGGGACAGGAATGCTACAGGAAGGTTTAAGGAAAGCTGGCACCCAGTCTCCCAGAATGAGGAGCTCCTTCTCCATCTTTTCTTGGCTCTGCTCCCTGCCCTGGAGCCGAGGCTGTAACAAATATTGTTTCCTTGGCCTAAATAGATAATTGCCCTTCTGGCTGGATAAAAGATGTCTCACAGAGCAGAGTGAAATATCATTAATAAAGGAGAGTGATTTACTCCGGAATTCCTCCAGAAGTGAGATTAATAAGCCATCCCCTGGCGTTAGATGGAATCTTCACCCCCTCTCCTCACCACATGACTTACTTTCCCAACAAGGGCTCCAATCTGCCATTAATCATTACAGGAGGCCGACAGTTTATCTAGGCTAATGGGCCTGATACACAAACAGAACAACTTGTGCCTCCCATCCGACAAGGGAGAGATTCAGGGGGAAAAATTAATCACCTGTGTGATGCTTTTTAAGGAAATAAGCTACCATGTTATCAAAGAATTAGAACAAATGCACAATGTGGACAGAATGGATGGACATGGCTGTCAATAAGTGTGACATGGGATTCTGGGTGTGCAAACACAGATAGAGCCAGACTGACAGCACACAAGGCCTGGGAGGGTGGGGCTTGTTGTGAGGCATGTATCTATATACCACATGCCTGTGACATGTGAATACATACATGCTTAGATTATCAGAGCTTTTGAAAACATGGTCTGAACTTCTGTGCTAGGATATATAACTACTGCGTCCACTTAGACAAGGTCTTACTTCCTGTGAAGTCTCCTTTCCTTACAGTTGATCAAGGTAAGGGAATGTTAAGAGAAATATTTCAGAACAAATGATTGGTACATTTTAAATAACTTACTATCATAGTCTGTTATAATTGGCCTACTTTACAATTACTATTATTGTTAATCTCTTATTGCTGCTACTGGGGTTTGAGACATACCCCTGACTCCCTATTTTTTGTGTGTGTTTAGTTCTTTCTCTAATACTATCTCATGGGTTTTCCCAGGCCGAACTAGATCACACATCACCATAGCCAACTTGTTGTTAAAATGGACTCCTGTTAACTTTTTCCCTGTGCTGGCCTCAAATCTCAATCTTCCCGATCTCTACCATCCTATTAGCTGGGATTATAGGTATGAGCCACTATGCCCAGCTTGGAAATGACTATTTCTATTATTAATACTATCATCATCATCATCGTCGTTGTTGTTTTGCTTTTCATCAAGGGCAACAGGGAAAAAGAGAAGATTCACAAGGGATAAAATGACTGAAGGGTTTGGGGAAGGTGAAGATAATATCCTTGGGGACTCCCTGAGGTTGGACTAAAAGAGAAAGGTCTGTGACTGCCCACGCGGGAGGTCATTCATGGAGGCAGGGCTGGAAGTAAAGAAGAGGGTGGCCACTTCCCTAACTCCCCAGTCCCTACCTACTCTACTCCGGGAATTCAGGAATCTATCGGGCTACCAGGTCCAGCAGGGCCCCAAACATGAGGGCACAGAGCAACATGGCCCTGCTATCCTGTCCCCAGACAGGAAGGTCGCTCTAGCTGCCATCAATGGCAGCATTCAACCATTCAGGTCTCTATCCCCTGGCCACAGAAAAGCCCAGTCCCTGTGGGAAATTGAGCAGCCGGATGGGCACATATTTATAAACCAGCCACCCTGTCCTTGTGGTAGGCATCCAGGCAGGGCTGCATGGGTGATTGACCCCAGCCTCGGCCCTGACAGAGCCTGGACTTGTGTGGGCAGCAGGAGTCCGCCAAGCTGGGCTCTGTCTCAGGCAGGAACCGGGGCAACAGCGTGCAGCTTAGGTTGCACTTGGCTCCCTCCCCCGGCCACGAAGGAATCGTGGTGGTTGCAATGGTATTTCTGACGTTGTCTCGCGAAACCTGAGTGCTGAATCCTGAATTACGGCCACACTCTGGCTGATCCACTCGGTGATTGGAAGGAATGTGAAGTGGGCTGATTCTCGCCACCCCTGCCATTTGTAGCTTGGAAAATGTGGTATTTGTCGATAGAATTAGAGGCGGCCTTCATGTTAACAAACTGAAATGAGCAGAGTTTGGTTTTGTAAAATAAACTCTTCTTGGTCTCAGCTATTGGGTGGTAGCCCAGGCTGCAGACACCCGAGCTGACATACACGTCTGTATTCACACCTCCATCACATGCAGGATGGGAACACATGTGCACAGCTGAAGGCAGACAGCTCCGGCCTAGGGGATAAGATCTTAGATCCCTGGTGGGTTCAAATCCCAGGCTCTACACCCTAATGACTGAGCTTGGGCAAATGGCTCAGGCTCACCTGTAAAATTGAGGAAACTGAACACTTAAGTACTGTAATATTTAACTCACAGTCTTTACTTATGAAGGCACTTAAGTAGTATGAGAATTAAGTGAGTCAGGCACTGGTGGCTCACACCTGTAATTCTAGATACTCAGGAGGCTGAGATCTAAGGACTGAGGTTTGAAGCTAGCCCAGGCAGGAAAGGCCATGAGACTCTTATTTCCAATTAACCACCTAAGAACCAGAAGTGAAGCTATGGCTCAAAGTGCTACAGTGTTAGCCTTGAGTGAAAAAGGCTCAGGGATAGCACCCAGGCACTGGGTTCAAGCTAAGCCCGTATTTGTGTGAATGGTTAGACATGCCTGGCTTGAGTAGGCCGGTGTCCCTTGGGTCTGATTCCTCTTTGAAGGACTTTGGTGAGCCCTCCAAGTCCCTGGCCTTTCTCACTTGTAAAGGGGACCCTGGTGCAAGTGAGTATATGAGAGAAGGACTTCCATAGTGTCAACAACTGCTTTCAACACCTGTGCCTATGGCTGACTCGAAGTATGGAAGGTCTTAGTCCCCACCTGATTTGGCTCCATGTGGTACATAGTCTCTGTCAAGCTTGAGTTCCTCCGACGACCAGAATATACTCCATGTCCCCCTCCGCCCATGCAGCAGGACACTAACAGAGGGCTTAAGGTGTGCAATGCACATGGAACTTTCCATTCATTCCCTTCAGCTTTCCCTGCATGAGCTCTGTTCCTCCATACATAGAGAAGAAGAAGCCAAAAGACCAAGTGAACTCCCCCCATGTCCTGGATGGCCTGATCTCAAAGCCCAGCCACAGAGCCTGTCATCAGAGATTCCCATGGGCTTGGTGAGCACCGGAGGTTGGCACCTGGACATGACTTTGACCCCACATGAGGCTCATATTTGAGCCTTCCTTTCCAGAGAGCAGAAGGGAGTCCTCAAGTGGTAAGATGCTTACCAGCTCTGTAACATTTGTGCTTTCTTTTTAGAGGAGAAAGCGGGGGTGGGGAGATCCTTGCCTTGAACTTGGAATCTTGGAGTGACAGCCCTCGCCCATCTGGGCGCTCATTTTCATCATTATCTGCTTCTTACGCCAAGTGACATTGTTCTTTTTTGCCTCCCATTTTGGAGTGATCAAATGTTTCTTTATAAAGTAAGCTTAAGTGTAAATGGGATGATTTAATGAAAGTACTGAAATACAGACCGGTGCTACAGGGAAGAAGAGTGATAGGGGTCTTCTGATGACCACACACCAGGCTCAGGTGTTGCTGACTCCAAGATCAGGCACTGGGGTCTCTGATGAGTGCATCCCACCAGGAGCTAGGGGGCCTGGACTGGCTCTTTGCATGATAGGGTGAGCCTCTTTCCTTCTACCTTCTGATGAGAGCTGCTATCTAAAAAAAAATCAGAGTAGCCTCAAGCTCTAAGCAGGACTCTAGAAATCCAGGAGTAAGACCCTGCCAGAGAGAAAGGCTGCATTAAAGGCCCAAATGCACACTGGATGCTGTGATCCCTTCCTGAAGTGACATTCCAAATGTGAAAGGAAATAAAATCACTGAGCCTAGGGGTGGCCAGTGCGGTGAAGAGACCCACCTCTCCCATAGCCTGCCTGCTTCTGGCATGCTCTCTTCTCCCCAAATAGAAGTCACGAACAACTCCGTACAACGCCTGGCAGACAAGGTATTTGCTCCATCCCAGCCTAATTACAGAGGTCTTTCTGAGCCAGGCCTGGCTAGCATGGCCTCTCACTCTCCACCCGTCTATGTTTCCTTGTGCAGGGGTGATCTCTGGCCAAGCCATTTCCCGGACATGGTGTCCATTAGGCCTCAATTACCTGGCAGGGCCGTGGCCTTTGAAGTGGCCGCAGAGGCCTCCAGGAGGCCTCCAGGAGGCCATTTTTCTCTCACCTGTCATCACTTATTTTCCTGGGCTCCTGGCCTGTGGCCCGGCATTTTGAACTAATGGGGATTAATAATCCAGCTGTAATACAAATGCCCACTCTGGGCCTCGGGTCTGCACGAGAGTCATTAAGCCCTCGGCCCGAGTTGCCAGGAGCTCCGAGGGAAAGGCTAAGGAGAGGCTGGGCAGCACATTCTGGATTTTTTTTATTGCCTCATAGCCATTATCCACAAACACAACCACTAATGAGAGGGCCGAGGAATTTGGGAAAGGAAAGGTTTCATTTGGGCAGAAGAAGGAAGCCATCGTCTGCCCTGAAATAGCAGCGCCATGTCTGAAGCCACCTCTCCCTTCAGCACCTCCATCTGTCCCTGGGCGAGCACAGAGGAAGCAGAGACAGGAGGTTGCAGGAGGAAAGACCCGCAACCTGGGGTTCCCAGTGTCTGAGGAGAAATGGACATCCAGCTTCTCTGGGGGTGACCATATTTACTGTGCACCCCAATTGCCTGGGCCTTGGAGGCTTTGGGGGGCAGAGGAGAAAGGGGCGGGGCAACCACATAATTACTTTTATAAACTGGGATAGTCCTGAGAAAGGAGGAGGGCTCCGTTAACGTTTTTCCAGGCCATTGGGCACAACCAGATCTGCTATGAGCCAGGATGAGTATGCAGCTGTGAAGATGTGAAACTCCAAGCAGTTCTGGAACATTCAAAATCAAGATGCACACTATTTTAATGCACTTGTGCCTTTTGTTTTTGTTTTCAAGCAAAATGAGTGCAAAAATCCATGGCAAATAAATGATCCAATTCTTAATCAAATGAAGAGCCAACAGAGCCAGGATCAGGGTGAAGAAAGCTATGGAAAGGTAAAGCCAGACCCTGACTTTAAAGATATTAGTGTTCTATTCATCAGGGACTTTTGCTTTTATTTTGATTTCTAAAACCACAATTATGTGGGAAGGGAGCTAGTGGCTCATGCCTGTAATCCTCACTAGTCAAAAGGCTGAAGATTAAGGTTCAAAGCCAACCCAGGTACATAAAACCAAGAAACTCTTTATCTCTAAACACACACACACACACACACACACACACACACACACACACACACACACACACGAAAAAGTAAAAGAAAAAATACACCAGGAGTGGAGCTATGGCTCAAGTGATAAAATTCCAGACTTGAGTGAAAAAGCTAAAGATAACATCTAGGCCCCGAATTCAAGCCTCTGTACTGGCACAAAAGAAAGAGAAGGGGGGAAGAGAAAAGAGAAGGAAGAAAAGAAAGAAGAAAGAAAAGAAACAAAGGAAAAACAAGCAAGAACATGTAGACTCCACCCAACCATCCCTATGCTGTCAATAACATCCATGGTCTAACTGAAAGATGGAAATGTTAGTAACGAGAAAGCACCCCTGGACCAGAAAAGCCCCCCACAAATAAATCTAGGACCCGGATTCACCCCCAAAATGCCAAAACTTCTTGCTTGTTGTTAAAATATACTTCATCACTGATTTTCTCTAAGCCCCACCCCTTCCTCACTACCCAGCATCTTAACTAGTTCATGCCTGGCTGAGGACAGGGCCCCATGGGCCCAGCACCAGCAAATTGAACCAAGATGAGTGAAGAAGTTTTGCTCTGAAGACTACACCCAAAAGGGGGAAGAGGGAAGTGAGACAGAGCAAAGCGAGTCTCCAGTGGGTGGAAATGAAGCAACCTTTGAGGTGTCCTTAATGGGTGATCACTCCCTGTGATCACGTTCTTACATAGCTTCCTAAGGATTCAAGACTAAGTAGAATGGGAAGTCTTGTTAGTGCACAGATTTGAATTCAGGACCTCATGCCTACTTGGCTGGCTGGCACTCTACCACTTGAGCCACAACTCCAAGCCTGGCATTGATTAAGATGCAATATACTCATAAACTGACCTGTTGAATTGAATCTCCTTTGTACAATTACTTAAAGATAATCATTTAAGAAAGGTTAAAGGGAAATTCTACCTTTTAATTAAGCACTGGGAAGGCTGAGGCCCATGGGGTGTACACTTAAACTCCTTGCCCTTTCCTAGGACAAAACCAATATGTAAAGAGTGTGTTTGTGCCGGGCGCCGGTGGTTCACACCTGTAACCCTAGCTACTCAGGACGCTGAGATCGGAGGATCATGGTTCAAAGTCAGCCCAGGGAAGAAAGTCCATGAGACTCTTATCTCTAATAAACCACTAGAAAACTGGAAGTGATGCTATGGCTCCAAAGTGCGTTTGTGTGGGTACATGTGAGTGGCAGGGGTGTTGTGCATGTATGTGCACTTACAGATATGTTGATGTGAGTTTGTATACATTGCATGCATAGTAGAGTGATGTGTGTATGTGAGTGTGCACGCATGTGTGTATGTGTGTGTGATGTGAGAGAGAGAGAGAGAGAGAGTATTCAGGGATGGACTAGAGCATGCAGGTATTTGAATGTATATCAGAGAGAGAGAAGGAGGGTGAGACAGAGTGCACACGCGCGCACAGCCTGTGGCTGAGTGGCAGCACCCCAGTATACACGTGAGGTGCTCGGGGGTGGTTGTGAGTCATTTCACACACCTTCACAAGCGTCCCCTGGCAGATCTTCACTGTATTCAAGCTCCATTTGCAGGAAGTGTGCCCCAGTCCCCAGAAGCCCCTGGGACCTGTGTGACCCGCTCTGCATGTAGTGCCAAAAGCAGCTGTCCGAGGGCCAAAAGGTCAGTGATGGGGTTTTAGGCACACTCGTGATTATGTCCCGGGAGACCGCAAGATGGCCACCTTGGGACTGACACCTTTCTAAACATAGCCAGAGAGAAGAGCCGACATCCCGTTCGTCACCAAAGCCACTTTCCTGCCCACCGGGACAGGCTCTCAGCCAGCGGGAACCACTTATAGCCACCTTCAAAAGGACCCAGGGTGGGTGCGATGCCAGGGGAAGGGAAGGCTTGACGCAGTGGGCTGGTGGCCTCTTGACCAGAGCAGAACCTCTGGTGCATGACTTTTACAGACCAAGGCACCTGTGCTCAAATCCTGCCTCTTCCCTTGGGATGGCTTCATGCCGCTGAGCTTGTTATACCCCCATTGGCACGAGGGAACAGACAGCCTTCAGCGGGGACTGGGACTGCCAGGATGCTAAAGGGTTGGGTGTGCATCACTGCAGTCCAAGGTCAATGCTAAAACCACGGTGTGTTCGGAAGCTGGCTGTTCCCCTTCTAGAACTGATTGCCCTGAGCAGCCCTTCCTCTCCTTCCACACAAGTGCAGCTTGGCACGGGTCCCTAACACCCGCACAGGAAAGGCCCTCTTCCCTCCTTGAGGCCCACATCCTCCCTCTTCCCCTCAACCCAGCAGCAGCCTTGCTGCCCTCAGGCTCTGTCACCACAGATTAATTCACTCCAACGTGGCAGGGACTAAATGTGTCTCCTGGCTTTTCAAAGAGGAACCAAGGGGGGCAGTGCTCACTGCTTGGCTTTGGTGGCCCCTCGGAACTCCAAGGGGACAATGGGGGATACAGAAACCCGCTTTCCTCAGAGTTTCTCAAGTCATAGGTCAGTGCTGACAGCTTGTTTTCTAACAGGCCCAGATGATGTGTTATTCCTCCAGGAATGGCATGAGGCTGCACCCCTGGGCTGCAGGATGAGAGGGTCCAGAAGCTGCCAGGCTTCTGGAGGAAGGATGCCATGCTGGACCTGAGGGGGTCATTCAGGGAGTCAGAACTTCTGCACATGGGCTCCATCTCCGGGGACGGCATGTTCTGGAGTACAGCTGGCCAACATTTGCATCCCATCCCTATCCCAGATTTGTGTGCAACTTTAGGCAAGAATTCCACTCCCTAAATCTCAGTTTCCACATCTGTGAAATAGAGTACCTGCTCTCCATTCTCCAGGGTGTTGGCCCCCTTGATGAATGCTTCTCGCAGAGCCGGGGTGTGAATTAGCCCTCCACCCCAATAAATGGAGGTCTCACTGAGACAAGGATGATGGAGAAGAGGAGGATACTGGTATAGAGAGGGCTCTGGAGGCAGCCGAGTTCTCTCAAGAAGACCTGGGGGTTGATGTGGGGGTAGCAAGCTCCTCTCTCTCTGCCAGCAGCGCTCATTGCCATCAGCGACAACTGGCTTTCTGCCAGGATGTGTATTAGGTACGATTACGTGTCCCTTTAAATTCTGGGAGCTGTCGCTAACGGGGTGCTCAGGTTTGCCTGCCAGCATTGATCTCAGCTCCTGTACAGCCCTTCCCCTCTCTCTGGAGAGGGACAGACAAGAGAAGCCACCTGCGCAGCAGGCTTCATTTCCATGAAGAGCGAGCTTCCTGAGCTGGGCCTCCCCACCCCCATTTGAAGTGCTCTGGGTTGGCTAGAAATGAGTCCCAGGAGACAACCCCCACCCAGACACGAGGCTACCCCTTTCCTAGAGGCAAGAGGAAGGGAAGCCCTTCCAAAAGGGAGAGCTAAATCGGTTAAAAATTTGAGTAGATGATTACCAATGAGATGTAGCCGGCCTTGGAGTGAGGATGGACCAGGGCTTTGAGATGGGACAGGCCTGGACACTGACTCCAGGGGAAGACTTCTGGGGTACATTGCTTCAGCTCCCCCAAAGAGAAAACACGGGGCTCCTTACTCCAGAGCACGTGTGTGCACGTACACCCCACACCCCACACACGAGCACTGGGTGGCTTAACTGTGCTGGGGAAAACTGGGCCCAAGGTAGATGCCATGATAGCATCCTTGCTAAGGATGAGAAATGCCCTTCTTGACACCCCTCTAGCTCTGTCCACATCCCACCACCCCAGTAACCCGGGACTGCCCTTCAGGATTAGGACAATGGAAAAGTGGTGTCCATACATGGTCCCTTGGACAAGAATTCTCCAGTCCCAGGTATGCAGAGCAGCATGGGTTCTAAGATTACACCTGCACTTGACCCCATGGACTCCACAACACTTCTTTCTGAGACATCTTGCTCTACAGGATGGAACATGGCTGCAAGATGGTTAGATGGGAGAGGGCTACGGCAACAAGGATCCTGAAGATAAATGGCTACTGATAGCCACACATCTATTTTGAGGGGAATTTAACAGTGGCTACTGAAATCTATAACTCCCAGAGACCTCTCTGGCCCAGGAGTGACCCCCTCTTCATGACTGCCCAAGAAGAAATGAGCATCATGCCTAAAAAGGTATGCACAAAGATGGTCACCACCAAGAAAGGTGAAAAACTGAGCGTAACTTACATGTCCATCAGCTGGGGAATGTCTAATTAAAGCAGAGCATAGCTACACGCTAGAGTTTTATGCAGCCATTAACAAGAATAAGGGGACTGTCTGTGCTCTCACAAGGGACCATCATAAAGACATGTTGTTGGGTGAGTACTTCTGAGTCTCTTTATACCAAATCAAAACAAAACAATGCCTATACTTCTACAGGTACAAAGACATCTGAAAACACACAGAATTTCTAACAGTACGTTGGCAAAGATGGTCTCCAGAGAATGGAGGAGAGAGCCAAGATTGAGAAGCAACAGGCAAAAGGAACTTAATTCTATTGTAGTGTCTGTATATATTCATGTGTCCCTTGTGTAATTCAAAATTTAAGAGAAGATACTGGGAATTGAGGGTCTTGCAGGAGCTTGGCACATGCTTTACCATTTGGGTTGTGCCCCTAGTCCTTTCGCTTACATTTTTTCAGATAGAGTCTCATGCTTTTTCCCCAGCTGTCCTCAGATTAATCCTCTTGCCTCTTTCTACCTCTTCTATAGCTAGGATTGCAGCTGTGTGCCACAACATGAGTCTGAAACTTAATCTAAATCCACGCACATTCCCTACCCTTTAATGTTCAGAAACATGGAAGTGATGCATTTATCACCATTAGTTCATAAGTGAGCAGGGCCAGAAGGTTCCTTTTACAGATGTGGAAACTGAGGTGTGTTACAGGAACTGATGAAGAGTCTCCAAACCCTTCCTAGGGAGGCTCTAAACCCAGGAACATTACAGTGTACAGGTAAGAGAAACTTGGAACCACCTTAACAGGTGAGGGAACAGAGTCCATCTCTTCCTGGTCCTCATGCCTTTACTGACAAAATACCATCTTCTCATTGTTCTTCAGTAACAGCCTCGCCTAGAACCTTTGCCTTGCTCTACTTGTCTGCACATACTGAGAATAACTTGATATTTCTTCATCCTTGACTGTCCCAGTCCAATGAATCTCTCTGTCCTCTACTTCTCTAGCTCAGCTAGAACTAGCTTTAGGTATCGAAAGCACCCACCCTATGCTATCATCATAGAAACTAACTTCAGGATGCACAGCAGAACTTTTGTGAAGAACTTACATGTTAAGAGTATAGAATAAGTTACTTAGTCTACCTGCTTACAGCTTCAGCAATCCAAAACACAACCTGTGATTGTGTCATCTGCACAGCTTTGTCTTTCTTAGGGCTTCACAACACTCCTAACAATGGCAGTACTGGGTCTCAAAACCTGAAGATGCAGCCGACGAAGATGGGGAGAGGAGAGGAGTTTGGGCAGCACCAAAGTGGCCCACATCATATAAAAATGCACACAGGATGCCAGAAGGAAGAACATAATCTCTGGGAACATTAGGTGGAGGGGAAGAGATCCTTCACATCTCAGTGGGGGTGGGATCTTGAATACACATTTTCAATGTAGCCAAATGCAGAGCAGTAATAATTTTTAATAAATAGTCCTGCAATCTTGTTTGTTTATTTATTTATTTATTTATTGCTGGTCCTGGGGCTTGAACTCTGGGACTGGACACTGTCCCTGAGCTCGTTTTGCTCAAGGTTAGCAATTCTACCACTTGAGCCACAGTGACTTTCTGGTTTTTTTCTGTGATTAATTGGAGACAAGAGTCTCATGGACTGTTCTGCCTGGGCTGTCTTCAAACTGCAATCCTCAAATCTCAGCCTCCTAAGTATATATTATAAGTGTGAGCCACTGGTACCTGGCCCCCAGCTATTTTTAATTTTTAAAGTGTGTTGTGCAAAAAAGGAAAACTTCAGTGATCTAAAACATTCCAAAACGTGAAGAAACTCTATAGCCCTGTGATCCCCCATTGGTGAAGCAGCAGAGTTTCCAGAACCTCCTGTATGATTAGAATTCCACTCTCCCTGGTCCTGGCACAGACTTAGCCCAGTGGAAGGAGACCCCATGTGACCCCATGAGAAATGACTTCATACCTCTGATCCTCCCAGTTCGGCCTCTCCGTCCTACGGGCAATCTGAGAAAAGTGCCTGAAGAGTGAGGGTAAATGGAGGCAAGACTCTGTAGTCGGGATTAAAGAGGTCCCAAGAACAAGCAGATGTCAGATGAATAGATCTGAAAGAGGAAGTGGCAGAAACCCAGGCACTGCCACAAGTATCTGAGAAGACCAGATTCAATGTGGTGAAGATGAGAATCTAGCACTACCGTTCATACTTGCTTCACACCACATCTCATCAGACAACTAGTGTCGGACAAAGGAAGCAGAAGACAAAATCTCTGGAGGATGTTTCATCCCAATCTTGGAGGCCATCTCAAAGGAAGAAGAAGAACCAAGAACATTTTGGCAAATCCAAAACACGTGGCCACTTTTCTCTTTTCAAGATGTGACAGCCAGGCAAATTTGTTCATCTCCATGATCAATCTCATCCTCACACAACCCAGAGAAGGTTGACACATCACCATCTCCACTCCACAAGTGAGCCAGGATGACCTGCCCAAATTCATGAAGGTCACAGTAGCAGAGATCGGTGCTTCTTCTACCTTTGTAGTTGAGAAAGAAGAAAGCTCAGGACTGGTTCCTATTTTCAGGATCAACTGGGACCAAGGAACTAGAAAGACTCTTCTGAAAGGTTCTACATGGAATGCAACCTCTTAATAAACCATAATCAAAGCCTGACTTGGGAGAGAAGGACAGAGCTGGCCTTGGATATGGTAAGAAAAGTACAAGACATGAGCTCAGCCTTGGGCAGGGAGAAGATAAGGCAGATAACGGCTCACGCTGGGCCCCAGTGTCTCTGACTCTACCAAGAGAAGAGTTGAAGTGGTTGCACTCAGCCCCTTTGGCCTCTCCGGGTCCAGAAAAGCTGCTTTGCTTCAGAGCTGGCTGATAGTGGTGCATTTTGTAGTCTGAGTCCAGAGAAACAGAACCAACCTTGGAGCCAAAGGCAGAAAGTATGCAGAAAGTATGCCAAGGGACACTGGTGTGCTTGGAAGCCAAGAGACCAAGCAGAAGGACCATCTGTGGGTCTGGACTGGAGCAGCCCTATGATCCAGGAACCACCAGCATCCTGCATGGCTGAGACTCAGTCTTCTCATCTGTCAAGTGGGAAGTGGGGCAGGGGCACCAGGCCCTACTAAACAGTGGAAGACAGACAGGAGGTCACAAGGGGAAGCAAAGAAGGGAGCGTGACTAAATGACATGTCTAATTCAGAGCGTAGAGGAAGTTCAGGTTCTTTGTGAGACTCATCTGCTCTGGTCTCTGACCTTGCATGTACAACTGCCCTTTCTCTGCCCCCAACACGTTTCTGTTCTACACCAGTCCTGAACTGCCACCCACTGTCTCTGAGCAAAGTCCTCATGGAGGCTCCCTACCACTGTAACATCTACCTCGGCCCAGGCCTGAGGGTCAGGTGCTGCCTCTGAGGCCACCTCTTGATCAAGGTCCTAGGCTTTGTCCTGGCTCTGGATTCATGTTTACAATCAGGCTCTGCCCATGGCTCCCAAGCCCTTGGTCCACTGGAGCCATTCCCCTTTTCTGCTGGGCCAGGACTAAGCAGAGATGCTTATTCCCATGTAAGTTCCTCTGAGGTCCTGGAGAGCTGTCTGTGTTTTAATCAGCAGCCATCTGAGGCACTGGATCAATGTGAGCTGACGGCTGACCCAGCCACTTTCCCTAATTGGGATCAAGTGCTCCTCAGTCTCCGGAGAAGAGGTTCCAGGGCACAAAAGACCAGTCAGGGCCAGCCTCCCAAACTCCCCAGGAGTGTGGAGGCCCAGGATCTAAAGCCAGCCTTCCCACCTGTGGCCCCCTGCCCCAGCTGCTGGGAAGAACGGTGTTGTTCTGTGCTCACTTCTCTTTGTTCCTGGTGGTCCTTCCTCTCCCTTAGGCCTCTGCTTCGGTCTCAGGCTCTCGGCACAGACACCAAGTTAAGCCAACAAGAGCTGGGGTTCTGTCCCAGCTCTGCCGCTCCTGGCAGGAGGCAAGTCCAGAACTTCAAGAGCCTCAGTTTTCCCATTTGCACAATAGATGTCTTTATCCCATCCTGGCAATGTGACCGAGAGGAGTAGCAAAGATGAGGATCGGCAGTGCCCAGAGTCCATTTTCAGCTGCCGTTGACAGGTGTTACCTGTGGACTCCCCCTCCCACCACTGCTCCGCATTAATGGGGGACAATTGCAACGATGCAATTAGGAGCCGTGCTGCACCATTCGCCCTGTGTGTGGTCCACTGCTGCTCGATCGCACGCCCTTGAACTTGAAAATCTCAGATACCAGGATCAAGAAGGATGGGACAAAGGACCAAAGGAGGGATGTCTTGCTCCCAGGAGGGAGAGCTGGGATGCAGAGCGTATGGAATTGCTCCCTTCTGCTGGACTGCTGGGCCCAGCTCAGACCAGGGAGAAGCTCTAGGTGAAGAGAGCCAAGGCATCTATCCCACAATGTCCAGGCTAGGCTCAGCCTGCCCTGGTGGAAGGGCCATGTGTCCCTTGGTCTGACACCCCCATGCCACCCATGCGACCAGAGCCACAGTGCTGGGAATGGGCCACCACTCTCTTATGTTTGTCATGAAACAGACATAAGGGGGTCTCTGAGTATTGCCGCTGGGGACTGAAGGACAAATCTTTGCATTCACTTCAGGAGTCACTGGGTGGGACAACACTCATTTCCTGTTTAGATTAAAATACTGGAAATGGACCCTGGCAACTAGGAGCAAGAGGGGCTGAGGGGAGAGGTAAGTCTGGGAGAGATGGAGGAGAACAATGGAAGAGGTGACCAAGGTCCAGATGCATTGGAGTCAGAAACTGACATGTTGAGTGGAAACCCATTTGTACAACTACTTAAAAGGAATAAAAACACAATTCTTAAGCCAGGCACCAATGGCCCATGCCTATAATCCTAACTTCTCAGGAGGGAGAGATCTAAGGATCATGGTTTGAAGGCAGCCTGGGCAGGAAATCTGTGAAACTCTTATCTCCAATTAAGCACTAAAAAAGCTGGGAGTGTTGCTGTGGCTGAAGTGGTAGAGAACTGACCTTGAGCATAAAAGCTCAGGGATAGCATCTAGGCCTCAAGTTCAAGTCAGGACCAGAATAACAACAGCAACAAAATTCTTATCTGATCTTAAAAAAAAAATAATAACAAAACAGTGAAACAAGGACACAGGATGACCCATTGCAACAATAATACCCACAGGACAGTATATTAGAAACAAACTTTACAACTTTGGGAGGGGAGAGGATTGTGAGAGATGGGGGAGGGAAAAGATAGTAGAACAACAACAAAGGAAGGGGAAACAATGATGGACAAGTAATGTACTCATTACCTTACTCATGTAACTGTAACCCCTCTGTACAACATCTTTACAATAGAAAGAAAGAAAGAAACCACCGGGATCCCAGGAAGAAACAGTTACTCTTGAGACCCAGGGCTAAGGACGAGAAGGACAGCTAAGCAGGACTGGAACCCTAGGGGACCATTTGTTAAACCAGGAGAGAACCAGATCTATAGAATCCAGTCTCTGGTTCTCTCCCAGCGGCCTGGGTTCAAAACCAGACACTGTCTCAATGTGCTTCAACCAGGTTACATGGTGTGACTCTAGACAGGTCACTGTCCTTCTCCACTCCTATGTCTTTACCCATCAGTAGGGCTGACTACAAACCCTGGTGAAAAAAAATCTAGAACCTTCGCTGTCATTCAAGAAGCCCAGTGTGAGTTGTTATTCTTATTACAATACAACCTGCAGCTCTGTCAGCCTCGGCATCCTGTAGTGTCAGGTAGAAACAAGAAAACCCTGGGAGAGGAGAGAGCAGGTAAACAAACACACAGGACAGCCAGGCATGGGCTGAGAGAGTACCAGGTTGTCAATAATGGGTGGAAATGAGATTTCCGTTACAGAAAAACCAGGTGTCCACCTTCTAACACTTCAACTCCCCTAACTTTTCAGGGTTGGAAGCAATCAACCTGGAAATGCTTCTTTCAGTAAAAAGAGAGGCACAACCAGATGTGGATGGGTTACATCCCTGTGCGATTGACGCCACTTCTCACCATTTATCTAGCAGGAGGCAATTTCTGTAGATGTGAGGATGCCACTGAGCAGATGACTGGCGAATGGACCCCATTTGCTTGTCCAGCTTCGCCAGTTGGCTGCTGGTCTCTTCCCACTTCTTTTCTTTTTGTGGTTTTTGCAAATTCTTTATTGTGATTAAGTGATCACATAATTTCACAATTTTACAGTGTTGTGGGATAGTGGTGCTTAGTTAAATTCACACACACATTCTAACCTTCATGGGGCAAATTGTCCATTGCGGTCTATAAAGTTTCTGAGTTCTATGAGCTTTGACAATACAGTTATTTCTTCCACATCGGGTGATGTGTACATTCCTTTCCTTTTGCATAGCGTCAGCTGTTCCCTCTTTCCCACTCATTCCCTTAGCAGAGTGGGTAATCATGGAGTCATCGGACCATAGCTGGGAAACGAGAACGTCTTCCCATCAACCTGCAGGAGCCTGCGCAGGTTCGAGTCCCTCGATGGCTGGGCAATCCAGGGCCAGTAAGTATATATATTCTTAAAGCAGCACTAACAGAATGAGAGTCCAACACCGTGTCAGATGCAAAAACCGAACACAAGTTCTGCTGGTCCTTCTGCTATAATTTAGAAGATGGTGACCCGGCTTGGAATGCAAGGGACATGGGATGTTAACTCAGACAAGTCACCCCACAGGCCAAAGCCTTGTATTGCATGTCTATAAAATAGGTATGAATCAGTTGTTTGTCTTGCTATTCATATTCTGCTTGCTTCCAGAAGGATTTGAGACAGCTTGTAATCAGATGCTGTGAAAATAGACCGAGAAAATCAAAGACCAGGAGGAAGGAGGAGGAAGAGGCAAATATACCAGCCACATGGACCAACATAGTTTCTGTGGTTAATCTAACCCTTTTTGCCTTGGATCCCAGGAAGCTCAAGGCTAAATTTGTTATTCCGGAGTTACACAATCTGGACAATTACCTGTTCGAAGAAAATCTACTCTTACCAGTTGTTAAAGAGAGACACACTTCTTCCCAGAATTTAACTCTAAAAATAATCAACAAAGGTACCAAACCTCTGCGGGAGGGGAAGTTCTATAAATATTAGTTTTTACATAGATTCTCTCTGTAACTATTTATTGAGCAAGACACTAAGTGTTAAAGAATGTTAAGGGCACAGGATATAGATTTCGGTGGAAGGAAATTCGTACGATATAATAACTCCAAAAAAAAAAGACCGAAAGAAAAAGGACAAGATATTTTTTAAAATATTAATCCAGGACTGACAGGGTGGGAGTGGGGAGATTCATGCCACATGAATCTTAGTAAAAGCACAATTTAGCACAGAACAAAAGGGCAAGAAAACAGCACCCCTGTTAACATTTGAGGAAAAACAAAATTCTAGGCAGAGGGAAGCACAAATGGCCTGGGGCAGAATAATCACAAGGAAGGAACCTTGGGCATTTAAGGGGAATGAAAGAAGGTGGAAAAGCATAAGACTTGAGGAAGACTAGCACTAGAGGAGAGGTGGCAGGTGAGCTGAAGACAGGTCCCTGTAGTAAGCAGTTCCTACCCTGGGCTACCCATTCAAGCCACCTAGGGAGGTTCACAAAGGATGCCCATGTGGCCCATTCCAAGACATGTTGGTGAATCCCAGGCCACAGTCTGTTTCAATACTCTTCCTCCATCCCCCGCCCCACAAGTAAGAAGGGAACTCTCGGGGTAAGGGGCTCAGCCCTCAGACCTGCTGAGATAAGAATAGAAGGGGAAACAAAGCACCCAATGGTGCTTGTCCCATGGGGCTTGTCCAGGGGCACCTGGACAAATATTCCTTCTGGGATCTGTCTCTCTAAACAGCTAAAGCAGTGAGTTAACACCACTCAGGTGGCTGGAGTTCATAGGTTCCCAGAAAACAAATGTCACCTATACCCAGGGATGTGGCCCTAAGTTGACCCATCCAAAGGGAACCCAGAGTTCCCTGGGCATCCTAGCCCTGTCTGGGTGATGGGCTGGAGAACACCACAGATGAGGAAGTGGGGTTCAGTGGCCGGAGGTCTGGCCATAGTGGCTCACACTTGTAATCCTAGCTATATGGCAGGGTCATGCTTGGAAATCAGAAGTAAATGTTGCCGACGTCTCCATCTTCTTCAATTAAAAACTGAACTTGGTGACAGTGGTGTGCCTGCCATCTAGCTACAGGAGGAGTGTAAGCAGGAGGATGGCAGTATATATATATGCCCCCACTCTAAAACAAGAGCATATTGGAAAAATAGCTAAAGCATAAAAGGGCTAGAGGCTTGGCTCAAGTGGTAGAGGACCTGTGTAGCAAGCTCAAGGCCTTGAATTCATACCACAGATTTACAAAATAATTAAAATACAGAAGAAGAGGAAGAAGGAGAAGGAGAAGAAGGAGGAGGAGGAGGAGGAGGAGGAGGAGGAGGAGGCGGAGGAGGTGGAGGAGGAGGAGGAGGAGGAGGAGGAGAAGAAGAAGGAGGAGAAGGAGGAGAAGGAGGAGAAGGAGGAGAAGAAGAGGAGGAGGAGGAGGAGGAGGAGGAGGAGGAGGAGGCGGAGGAGGAGGAGGAGGAGGAGGAGGAGGAGGAGGAGGAGGAGGAGGAGGAGGAGGAGGAGGAGGAGGAGGAGGAGGAGGAGAAGAAGAAGAAGAAGAAGAAGAAGAAGAAGAAGAAGAAGAAGAAGAAGAAGAAGAAGAAGAAGAAGAAGAAGAAGAAGAAGAGGAGGAGGAGGAGGAGGAGGAGGAGGAAGAGGAGGAAGAGGAGGAGGAGGAGGAGGAGGAGGAGGAGGAGGAGGAGGAGGAGGAGGAGGAGGAGGAGAAGAAGAAGAAGAAGAAGAAGAAGAAGAAGAAGAAGAGAGGGGGACAAGGAGGAGAAGGAGGAGGAGGAAGGGGGGAGGGCGAGGAGGAGGGAGGGGAGAGAGAGAGAGAGTATAAGAGGACTTGGAAACTTCCAAGAAAGTAACTTTAAGGCCCAAGGCCCAGCATCCAGGGCACTGAGAGGAAGGACAAGGGATTGTTAAGCTGGAGGCAGGCAGTGGCAGCTGTACCCACCACTGGTACATGCTTGGCAGGTAGACCTGCTCCTACGAGCAGGATTTATGACAAGAGTAGTCATCAGGGCTGGTGGAAAGCATTCAGTTTCCTTACCTGGATCATTCTTAAGCCACTTGAATTTGTCTGGGGTCATGTGAGTGGCTTTGGCCAATGAGCTGTGAGCAAAAGTGACATGTGCCTTGAAAGGGCCGTGTTGAGACAGTCCACCTCTACAAGGTACAGCTGGCATTGTGGACCCCCAAGGGGGCTCAGCTGAGCAGACCATCCACCCTACCCTGCAGAGGACATGCCAGAGAAAATGAAGTCCCCTTAACTGATGGATGCTCTGAGCTTGGGACTTGGGGATACTTGTTAGTGCAGCCTAACAGAGCCCGGCCTGACTGATGCTGACTCCTCACGGGCCCCAGTCTAGAGGATTTCCCAATTTCCACTAGTAGCTGGAGTCTTCTAAGCTTTGCTCACAGTGGCAGGACTCCAGTCTCCCTAGGCAGCTAAGCTCTGGGCCTTTCACAGTTTCCGGAATAAAAACAGGTCAGCAGAGATATCTACGTGGCCTGCGCCCTGCAGGCTGGCCAGCTTGGGCTCCGTGCCTCTACCCTAGCTGTGGGCTCATTAGATGAAAGCGCTATCACCTGTCAGACAAACTGCTAGAACTGTGATAAATTAATGATCAAATGGTACAGTCAGCACAGCTACTGTACCGCCTCGGCTAGTTACAAGCCGGCCGGGTGCTTAAAAAATGCAACTGGCATTAAAAAAAAATCAGGCGTTAAAGGAAAATGTCACCCCGGCTTTTCAAAAAGGATCTGTTTTAAAATGACCACAGACGGCTCAGTTTCAGAGTCTTTATTTGATTCCTGTTCTTTGTATTTTGTTTTATTGCTCACAAGACGGGGAGGGGGTGGAGTGAGGAATGGGCAGAAGGAAGGTTGGAGTTTCAGATTATTTTCCCCAGCCTCTGCCTATGTTGAGTGTCTCACATAGGATTTGTCCCCTCTCAACAGATGCAGAGACACGTAGCCTAGGGCCTGGCATCAGGGAGCAGAAATTGCTTGTGGAAAAACAGTAGTTATGTGTTTTTCTTTTTTTTTCTTTTTCTTTTTTATTTTTGTCGGTCATGGGGCTTGAACTCTGGGCCTGGGCGCTGTCCCTCAGCTCTTCAGCTCAAGGTGAGTGCTCTACTGCTTGAGCCACAGCGCCACTTCCAGTTTTCTAGTCGTTTATTGGAGATAAGAGTCTCACTGAATTACCTTGCTCATGTAATTGTAACCCCTCTGTACAGTATTTTCACAATTAAAAAAAAACTTATTAATGATAAAAGAGTCTCAAGGACTTTCCTGCCCTGGCTGGCTTTGAACCATGATCCTCCAGATCTCAACCTCCTGAGCAGCTAGGATTACAGGTGTGAGCCACTGGTGCTCAGCATTATGGGGGTTTTTATACTGAGATATTTGAGGTGTGTGTGTGTGTGTGTGTGTGTGTGTGTGTGTGTGTGTGTGTGTGTGTGTGTGTGAACTAGGCCTTGAACTCAAGGCCTGGGTACTGTCCTAAGTTGGAACAGTATCACTTGAGCCACAGCTCTACTTTCAACTCTTTGGTGGTGAATTAGAAATGAAAGTCTCAAGTGGCGCTGTAGCTCAAGTGGTAGAGCGCTAGCCTTGAGTTGAAGAGCTGAGGGACAGCGCCCAGGCTCAGAGTTCAAGCCCCATGACTGACAAAAAAAAAAAAAAAAAGAAATGAAAGTCTCACAAACTTTTCTACCCAGATCCTCAGAGCTCAGCTTCCTGAGTATCTAGGATTACAGGTGTGAGCCACAAGTGTCCATCCATCTTTGGTTTCTTATCCCATTTATTCATCATGAATATGCTGCTAGCTCCCTGGACAGTAATAACTACCTTTATCTGCTAAGACAACTACTGCTCCTAAAGGTGGTTAATGAGCATTCTCAAGGCGGCTGACTGGACATGTCACAGGCACCGATTGTATAATTAACACAGTAGCTCGGGTGGTAATGGACACACTGATGACAAATACGACAATAGTGCATCTGCCAGTTTAGAGAACAGGGAAAATCAGAGGCTACGCCACTTACCTACAAACACACAGCTAATTAGTGGTAAGAGAAAGAGATAGCAGAGTTGTTTGTGGCTCTGGGGACTCTGGGAGCTCATCCTCCAGGATCTATAGGAATACTTCCCAAAAAGTAAGTGGGAAAAGGCTGCCTTTGGCTTCACAGCCCAGGCCAAAGCTGAAATCTTTGCCATGGTAGATACTTGTTACATAAATGTATAGATTCCCTCCATGAGCGTGGCAGCCCCTCCCAGCCTTCCACCTACGGTTTTATGAGCTTAATTTATTCTTTTTAATATAAAATCTCATTACCTGAGCATGAAGTGAAGCTACATCCACTTCATCTTTGATATAAGAACAGAGAGAAACCTAAATCAAACCTTTCAATAAAGTCCATAATCAAGCTGTACTCCCCACTTACTTCTCCAATTTCTAAACAAAATTAAGTGGGAATACCTAGAGGAAAGCTGGTGGGAGGAGAAGGGGGTGCCAAGAAAAGATGGGGTACGAGACCCCCCCAACCCTCAAGGAGTCTTAAATTACTCAGAAAAGAAGAAACGCTGCCTGAGACTAAAGCCTGCTTTGCTGGGGGCTCCGGGGTGCAGGTTTGGAGAGGTGAGTGAATGAAGTCAGCCCCAGCCTGTGTGCGCCCGGCATTGATCTCAAAACGCCATTTGCCTGCCCTTGATGTATATTTGAAGACATTTCCCATCCAGTGTTAATTTTCATAAAGGGGGAATTGATGATCAGTTTAGAGAAACACAGTTAAGGGTTTTTATTCCCCAGGAGCCTGACGTGGGCATGCAGGCCAAGGGGGGTGTCTGCAGGCTCTCAATGCGGGGCTGGGGAAGAAGGAACTTAAGGCCCCAGTCTATGTGGTCCTGGAGGCTCCTCTCCAGGACACTGCCTGTCCAATATACTTGCTCAAGAGGGTCAAGCCAGGCTCCCACTTGTCTGGAGCTGCATAAAGCCCATCAGTGTAGTGAAAGAATGGAAGGGACACCCCCCTACCCCTATCCCCACCCTGAGGACACAGCTAATGCCCTCCAGAAGACACAGCTGGCCAGGTGGATGTCAGCCTTGCTGCTTGCCAGCCAGGTGAACTTGAAAAATCATGTCAGTGCTCTGGATCTCCCTCAGTATACCCACTTCAGCGCTATGCACAGAAAACAAACTGAGGGAAAGTGCCTGGTCTATATCAACAGGTAAATGACAGGATCAAGCCTGAGTGTCCAGCCAGGAGACAGTGGCTCACACCTGTAATCCTAGCTATCAGGAGGCTGAGATCTGAGAGTCAGGGTTCAAAGCCAACCAGGGCAGGAAAGTCCATGAGACTCTTATCTCCAATTAAACACCAGGAAACCATAACTGTGGCTCAAGTGGTTGAATGCTAACCTTGAGAAACTAAAAAACAGGACAATGCCCAAACCCAGATCTGGGTCCTTGCTTTCTTTTCTTTTTTTAAAATTATTTTCAGTGTTCTTTATTTTTTAACTTTTATTGCTATTATTTTATTGTTATTTTAAACATGATATACAGAGGTATGTCCTTTCTAATGGTAAAATAATTAGCAAAAATATATTTACTATTTCTACTCTTAATTCAATAGTTTTCTGTATCTTCTGTTGAAACCAGAAGGTACCAAATGTTTTTCCATGACTTTGCTAACTAAAGGCTAATAATCTCTAGCAAAATTTGCTCCTACTGCTTTCACAACAGTGTTTCTCTTTTTTTTTTTTTTTTGAATTGGCTATTGCTTTATGTTACAGATTTCTTAGATTCCATCAATATCTGTAATTCCTCTCCATTCAGTTCTCTTCAGCAGATCACTTCCTTTGGGTCCTAGTCAAAGCCCTCCTCTTCCAGGAAGCCTTCCTTAATTATAGATAATGAATGCGCAATCCCCAGGCCTTTACTTCCTCCCACCTAACTGCACAGTGTCAGTTCAGCACTGTTAACACCTAGCCTAGTGCCAAACCCTGGCTCTGTATGGACTTGTGGATGATCTTGGAAAACATCATTTAACCTCTGAAGCCTTTGTTTCTTATCTGTGATATAAGAAATTATATATAGATATATATACATATATATGCATATATATATATACATATATATATATATATATATATATATATATATATATATACTGGGCAGCTCTTGGTATCTCATGCCTATAACCCTAGCTACTTGGGAGGCCAAAGTGGGAGGATTGCTGTTTGGGGTCAGCCCTGGAGTAAAGTTAGTGCAATGCTCCATCTGAAAAACAAGCTAAAAACAAAAGAGCTGTGGTTATAGTTCAAATGGTAGAGCAGTTGCCTGGCAAGCACAAAGCCCCACGTTCAAACAACAACAAAAACAAACAAGTTCATATTTGCTCCGCATAATGTGTGTTTTGGAGTAAAGAGCTAAGAAGAGTGTCTCTACATGGCAAAGACCAATACCATCTCTGTCCTCTAGGAGAATCCACCCTGGGCCCGCAAGGGAGGGGAGGGGCAAGTGAGAGAAGGTGGAGGGGGGCCGTGGCACACACATATGTCACACATAGGGCCCCTTTAATTGTACTCGTACATACAAACAGAAATGCAATTATATTAGAGAAGAGCAGCGCTGACAATTTCCAGAGACAAAGATACTGTGTAAGCTGCGTTGGAATCCAGCCCAGACCACGAGCAGCCCCTCAAAAGACCCTCTGAGCCAGGTGCTGGTGGCTCACACCTGTAATCCTAGCCACTCAGGAGGCTGAGATCTGAGGATGGCAGTTCAAAGCCAGTCTAAGTGGGAAAGTCTGTGAGACTCTTATCTCCAATAAACTACTCAGTAAAAGCCAGAAGTGGCACTGCAACTCAAGTGGTAGAGAACTGCTAGCCTTGAGCAAAAGAAGCTCAGGATCAGCACCCAAGCCCAGAGTTCAAGCCCCGAGACTGGCCAAAAAAAAAAAAAGACCTCCTGGCACTGAGGTATGACAAATTATTACATAGGATTCTAGATATTCACATGTAGTGAGACCAGAAAAGGGTTACCTTAGAAGAGAATCACAAAAGTGCAATACCCAAGTGTCTCTTCACATTTATATGAAATTATATATATACTAAAACAAACTCTTAAGATATGGAAACAAGACTCCTTTATTTTTTTTTCTTTTTCTGATGAGTCTGTATTCTTAACCTTATATGCAAGGTATTCATGTGTATAGCTTTGGGAGGGGGAGAGGAAAGCGCAGAACACAAGGAAAAAGGATGAAAAAGTACAACAGTAGAGCACACTGGACATTGAAGAACATGAGCTATAGAACTCATGGGGGGACGGGAGAGAGGGGAAGGGAGAGAATGTGGGAACAGTTGACACCATATGGAAGAAAATGTACTATTACCTGACTCATGTAAACAGAACCCCTCTGTGCATCACTCTATAACAACAATAAAGTAAATTTCTTAAAAAAACAACCCTGCTTTCTCTTTTTTTTTTCTCATTTGCAATATGGGTCTGACCCCAGGTGGACCCGATCAGTTCTGTGAAGACTCAGAGCTGATGGATCAGAAGTGCTCCGTGAACAGCTCATTGCATGTGCTCTGTTAATGGGAGTCCCCTCTTCCAGTACTGGAGACAGAACGCACATACAAGCCCTCTACCTACCACTTGAGCCATGTCCCCAGTCCTTTGGCTGTGAATGTGTTTTTCAGATATGCCTTGTACTTTTGCAAGGGCCAGCCTGGAACCTCTATCTTCCTCTACCTCTCAAATAGCTGAGACTACAGATACATACTGCCTCACACTCTTCTTTTTTTTTAATTTTTTTGAGATAAGGTCTTACTCATTTTCCGGTCCAGATTGGTCTTGAATCTCAATCATCCAATCTCCACCTTTGAAGTAGCCAGGATTACAGGCATTGTCCATAGGCCCACCCCGAAATGTGCACTCTTAATGGTCACTTTCATTATTACCATTACATAACTTGCCCTTTTGTGCAGCTAAAACGTTATATATCCTTGATTCTGAGATCTGTCTGCAGAATATCAAGATAGCAAATTTCTTTCTTTTTTCCCAGAATAGTATCCCAAGGGAAGACAAATCTTAAATTGTAAGACTGGTGTCAATGAAGTCAAATCATCCACAGTTATGATATTAAGTAAGTCTTTGGGGGTACTCAATGCTATTTCCTGAAATGCTTCAACCCTCAGAGAACCTCAGAAGATGCAATAATGACATTGTAATCTTGAGGACACAGAAAAGGTATAAACCATTAATCATGGGCATCTTCAGGAAGGACTGGAGAGCTACACTGGGAAGTTGCTGACTCTGTGCTTGGAACCATAGCTCCTCTCTAAGCAGTGATATGACAATGTCCCTCTCTCATTCTGCGACCAAAGAGCCCCTCCCTGGCCCAGAAGCAATCTGAGAAACTTAATGGGCCACCTCAGATAGGAAGAAAATGAACAGTATGACAAATGCCGACCAGCAGCCTCAGGAAGCTGCCAGCGATTGAAACCAATCAAATGTGCTCTTCCATGATGAAAATTCCATCCCTGGGGGTGCTCTTCCCCCGCCCTCACCTGTGCTCATTCCTGGCAGGCCAGGCCCATGGTGGCGGCCTTTGAAGTACAGCTGGCTGCCTCCAGTCTCCATTTGTTCAGTGCTTTCACCAGCCCATGCAGTGAGAGCCATTATGATTTTTTTTTTTGCCCTGGGAGAGAAAAGCAAAAATCTAAAGCAGCTCTACTCCTAGAAGAGTTTATAAAAAAAAAAAAATCACAAAAGTAGGAAAATGGGGTTAAGGGCATTCATTCCCTTTAGCCACTTGTGGCAGCAACAGGAAGAATTTCCTTGGCACTTCAAGCAGAGAGGTAGAGGTAGGGAAGTTGGGCATGGGGGGTGGGGAATATGCTGGTGAGAGCAGGAGACAGGATCCAAAAGGTGGTCACCTACACAAAGCCACAGGTCTACAACCTTCACAGTCCATGCTCTGGGGACTTGCTAATGAGCAGACTCTGGGTTAGCTGGCCTGGGCTGGGGCCTGAGTTTCTGCATCTCCAGCAAGATCCAAGGTAGTCATGGCAAGAATCACACTGAGAGAAACAAGGCCTATAGGACGTGGTTGGGTGCTGCAGGCTCATTTACCCAGGTCTCTGGACACATACTATTCCAGGTGTGTCCATGAAGGTCTGACGGTGTTTGGGGATGCATTTAACATCTAGATCTGTAGACTCAATCAATTAGGTTGACCTCTGTACTATAAGTGGGCCTTATCTAATCCGTGAGAAGCCTGAATAGAACAAAAGACTGACCTTCCTGCTCCTGCCTGAGTTTGTTAACACTGGGAGAGTGGCTTTTTTTTTTTTTTCTGACATTGGATTTGGATGGAAACATTAGCTCTCCTGGGTCTCAGGCCTTGAGATTCAGACTGGAACTGTTATTGCTATTAGACAGAGAGTTAGGAAACCCCATGGCTGAACACAACTTGCATGTTGACAAAGCCTCGCATTCTGAACTGCTGGTGGTAACAGAATGGCTTGTGATGCACACCATGGCCCTGAGGATCTGTAGCCCCCACAGCTGTAGAAAATGACAGCCCTGGTCTGACCATCCAGTCAAGAATTTCCCCCTTACAGGACAGAATAAGAGAAATAGGTCTCCTTGGCACAGGTCGAAATTTTCTTTTTTTTTTAAATTTTTTTTGGGGTCTGGTTGTGGGGCCTGAACTCTGGGCCTGGGTGCTGTCCCTCAGCTCTTCAGCTCAAGGCTAGTGCTCTACTACTTGAGCCACAGCACCACTTCTGGCTTTTTTCTTTTTGCTTATGTGGTGCTGAGGAATTGAACCCAGGACCTCATGCATGCAAGGCAAGCGCTCTACCACTGAGCCACCTTCCCAGCCCCTCGAAATTTTCTTAATAAAGATCCAGAAACACAATAAATCAAAGAAAGGTTGGACAAATGATTGCATGAAGTTGCAAAGCTTCTGCATGGCAAAGGACATAGCTAGCAAGATCAATAGAAAACCCATAGATTGGGAGAAGATCATCACTAGCCATACAACAGACAAGGGTCTCATCTAAAATATATCTGGACCTCAAAAAATTGAATCCTCCAACAACAAATCCTCAAAGAAACAACTGCCCAATAAATAAGTGGGCTAAAGACTTAAAGAGAAACTTCTCTGAAGTGGAAAGAAGGATGGCCAATAGACACATGAAGAAATGCTCAACCTCTCTAGCCATAAAAGAAATGCAAATTAAAACAACATTGAGATACCACCTCACCCCAGTTAGAATGGCTATAATCAAGAACTCTAATAACAACAGATGCTGGAGGGAATATGGCCAAAAGGGAACACTACTGGTTGGTGGGAGTGTAAACTTGTTCAGCCACTTTGGAAAGTAGTATGGAGATTCCTCAAAAGACTCCACATAAGCCGGGCGCCGGTGGCTCACGCCTGTAATCCTAGCTACTCAAGAGGCTGAGATCTGAAGATCACAGTTCAAAGCCAGCCCGGGCAGGAAAGTCGGTAAAAATCTTATCTCCAATAAACCACCAGAAAACTGGAAGTGGTGCTGTAGCTCAAGTGGTAGAGCGCTAGCCTTGAGCCTTGAGCTGAAGAGCTGAGGTACAGTGCTGAGGCCCAGAGCTCAAGGCCCACGACCGACAGAAAAAAAACGACTCCACATAGAGCTCACTTTTGGGTATTTACCTGAATGATCACAAACAAGACCTTGCTAAAGCTACCAGCACAACTATGTTTATCGCAGCATTATTTACCATAGCTAAGATATGGAACCAACCCAGATGCCCCTAAGTAGATGAATGGATCAAGAAAATGTGGAATCTATACACAATGGAATTCTATGCCTCCATCAGAAAAAATAACATTGCCCCATTTTTTAGGAAATGGAAAGACTTGGAAAAAATTATATTAAGTGAAGTAAGCCAGGCCCAAAGAAACATAGGTCCCATGGTTTCCCTTATTTGCAATATCTAGTATATGTCTGAGACAAGCAGAAAAGGTCAGATAAGATGATGTTAAAAAACAAAGATGATGTTCAGTGAAATAAACCCCAAAATAAGGACACAAGTGGTTTTTTCTTTCTTGCTATTGTTTCTAATGTATTTATAAGGTACCACATGATATTTTTGTTGCTTTGTATGTCCCTCCCCCATGGTATAACCTTGTTTTCACTGCATTTGATGTTGGTATAACTTACAGAGTGGAAGAGAAAAAACAAATTGTTTAAATAGGGATACAGGTTGACCCATTACAACAATGAAATGTACAAGACACTATTTCGAAAAAACGAACTTTACAATTCAGGCGAGGGGTGGGGGGAATGTAGTTGTGGAGGTGGGAGGGAAGGGGTGGAAGGGGAAAAACAAAGGAGGAGGCAACAATGCTTGAAAAGAAATGTACTCATCACCTTGCTCATGTGATTGTAACCCCTCTATGCAGCATTTTCACAATAAAAACTTATTTAAAAAAAAAAGAATTTCCCCTACCTGGTATGTGACAGAACTTGATGACATACAATCCAATTTTCTAGGCTGATCATTCTTAGGGACACACACTCCAATCAAAGCCTGAGGTCTTAAGACCTCTTCACACCCCTGCACAGCTCCTTCTTGAGTCTTCCCCCTCCCATTTGGAGAGTATAACTTTGCTCTGTATCAATAGACTGCTCCCACTTAAGTCTCCTCTATGTCTTCCCTTGAATTCTTTCTCTCTGGAGACAAAGAACGTTCTGGCCCCTGGACCTGGTGTCTTGAACCAGTAACAGGACGGCAGAAGCAGCTCTCTGAGATGAGCGGTTTGTCCTGTACAGATGCGTGGGCTTTGTCATGTCATATCATAGATCTCTTTCTATAACAAACCTATATCCAGTGACCTTGACTGACACACTGACCTGTCAAGAAATTTCTCTCACTTCTATTTTACACATATTTTCATCGTAAGCCAAGGGCCAGTAAAAAAATACCTTATCCTCACCCCAGAGATAAACCATCCACTAAGGAAGCCCATTAAGTCATGTATGGCTACTGACAGCTTCAAAGAAGGCAACTTATCCACTGAGGGATGCTACAAATAAAAAGAACACATCACATTTTGAAGGCTCCATAGGAAAGGAGAAAGTTTTTTTAAGTCAATAATATATTGTATTGATTACCTGTTAACATCGTAATAATTCTGACACCTTTGGATTAAATGAAATATTTTATTAAAGTTAATGTTAGTTATTTTTTGCTTCCTTCCTAATACAATTACTGGAATCTATTAAATTATGCATGTAACTTATGTTTCTATGTTTCTATTTCTATTAAGCAGGGCTACTCTAGAAACTGCAGGTACCATGTTTGAGAATTTGAGTTCCCTCAAGACAGTTCCGTTATAAGATATATCTCAGGGACCAAAATAACATAAAGAAAAAAATAAGATATAATTTCGAGCTCTAGAGTGTGATCAGCTATGGCCAGTGGACCCAGTCCAGCCTGACACCTGTTTTTGTAAATAAAGCTTTATTGGAAACATTGTTGCACTTACTCATTTGTATGCATTATGACTGATCTCATGCCCTGCCGTGGGGTTGAATGAGTGAAACAGTGACCACCTAGCCTGCAGAGCTTAGAAAATTTAAAATCTAGGTCTGCCACAACCCTGGTTATAGACAGAACACCTTCAGTAAACAGAGAGGCTGTCATTCACCACATCAGCAAGGATGACATGACTATGAAACTGTAGCCCTGAGCCTTGCTTCCCTGGTCTGTACAAGGGGATTATTGCAAGAACCACTTTGCTGGAGGCCCATAAGGATGGCATGAGAGCTGGATGAGCTGCCTGTAGAGTTTCAGGCATCTAGAGGAAATGTGATAGCCCATGTGGGCTGTTTGTTTAGCTGTGTTGGGGCCCTGCCTTTTGCCATCACTGGCCCTTGCAGGGTCATCTCCAGGTAAGGTCTCCTCACCCAGACCATGGACTTCCTGGGTACAGAAGAGTGTGTGTCCTTCTGTTCCTCTGCCCCAGTGCCCAGTAGAGGGCTGACACTGGGTTGGCCCCTTTGCATCCCAAATCTTCACTCTTGCTCTGGGATAACTAAGAGGCTTCTCCAGGAGCAAAGATAAGAGTTGTGGGTTCCAAGAGCCCACCCCGGCTCTGGGCTGCCCTTGGGCCTGAGGGTCCAGTGGTCCAGGCCCCAGTTGGGCCAAGGGTGTCTGGGCCCTGAGTGGCAGGGAGGCTAAGGATCCACTGAGCTCCATGATTTCCAAGCCCGCTCCCTCCTTGCAGGCTGCATCCAGATGTGAAGGAAGCGTATTTTTAGCCCCTGTTGATCTCTCTAGGCCAGAAACCATCATTACCTGGGTGTAAAAAGGCAGCTGCCTCCTGGTCCCTCTGGCCCATGGGTGCCCGGCAAATTGCTCCCAGCCACCAGGCAGGGAAACCAAAATAACTTCCCTTGAGACAGACACTCCAGGGTCAGCCCCGCCGAGACTCTGGGAAAAGGGCTAACTTTGACTTTTTCTAACATTATCCTCAGCTTTTCTGGTCTCGTTTGAAGCTAAGCTGAAGGCAGCCTCTAATTGGTCTGTCTGCAGCTGGGCAGGGGTGAAGGGGCCTTTGCCAAGGTCAGACGGAGGGGATGCATAGTATTCTGGGAAACCTGGCTGCCCTGGTCTCTGGGCACATGAAGGAATATTGAGGTTTGCCTGACACTAAAGCAAACTTGAGTGCTATAAGGGTCATGTCTTGTCCCCACAAGCTAAGCTTTTCCCACCCCTCTAATAGTGCGAACATAAATACCTGCTCCCTTGAGTAGACAGCTGAATGGATGGATGACTCGCCTCCTACTTGTAGGCCCCTCCCTAAATCATAATGCAGGTCACTGACTGCATAATTGAGAGGCCTATCTCATGATGTACTGGTAGCTGTCTAACAACCAGTTTTCTGGGGTGAGACAAAGGGAGGAAGCCCTTATTTGTGGCATTGCTGATTCTCCGGGTGTAAATCTTACCACGGTGGGCTGATCTCAAAGCACCACACTGACCAAATAGAGTTGGAGAAAGACAAGAACTATCCATCGGTTCTCACCGGGCTGTCACCTGTCGGTCCCTGTTCACCAATAGCTCTGGCTCTATCATTTGTTGCTCTGTGTCTTAGGATGAGTTCATTAAATTCTCTATGTATCTGTGGAGGCCAGGACCAATAACAGTACCTACTTTTTCAAATGTTTGTGTGATTTAATTGTGTGGAAAACACAGCATTCTGCCAGGTACCTACTAAGCAACCAGTACATGTTGGGTGTAATTACTGTCATGATGATGACTGTTATTATTAAGTTTGTAACTGAGTTGGAGGACCACACTCCTATTTGAGTATACTTGATATGCACACTCTCGCATGGCACAGAACCACTAACCTGTCAAAGGTCAGACTAGGAGAGGTAAGTGTCAGGTGGGGCAGGCCTAGAAGGCTCCCTGAAAGAAGTAAGCTACAAACCAAGGACTGGATGCCTGGACTGAGACAGCATAAGATGAAAGGGTTTTGAAGGCTGGAGGAACACGAACAGTAAGGTCTGGAGGTGGGTGCGTGTGGACTATGAATGCAGATCACATAGGGACAGGGGGATTAGGAGGACAAAAGATTCAGCATGGCTGGACTGTAATCCTAACTACTCAGGAGGCTGAGATCTGAAGATCGCAGTTCAAAAGGCCATGCAACTTTCATCTCCAATTAACCACCAGAAAACTGGAAGTATAATTTTGACTCAAAGTGGTAGAGAGCTAGCTTTGAGCAAAAGAGCTCAGAGACGGTTCCCAAGCCCTGAATTCAAGCTTCACAACTGGAAAAAAAAAATCTCAGCACTGAGAGAGATGGGTATGACACTCAGCTGGCTCGGGTGGCACAGAGATGTAGCCAAGCCCCCTGGGCTCCTGAAACCACCCTGGTACACAAATGCAGTACTGGGGGAGTCCAGTCCCAGCTCCTCATGGTTTTCGGGGCTCCTGTGACCAGTAGCTGCCAGGCAGCTACCCCAAAAGCTGGGGTTCCAGCTGCACCTCCCTCCCAGCCCACCCCCTGCCCCAGTGCAGCCCCACGGCCCTGGTAATTGTGAAGGATAATTATTGAGTCCGCACAAAAGCCTGGCTTGTCTGTCAAAGGGGTGGGGATTGGGAATTGTCGCAGGGCCTCTGTTTAGCCAGCACTGTCTCCTCTTTGTTAACATTCCTCACTAACCCCGGCTCCTCCAGGGCTGGAGAAGAGGTTGAAGAGGCGTCACCCACAGCCTCCAGCCCTAGCCCCCTCCCTCTAGCAGGCCGCCTGGGAACCTTAGGTCGGGCTTCCTGCCTCCTAGACCTTCTGGGGACAGGAATAGAGGCTGGCAGCTGACAGGCCCAGAAATAACCCTGTTCACCTGGCAGGTGCCAGGCTTCCCATCTCAGGCAATAGCCTTAAACACCAGGGCCTTTCCCGTTACCCACTCCCCTGAAAATAGTCATTAGGTGTCACTTTCCATGGCAGCCTCTTCTTCTCATTGGGAGCAGTAGGGGTAATTACACACCTGGGCCCCCACACCACCCCGCACAGCCCCTGGGACAAATGCTACCTACAGTCCTTTCTGCACTTGGAGGCAGTTCCCACCCAGCACTTACCCTGCCGACAAATGAATGTTTTCGACTGTCCTCCGATCACATAAATAGCCTGAAATTCCTATAATTAACTACAGTAAGCTAGGCGGGGATTAAAACAAAGACGGGGCTTGTTTACTGGGATGTTCTGAAACAAGCAATTTTCAACATTACAGTGTCAACTACTGTCTTTGTCTTTGTTAAGCAAGGCAGCAGGAAAGAGAGGGCAGGCATGAATGGCGGATGAAGGGCCTGGGCGAAGAGGAGGGAAGAGGTAGCCCTTGGATGCCCAACCCCAAATCCTTTGTCCATGGGTCATCATGGAAGATTCCAGATCCTTTCACTGCTGCTAAGGGACAGAGAAGATTAGGTATACCCAAGTTACCATGGCCTTAGGAGAGGGATTTGAAGATCTACAGAAGGCTTTCTTCCTATGTTGGCTAAAATGTCTCCTTAAACTCAACAGAGTGCTTGAAGTTTCATCATCTGTTGTTAAAGAGGGTCTGGACTTCAGAGACAACTAGGTCAAGCTCTGATTTCTTTGTCAAGGAAAGTGAACCTCCCAAAAGGAGAATGTTGCCCAGTGAGCTGGTAATCAAACAGGACTTGAACCCAAGTATTTACATTACTGTAGGGGTCAGAAAATCTGGTTCCGGGACAGTAAGACTGTTCAAAACTTTTTTAGAGGTTGGGGGGAAAAAAAGTAAAAGAAGAATAACAGTCTACAGCATCTGAAAATAACATGAAATGTAAGTGTCTACAAAAAGGTTTTATTTGCCACATACTGTGATCCTGTTTACTATAATCCTAGCTACTCAGGAGGCTGAGATATAGAATCAAAGTTCAAAGCTAGCCAGAGTCAAAAAATCCAAAGAACTCCATCTCTAATTAATAATCAATGAGTCAATTGGGCTGGAGGTATGGTTTAAGTGGAAAAGCACCTGCTAAGCAAGCCAAGCAAGCATAAAGCCCTGAGTTCAAGCCCCAATACCAACCTGTTGATGGGTGTTTCTGGGTGAAAGCTAATATGAAAATCAGAGACGTGTGGTTCACCAGGCTAGAAATACTTCCTGTCTGGAGTTGAGGATGTAGCTCAATGATAGAGCACCTGCCTAACATGTGCGAAGCCCTGAGTTTGATCCCTAATACTGCTCAAATGTCTGTGTTTATTATCGGACCTTCACAAAAAATAGTTTGCAGATCCTGCACTAGTCTATGATATGTTACTCTACTGCTTCATTTAAAACAAACAGAAAACCTTGAAGCAAGATTTTTTTTTTCTAAACCTTAGAATTATTGGATGGGACTTTTTCCTGGAAGTTTTGGGCAGACCCTCATTAATCTGTGGAGCAGAGATGGGCTTGGGGTAAGCAAAACCCTGGAGGAGGCTTTGTGGGCCAGTAGGACCACTGAAAGTGGTAGGTGGAAGTAGTTTCCTGCTCCCTGGGAAACCCTCCCATCCATCCTGGAGACCCACAATGGTCCATGTGATCTGTGTCACAGCCCTGATATGAGCTGCCTCCTCAGGAGGCCCTGAGTGAGGAAACCACTCTGATGGGGGAGGGGACTCAGCTTAATCCTGCTGTGCTGGGAGAAGAGCTTTACTCCTTTAATATGCCCCTCCATCCCCAGATGTTAGGTTAGATTAGGCCTCAGGAGGTGCTGGGGACACTGAGGTAAATGGACAGGCTGGGTCATAACTTCCTGGAGTTTATAACCAGCAGAAGAAATTAAGACCAAAGAGGTTGAGTAGCTAAGGTTGAGGTCTACATATCATAGAGAATTGAAATAGGATAGAGTAGGGATTAGGACAGATGTGGGAGCACTATAAGGCAGTGGAGAAAAAAAGAAGGGCTCTTAAGGGATGACAGCTACACAGAGAATGGATGGATGGATGGAGGGATGGATGGATGGATGGATGGAAAAATGAAAGAGTAGAGAAAAGCTCATGCTCTCACCAGGCATTTAGCTCAGACTTGTAATCGTAGCCACAATTTGAGACCTCAGAGGTCTTTGAAACTCCATCTTCAACATAACCAGCAAAAAGCCATTACAGAAGCATGGCTCAAGTAGTGGAGCAGCAACCAAGCAAGCTGAGAAGGTGAGAATGGTGAAGGGCTCTGTGACACAAGATGGTTTTCCTCTTCATTGAATTATTTGCTAACTGACTTTAAAACATTTGTCTAAGACACACAGGAGAGACAAAGAGGTCAGCTTCCTGCCTGGTGGGGTGGTAAACAATGCAAAATACACCTGTTGGGGGTGCTGTTTTAGCCAGAGTAGCTCGTGGCAATGGTCTCTTTGAAGAGGTGACACTGAGCACCCACTTTCTTTTGGTCTCTCTTTTGAGCCACACAGCCTCTCCATGGGGAGCCCCACACACTCCCCCAAAGTCCCTGGGGTACTTGCCGCCACTTCTGGAGGGTGCTCTTCCTCTGTCAAGCTCTGAGATGTCCCCAAACCTGAGCTATTCCCAGCCCTGAGATGTCCCCAAGCAGCTCAGGCATGCAGCTCCTCCAAGCCAGCACTACCATTGGCCTGCAGCACGTGCTTTTATATTATTTTATTTTTTATCAGACCGAAGGCTCAATTAACAGCCTCGGCTTGGGTCTGGTCCAGTCAGGGCCTCTGCTCACACCTGACTGACCGGCAGGAGGGAGGGGTCTCTGACTCTCTCAGGCCCCCTCTGTCAACTGCCAGGGCTATTTTGGTGACTGTTATTTGGGCAAGGAGTGGACTAGTGGCTTGTGGAAGGAATGAAGGAAGAAAAAATGGCTAAAAATACCAAGGCCAGGCTGAGGTAACCAAGCTCTTACCCTCTTGGGGGCCTGGCCTCCTACTACTGGTAAGGACAACGTGATCTTTGGTATCTCCTGAGCACAGACTGTTGACGGTTCAAAGCTACCCCAGCATCCTTTGGTTCTGGCTGGCATGAGTCATAATCACTATTAATAAAGAGGTCCCAGAGACACCACAGAGGGTAGGCTTGAGATACAGCTAGGCCTGGGTCAAAGGCTGGTCCACTGGAATGGGTCTCACTGAGGATATAGCTTGGAGGAAGTTGCTTAGCAATGTCACCTCCCCAGGTCTCCCAACTCTTCCCTGAGGCAAGACCACCCAGGTGCCTCTGTTCCACTTCTAAGTCCCACTAGCCCAGGACCACCACCTCCAGCACCCCTGCAGTAAGGTCTCATCTTTCTCATTTGCTGACAGTCCCTGGTGGAGATGGCCCTGAGAGCAGGAACAAGAATATTTTGAGCTTTCCTCAGTCTCATCTGGATGTTAGGTGACCCCCCCCCCAATGTGTTACTGGATGCCCTGAGCCTCAGGGCTTTGGTTCCTACCTCTTATAAACAGCTCGAGGAGACCCCCCCCCCCCCGCCGCCATGGCTCCTACCTGTTGGGAGCTCTATCTAGGCAGGATCTCGAGGCCAAGGCCAGCAGCCTGTATCTGTACCCAGGGAATATATAAGCATCAGAAGAGGGAGCTGAAGCTAAACCATTTGATGCTGGTGTTGAGGCATTCATTGATTCGCCTCATTCACCCATTGGTTCCTTTGTTTATTTATCCCATAACTTCTCTGAGTAAGCAGAGCTTATGTGGAGGCTCTGCATGTGACACAATACAACAATGAGCGAATCAAAGTCCTAAGCACCCAGGAAGAGGCAGACAGTGCACCAAGAAATTAATCGCGTGATTTGGAAGTGATGAGGGCCATGAAGAAAGAAGAAAAAAAAAAAAGGTTGGGAGGAAAGGGAAAAGAGAGGGAGGAGGCAAGGGTGATGAGGAAAGATGATGTGGGACCCAAGTCTTAAGGAGGTGACAATATGAGCCAATCAGTCCCTAGGGGGAGCCAAGAGTTGAAAGTAGAATGGACAGGATGAGAGGAAAGGAGACCACCCCGATTGGGGACCAGGAACAAGAAGACTATTTCGAGACTTGCCTCTGTCACCTCTGGATGTTAGGTGACCTCCAATCTTCTGTCCCTGACCCCTCTTGCCCATCCTGGTACCCCGTTCTGACATCCTGGTGCCCCTGTAGGCCACATTTGCCCCCTTCCCAGAGCCTGTTTCACCTGCACCTGCACCTGCCCTGGGGAAGGGGCTTCCTAGACTCCCTCCAAGCTGAGCTAGCCAGCTCTGGGGGGCAGGTCCTTGCTTGTCTGAGCCCCTAGAAACCTTTGCCCTTCAATTACCCTCCTCTGACCAGGGCTATTTCCTGCAGACTTGTAAATAGAACTGCTTTCAGCTCCACACACATTATGGTTTGTCTAAAATGGTGTCAAAGGAGCCAATTTTCCTGAACAGGGACCATTGACGAGAGGTGAAGTTTACAGAGGATTCCCACAGGAACTGGGCCGGTAGGAGTCAAAACAAGGGCCAGGGGTGACACAAACCACCTTCTCTTCCAATCCAGCTGGAAGAGTAGGACCAAGCCCGGACTTTTTTAAGGACAACTTTCTTTGGGACAGAGAAATAAGTAAGCTGTCTGGGTCATAACCTGAGCAGCTCTAGCTGGGAAGGCCCGGGGCAGGCTCAGCAGCTCCATCTGGTAGGTCTGGCCTCTGTGGCTCTCTTTCCTCTCTTTGGCCTTGGTGAGGCCTTTGTGAAGAAGGAGGGGGATTTATTATCAGAGAGCACAGAGGTGTAGGAGTTTGAGCTGTGTCAGACTTCAGCATCCTCCATGTCAGCTGGTGGTGACTACCTAGGAAGGGTGAACCTATGTAATAAGTGGCAACTGAGGAATAGCACCTGCTCAGAACAGCAGCAACCTGGGACTGTGTCCCCGATAGATTTAGGGCTATTCATTCCCTGATACAGATGAAGACACCGAGGTCCAGACAGATTAGTGACATGCTCCAAATCACACCTTCAATAAGTGACAGGGGCAGGACTTGACCCCGGGTCTGGTTGACCCCAGAGTCTGTGAGTCCTTCACCAATTCAAATGCTTCCTATCTTGACCCTACTCTGCCTCAGTGAGTCCTGGGAAAATCCTGACAAACAGGGAACATCCATGGATCTTGACTTTCTCATGGTCCCGGTGGGCAAGTGTGCCAACAGTGTGGTACTGGTCCTTTGCTCAACCCCAGGCCTGGCCCATCCAGGGAGGACATGCCCACAATGCCTGCTCCTGCCTTGCTTATGCTCCTATGAATAACACTCTGGAGACCATTTTAGAACACAAACCACCAGTAATCTTCTCTGACTGTTTCTTTTTTTCTCTCTTTTTTTTTAAACAAAACAAAACAAAAACTAGAACAGATGTTTGAGGAAAGTTCTACCTAGGAAACAACACTCACTTAAGTTATAAAAAGAAGTCCTAGGAAAATAAAGGTCTGGCTGTCACTGCGGGACCCAGACTTATCTCTGTCATTTGGCTTCTTTGAGCCACAGTTGTGTCATTTCCTAAGTGGGAAAGGTATCAACATCTTCCCAGTTAACACTCCATTTGCCTCAAAAAATAGTTGGTGGGAGCTAAGCATGGAGGTACATGTATATAATCTCAGCATGCAAGAGGCAGAGGCAGGAGGAGTACCAGACATGAAGCAGTCTGGGCTATGCCGTGAAACTGTGTCTCAACAAAACGAGAGTTGAGGTGGTTAGCTTAATGGCAGAGCACTAGAAAAGAGCCCAGGTTTGATCTTTAGCACAATAGAGAGAAAGAGAAAGAGAGAGAAAAAGAGAGAGAGAAGAGATGGAGAAAAAGGAGGAGAGGGGGAGGGAGGAATGGAGGAACAAAAGGAGGAAGAGAGGGAGGGTGAAAAAAGGAAGGAAGGAAGGAAGGAAGGAAGGAAGGAAGAAGGGGAGAGAGGTAGGAAGGGAGGAAGGGAGGGAGGGAGGGAGGAAGGAAGGAAGGAAAGAAAAAAGGAAGGAAAGAAAGAAGGGGAGGAAGGGAGGGAAGAAGGAAGGAAGGAAGGAGGAAAGGAAGGAAGGAAGGAAAGAAAGAAGGGGAGGGAGGGAGGGAGGAAGGAAGGAAGGAAGGAAAGAAGGAAGGAAGGAAGGAAGGAAAATGTGCAGCAAAGCAGGTGTTATTGCATAGGTATGAGAAGAAAATTTTTAAAAATTCATATATGGCAGGGTAACCTGGAGCCCACTTCATCCCTGCAGGAGCTGAGTTGTAGCTAGAGTTTGAAGGCATCAGGAGTGGAAATTCTCCTGGGTGAACATAGCATCTAAGGCCTTAGCTGGTCTCCTTTGTCACACACATGCTGCTCCCCAGCGCCCAGTGAAGGGATTAATCCTCATAGCCAGGCTCATTTTATTTGTCACGTTGGCCACACCACAGTGATGGTTATTGGGTTGAACACTAATCTAGATGTTACTAGGGTTTTTGTTGTTGTTATTATATAGATTGGTTTGGTTTGCCAGTACTGACATTTGAACTCAGGGCTTTGAGCTTGCTCAGCTTGCTTGCTTGACTGGCACTCTACCACTTGAGCCATTTCTCCAGCTTGGCTATGAAGGTGTGAAAGTATGAAAATATGGTTAAGATTTATAAGCAGTTGACATTTATAATGGGTGATATACCTCATCCAAGCAGGTGAAGGGCTTAAGAACAAAGATTGTGACTTCCCCGAGAAAGAGTTCTGCTTGCAAAGTACAGCATAGAAATTCTGTTTTCAGCCATTAGATTGTAACATCAACCCTTACCTAAGTGTGCAACCTACCGGTGAAATTTTAGATTTGTGCTTTGCTAAATCCCACAGTCACATAGAAGATGTCAGTTGAGTTCTCAAGATAAATATTTGCTTAAAATTATTAGATGAATGAGTTTAGATCAAGAGACATACAGATAGATAGATAGATAGATAGATAGATAGATAGATAGATAGATAGATAGATAGATAGATAGATAGATAGAGGTTCTATTTATCTGGTAAACTGTGGCCACAAATACATGTGATCTCAGCCTAGATGGTTTGAGAAAAATGCACAAGTTGGAACAGCTCAGCAACTCCCAGAAAGCACTTGGTTCTCAAGTTATAAGGCCAAAATTGAGTTCTGAGTCCCAATAAATGCTGCTTCATTGGGAGAAAATACTGGTTAAAATATGCAACCTTTGCCTACTTCTTTCCAAAATCACCATGTGGGGACCAGCTGGGAGCATAGCAGTAATTTCTAGCCTTTTTGCTAGGCCACCTGCACTGTAAGCCATATCATCTATTTCCAGACAAGGTGCCATTTTTTCCCACAGGAAGGTGGGTGGAGCTTGAAAGTGGAGTCCCCCTCGGCCAGCTACACGGCCACCCACAGACATCACCTTGTGAACAGGTTTATGACCTCCAAGTGCTTCTTGGAACGGAAGCTCAGTAGTTCCAAGTACATCTATCACCTTGTCACCCTCCCTGGCTGTGACAGGGAAATTGAGAACCATCCCTTTAAATAAAGGTTCCATGTGGCTCACAGTTGGAATTGGAGAAATGGAAATTTACTTGGCCTTCAGAATCACCTCTTACATACACAGCTCTAAAATCCTGCTGCCAAGGCATTCTGAGCCTTGCTTGCTCAGCTCTAGAAACTTCTCGGGTAGGGAGGGGAGTTTAGAATCACTTGACCTGGAAGTCAAGTATGAATTTTTCTAGCTGTTTGACTTCAGCCAAGATTCTCAAACTCAGTGCCAGAATTCCTTGTTGGATATGAAAGAAGCAACAGTGATTGTAATCCCTACCTTACTAAGAGTATCAGCAAGGACAAGTTAAGTCATGCTGAGTAACAAGATGCTTACAAACTCTCAATGGATCAAACTAAGAAATACTTATATACTCCCTCACAATACCTGTCATCAAACATAGCAGGGGCTCTCATGCTCCATGACATCTTCATTCCCATAGGCTAGCAGGGACTACCTGGAACATCATTGATCATCATAGTGACAGGAAAATTCCAGAATTAACTCTGAAATTCTTTCTAGACCAGCACTTACTGGTCTAAACAAGTGAGAAAACTACATATGACTTCAAAGAGACAAAAGAAATGCAGGTTCCCCTCCCCCCCAATCCATACAGAAGAGAAGGCAAACGAATGATATATCTCTAGGCAGGGTTAATATCTTCCTTATTAAAGCTTGAAGAGGAGCCTATGAGAGAATCCATTATGTCAGAATCCTTCAGACATTGTGAAGAGCTTTTACATTCATTGATATTCTCAGAATATTCTGGTCTTCCACCTTATAACTGAGAACTATCTACTTTCCAAAGTCAGATCTGCTTTGATGTTTATAAGTGTAGTCATGAGCACTAATGAGAAAAGGATGAAGACACTATTCAGTATGAAAATATGCCTTATTTTTTCTGATGGAAGCTTAGAATAACCACATTTTCTTGATCCATTCATCCACTGAGAGGAATCTGGGTTGATTCCATATCTTGGCTACGGTAAATAATGCTACAAGGAACATGGTTGTGCTGATGGCTTTAGTATGGCCTTGTTTGTGGTCATTTGGGACATGCCCAGAAGTGGGATTGCTGGGTCATAGGGAGGCTCTATGTTTAGTCTTTTGAGGAACCTCCATACTGTTTTCCAGTGTGGTTGAACAAGTTTACATTCTGACCAAGAGTATAGTAGCATTCCCTTTTGGCCACTCCTCACCTGTATCTGTTATTGTCAGTTTTCTTGATAATGGCCATGGGGTGAGGTGGAATCTCAATGCTGTTTGGTTTTGCATTTCTTTTAGGGCCAGAAATATCAAACATTTCTTCAGGTATCTATTGGCCATTCTTATTTCTTCTTCAGAGAAGTCTCTCTTTAAGTCTTTAACCCAGTTATTAATTGGGTGGTTGTTTCTTTGGGAATTTGTTTTGGGGCGGTATAAAGTTTTGAGATCTGAGTAAATTTTAGATATGAGGCCTTTGTCTGATACATAACTAGTGAATATATGCTCCCATTCTGTGGGCTTTCTATTTATCTTGCTAGCTATATCCTTTTGACATTGCCCCATTCATAAGGAAATGGAAAGACTTGGAAAAAGTTACACTAATGAAGTAAGCCAGACCCAAGGAAACATAGCCTACATGTTTTCTCTCATTTGTAATAACTATAATGTGCTATAAATCTACAATGGACAAAATAAAAGATAAATCATTATACCTGGACATAATTAATTAAACAGCAATCTAAATATTCAATCTAAATATTCACACAGAGAAAACAAAGGAGTATATTCTTAGGAGAGGATCACATGGCTCAATAGCTATGTGCATAAGATCATATAAAATGATGCTTATCTAAATGAACTCCAAGAGATGGTAGTAATAGATTTTTTATTATACTGTTTGTGGTTCTTTTTTTTCTTTTTTTCTTTCATTTTTTACTTTTGTTTAGTCCCTTCTGTTACTGTTTCCTTTTCTATTTCTGTACCTTTTGTCTTGTATATAAGTTTATCTGATTTGAGGAGGAGAAGGGGAAGCACAGAAATGGTGGGACAAAGGAACTATACAACTTCTGGGGGAAGAGAGGGGGGAATCTAGAAGAAAATGAGGAAGGGGTGACACTGTTCAAAAGGAAATGTACTCATTCCCTGACTCATGTAACCGTACATCACTCCTACAATAAACTTTTTTAAAAAATTGGGGCTGAGAAGGTGGCTCAGTGGTAGAGTGCTTGCTTTGCATGCCTGAAGCCCTGGGTTCAATTCCTCAGCATCACATAAGCAAAAAGAAAAAAGCCGGAAGTGGCACTGTGGCTCAAGTGGTAGAGCGCTAGCCTTGAGCTGAAGAGCTGAGGGACAGCGCCCAGGCCCAGAGTTCAGGCCCCACGACTGGACCCAAAAAAATAAATAAATAAATAAAAATAAAAATAAAATAAACTGCCAGTGGACAGAGTAAAAAAAAATGCCTTACTGGCAAACAAGAACCATCAGACAAGTGGATTATGGCACATATTCAGTATTCAAAAGAGCATTGACTAAGAGATAGCTTAGTCAAAACAGCATTATTATTCATCTTCTATAAATGTTTTTCAACTTGAAAGTCACTAGTTTTATTCCAATTCAATGTATTTGTGTTTGGTAACTTTATAAGGGTTGTAAGCCAGCTTTGTGTTTGTGTTTTGCAGAAGACACTTGCTGATCATTTGTCACCTAGTATTTAAACCTTCTTGTGACTGGGTTGTGTTTACTTTATTAATCAAGATCCACTTCCTCTTGGTAAACCTAAAAGTACCAGCATTTGCTTTGTCAGACTCTCTTGCAGCTACAACATGATCACATGATCATAGTCCACCAATCAAATGCACTCTCATGAGATTTTTGGTCAAAAACATGGAACAGAAATAAAGATTCTGTGAAGCCTTTTAGGGGAGGGTGGCAGCCGTGGTAACTATTTCACTAGGTTCAGGCAGTAGTATCTGGGGTCCAGCCTTTGGTGGGCTCTACAGAGATAGTGCTAGAATCAGTTTCTCACCAAGCTCTGTAGAACCACTTCTGCCAGTAGTTGACTTGCCTCCATCTTTGCTCTCTGATCTTTAGGCAGACTCAATAAATCGCCCTTTATCCCCCATTACATGCTTCCTCCTTCAACTAGATGCCATTACTTTCTGTTTGCTTGCAGCGTATACACTAACAATGAAATCATATTAAAATTAAATTAATGTGTGTCAAATGTTGACATCCACAAGAAATGCATACCTTCAGACTCAGAAGAGAGTTAAAGACATAATCTAAACTTAAGAGCTTGAATCTGGTGGTGTTCTTACTTTACAATGGTGAGACTTAGAATTCTAAGGCAAGGACCTGCCCTGGGCCCGTAGCAGGTTAGAAGGGGAGCTCATACCAGGACTTGGATTTCTTGCCTTTTGGTTCCAAGTGCTTCCAACAACGCATCCAGTTAGGGCAATGCTAGCTTTCCCTGGTTCTGGGGAGAGAGCTGACAATGGCATGAATAGGGGCTGACAGTGGCACCTGGTAAACTGTCCACACCCCAGCAGCTGCTCCCCTCAGCCTCCTGGCAAGTATACCCCATGATTGAGCACTAGGACTGATGACCAGGATTGGACCTAAGAACAAGCAGGGGGGTGGAGGAGCTGCCTCTGCCCTGGAGCCACCAGACAATCCCTGTGTAGTCCTCGTCCCTCTTGTAAACAAGCTGTTGTGCTGGAGAGAACACGATAATAGCAGGCCCTGCCATCCTGCCCCCTCCCTGGGCTGGGGAGGTCTACAATTATTGTCTTAACCAATGCAGAGATGGCTCACAAAGACTACACATTTCCTGAAGCCATAAACAACTTCTGAAAACTTTCTCTCATGCTCCCTCTTGTAAGTCTGGGGGCTTAGTTTCCCTACCTCCAGCCTCACCTCTAAACATGCTTCTAGGACTGCAAGTAGCCAACACTGCAGAGGCTTCCCAAGGCCCTTGCTCTAGAGAACACAACAGCAGTCTTTAACCACAACTACTATCCATAGCTTCCCATTTGGCCTTGGGGAAGTGAAAGCAGAAAGGTCCTTGTTGACTTCAGCTTCCTAGTAGATCTCCACTCTTCCTAGAATTTGTTCATCCACGAGCCAGTCCTTTTGACAATGAATGGCTTGTATAAAGTACCTTCTGGACAATGTGTAGACCTGAGTAGCTTTTGCAGAGAAGCCAATGGGTCAGATGATTTATTTTAAAAATGTTAAAAATCCTACCAGTCCATGCAGAAGCTGAGTGACATGGTGAGTGGCAAATAGCCTGACTGGAGTCTCTGATGAGCATTTCTTGGCCCTAGCTAGTCATGAGTACTGCAGGTCCAGGGAGATGTCTGAGCTATAGAGAAACTTGCTGACTATGTCTAAGTGTAACCTAAAGTCATTTAAATTGTTATTTTTGTTTGTTGGTTTGCTTCTTCATATCTGAAATGATAATGTTGATTCCATCAGTAGTTGTGCTGTAATAACAAATAGCCCCCAAGATTCATGGCTTCTAGCTATATAGGAGTATTCCTCACTCTTGCAACATAGTTTGTTTGGGGTCAGGCAGGAATCTGTGTGGTAGTCAGCTTTCCATTGCTATAACAAATATTTGAGATAAACAACATAAAATATGAAAAGGTTTATTTCAACTCAGTTTTAGTTCATGATCAGTTGGTATTGTTGTTTTGGACCTGTGACAAAATAGTATTTCATGGTATGGAGAAGAGCCTCATGACTAGGATGTGAAAGAGAGGAAGAGCCACAGTCCCACTGTAATCCCTGAGAGCACACCCCCACGGACTGAATGACCTCCCATGTGGCTCCACTTCTTAAACCTTCTACATCTTCCAATAGCGCCTCCCTAGGGACTATGCCTTTAACACACAGGCATTTGGTGGAGGGTCAGAGCCAAACAACAGCACTGTGTGCTATGTTCAGAGCAGCCATCGAATCAAAATGTTACTCATTGACAAACCAGACAGAAAAAGGAAGGATGGAGGCTTTGCATGAGCAACTAAGTGCTCTGCCTTGTAAATAACACACATCCTGTCTGCTTCAACCACATTGCCTGAAAGTAGTTCCCTGGCTCATCCAACCACAAGGAACCGTGAACTATAGTCATACTACAAGACTCAGAAATGTTTGGTGGACAACACTCAAGCCTACCTCAATAATCAGAGATATGCCCCCTAGAGATGTCTGAGAGAAACGGATGATTTGTACTTCTTAAAGATCCTGTACAAGTACAGGTTCTTGATGATTATGTTGGGGGGGGAGGGTAGTGATAGTGGTGGTGATAATGATGATAATGTTGGTGGAGGTGGTGGTGATGGTGGCAATGACAGTGATGATGATGATTATAATGGTGATGATGGTGATGGTGATACGATTCTTTATTATTAGCAAGACTATTAAAATAGGATGCAATGACATTATTGATAAAAAAGCAATTACTATCCTAAAAATGTAGCTAAAATTAGGTTCGAAGCCTGACATGTCAAAAAACAAACAAAAAAGACCAAAGGCCACTAGCTTGCTGTGTGATCTTAGAAAGATGTTTCTCAACTCTGAACTTCTAATTCCTTATGGAAGTGGCTGAGTCTTGAGCTTACTATCCTGGAGTGAGCTTGAGGAGTAGGCAGGGTGGGAATGACAAGAGTCAAGAGGCTGATTCTTGTTTACCCTATTAACCAGGGTGGCAGGCACCCCTGGGTCCTCTGCTCTGGGAAAATCCTTGACATTGGAGCTGTCTGCATCAGGCTTATGAATCTCAATCCTTAAATTATAGGTGACAGTGGATTCTTAAAGAGGGAATGAATTGTCGCAACACAATCCAGCCATGTTGTATCGATATGATTAGCTAGTTATCCATGGAGCGCAGTAATTTGCTTTGATTTTTAAGTAGCCGTGAGTAGCCAAGTCCTAATGAGGCAGCTCTAAATTGATTAGATACTCCAAGACACAGCACGGTTCACAGACTGCTTCAGAAAACTGTCAAGATCCGGAGCCTGGCATTTCATTGGATTTCATAATTGCGGGAGAAGGTGTACATCGTAGCCAGATACAATCACATTTGTCGGCATGATCCTTTTAAGCACAATTCAATTAAAGTGTTATTCTCTAATTTTATTAGAACCGGAGCCCAGAGCTAATGCAAGCTCTCAATATTGCATCAGGAGGGGAGTGTGCACAATTTAATTTCCCTAATTGGAGTTTAGTGATATAACATGCTTTTCATATCTTAATTCTTGGGATAATCTCCGGTTTTTGCAGCTGCTACATTTCCTTTAATGGAAACGAGCAATCAGAGGCAACGGTTATGCTTGATGTGGAATCATTGGGTCACATCTGCCTCATTGAAGGAAATTTGCACATCTGGAACCCTTGCTTCTTCTTGATCCTTTCCCACTCGTCTTAGCCTTGACCTCCTCTGATAAGAAGACCCTCTTGTCCCAGGATAATCGGCTTTTCCAACCAGACTGGTAGTCTCAGGATAGCAGGGTAGGGAGGGAGGGTTAAGAGTATAGGCTATAAGTCAGCCTATGTTTGGGCTTCAGCTCCATTATGCATTTAGCCATCCATTCAACCAGTGTTTAGTGGGTACTTCTGAGTGTCAAGCACCTATGTCAGGCACTAGATGTCGGAGGCACAGCATAAGCACAGCAGACATGGCCTCCAACTTCACGAGGCTTAGAGCTCAACCATGCTCCCGTGCCTATTTTGCTTTTGTTATTTGTCAGATAGGGATTCAGGCTTTTGCCTGGAGCTGACCTGAGTCCATGAACCTCTTAGCAATGGCCTGCCTCATACCATCATGCTCAGCTTTTTGCTTCCAATCTCCACCCACCCAATCTTCTCCCAGTCTCTGCCTCTTGAGTAGCTAGGCCCATAAGTGTGAGCTACAGTGAGCCGAGCTTTCAGAGACATATTTTAAAGAGGTATAAAGAAGTAACCCTGCACCATGCTGGGAATACCATGTATTCTGGAAGTCTGGTTATTTGTAGATGGATGGATAAATGTTAGGTGGATGGGTTCGTTGGTAGGTTGAAATGATCTAAGCAATTAGAAGCTTTCTTATCTCTTGACTGGTATCTTACACATGGGTACTAAAGACCTTTGCTTAGCTATGCAGGTGCAAAGGAAGTCACCCTGGGTTACCCCAAGCATGCAGATGACTCTGCCCAAACTTGAGTTCCAGGGATAAGCAACTTTCCCACAATATAGGTGCAAACTCGTTGCCATCCCTGGCGCTGTCTGAGCTGAATCTTGGGATGATGGAGGGCAATGAATCCATTCCCTCCTTCACAGTGAGGAGCCTGAGGCCACCTGTAAGTTGGGGCCAGTGGTGACTGTCCTGGCAGCAATGGTGCCTATTTCTGAGCCCTGAGCTGAGACAAAATAAAACTTACAAGCTCCATACCTTCCTCTTCCCACCAGCACCCAGATTCCAGAGTCCTGATCTTTTTGTTTTTTGTCAGTACTGCTGCTTGAACTCAAGGGCTTCCTACTCTTGCTTAGTTTTTTGGCTCAAGGCTGGCACTCTACAACTTGAGCCACATCTCCACTTTCAGCTTTCTGCTAGTTAATTTGGAGATAAGATTCTCTCAGTTGTGGCTTCTCTGGCTTGCCTCCTGACTTTGATCCTCAGAGCTCTGCCTCCTGAGTACTAGAATTATAAGAATTAGCCACTGAGGCCCAGCCAAGGTCCTGATCTTGGTGATACAATTAATGTAGGAAAAGAGTTAAGATGTGCTAAACTCTAGCTTGTCACATATTACCTCATTTAATGCTCCTACCTGACATAAGAGGGCATTGCCCCTGGGTTGTTTTCACAGATGGGTTTTGGGGCTTAAGGAAGTTGGCAATTTGTGCCAAGTTGGGATTTACACATCCACAGTTTGGCCTACCTATAGCCAGCAGAGTGAATTTCCTGACATCACACCTCATCTCCCCACTGTCAGCCCTGGAGAACAGACTGAAAAAGCAGATTTCAAAGCCTTACCAGGTGGAGCAGAGGATCGTAGTGGGAAACCCCCCCTCCCTCCTCCTCCTTAGCATTAGATAGGCCCAAACTGAAGCCAATGGTAGAGGGCCTGAGAACTCCCTGATCCCTCTTTCCCTTTGTGTTTTGGCAAATTACTGGAAGATGGTGGTTCCAGCCAAAAGTACATTTTTTTCCTACAGCTCTCTCAGTTGTAAAATTACTCCAATATAGAGATTTATGTGTTTCTTCTTTATTTCATTCATATTTCATAGTATCTAATTCCACAAGGACTGTAATTTCCCTAGTGGGTTTCATTACTTTGTCCATCACCTCACTCAGTGCCTGGTACATAGTAGAAGACAGTCTCTGGATGGGAAATGTTGCCAAAGGGCAGCTTCACAAGATAGATTTAGTAGGCCCAGAAAGATCCAAAAGAAGGCCTAGGACTCGCATCTTTCAGAAAAAATAAGCTGAAGTCCTAAAATCATAATTAGTTCACCTAAGTCTGGAGAGGTAGGTTATAGCCCTGGCTTTGAATCCTATTTAGAAAGAGGAAAGAAAGAATAAAAGAAGGAAGGGGGGAGGAAGGCAGAAAGGCAAGAGAGAAAGAAAGAGAGAGAGAGAGAGAGAGCGAGGGAGGGAGAAAGGGAGGGAGAGAGAAAGAAAGAAAGACAGACAGACAGACAGGAAGAAAGAAAGAAAGAAAGAAAGAAAGAAAGAAAGAAAGAAAGAAAGAAAGAAAGAAAGAAAGAAAGAAAGAAAGAAAGAAAGGAAGGAAGGAAGGAAGAAAGAAAGAAAGAAAGAAAGAAAGAAAGAAAGAAAGAAAGAAAGAAAGAAAGGAAGAAAGAAAGAAGGAAGGAAGGAAGGAAGGAAAGAAAGAAAGAAAGAAAGAAAGAAGAAGAGGAAGTGGTTGGAACATGAGTTTAAAAGATAAATTGTGCCAAATGGATAGCCTTACTCCACCCAGTACCCTGCCCTTTGCTGCTCCTATAAAGGGACATGCCTAAACAAAGGCGTAAAGCCATTGAGAGGCCAATGGCCAACCTGACCTAGTGATCTTCAGCTGACCAATCCTACTCTCTTCCTTAGAATCAGGTTGCCCAAGAAACAGCAAGGGAGGATGTAACGGCTTGGTCATGATAAAGTGTGCATTTTGATAAACTAGAACCTACGGACAGTATTTTTTTCTGCCTTCATGTGTCACTTTAAAACTTGAATTCATCACTAACATGTAAAATTCAGGCATAGTATGTAAACCCAGATATCTGGCTTTGCCTGAGCATTAAGAAGATAAGACCAGGTCATGATGGGAAAGCAAAGCCACTCTAGTCCTCTACAGAGGGAATTTAACCTGGGATCTTAGCCCCTAAGATGCTAGAAAGTGCTAGTAAGATGCTAGAAGATGCAGTGGTGAGTGGCTCTAAATTAGCAGCTGGGACAGAAGGAGGTGTGCAGAGATTAGGTCAGACTGCCAGCAGAAGCTGGAATCCTGGGGGTTCCCCTGGAGACACCTGGGACCTTGGAGAGAGGAAACAACTGTTCCCAGGCAGCTATCCACAAGAAGAGGAAAGAAATACCTAGCTTCTCCCTTCTTCTCACTTCCAATGGAACCTCTTACTAGCTGAGCCCGCTGGCAGTCTGTTATGCGGGATTATGGGAAATGTAGTTCTCAGGGATTGCTGTCACTGCCTCCCAAAGTATAGGAAGAAACCAAAGCAGGACAACAGGAGTGTCAACAAGCAGGTAACCACCCACCCTCCAAATCCTAGAGAGGCTGTGTTGCCACCTCTCCCATAGAATGGATCCACTGGGAAGTGAACACGCACAGGTGTGACCCGTGCCACTGACAGGACCCAGGAGCCAAGCAAGGCATGTCATAAGCAAAGAGTTTTCAAGGTGCCAAACCCTCTGAGACAGCAGCAGATGTGAAAGTGGAGGAACAAGGGGTTCTGGGAGGCTGAGCGTGAGGAGCAGCAGCAAACTGCAAGGGTGGCAAGCCTGCACAGACAGGGACAGGCGGTGCACACACACCTGCGTGGGGCTGGGCCACCCTGCCATTCCCAGGCTCCCCTTTCTTCTCGGGTGCTGCCCATGAACCTCCCTTAGGTAAGACCCCCAGGGTGAAGCTCCGTCTCTTGGCCCCAGCAGAGCCTGGCTGGCGCAGGCAGCTTCTTGACATTTTTCCCAGGCTCAGGCCATCTTCTTGCTGGTTGCCTTCTGCGAGTGTTGTTCTGAGGATGGATGTGAGAAAAGGGTCATCCCATTGACAGATCAGAACACTGAGGCCAAAAGAATTCAAGGACCATCCAAAGTCACTCTGTGGGGGCTGGCTTTAGGTCAGCTCTGTCTCCTTAACCGCTCTTCAACCACATTGACTTCCTCCTTCTGCCTCCAGAACTAACGCTCGTTAGACAATCAGTCCAAACCATTTGGCCCTGAGCCACCTACCAGGAGGAGTCAGAAGAGGAAATTTTAGAGACACAGGCAGGCAAGGGACAGTTTTTAGGGAGTATGTGTGACACTTAGATGGCAGGAATAACTAACAACGGCCCTCCTGTCATTCAGCACCACATTGTGAGTGATAGTGCTTTATACAAATTAATGCATTGTATCCTCTCTATGTACCTAAGAAGTGCAGCAGGACTATTACAGGTAGATGAAGCACATGGGGGCACAGAGAGGTTAATAACTTGTCCAATGCAACACAGCTAGTAAGTGATAGAGCTGGGATTTGAACTCGCATGGCCTGACTTTGGAGTCTGCTCTAAACATGCATTCGTGTATCCTGTTCACCACATTGTTGGCACAGGTGGCCAGGATCTGTGCTATGTAGAAGGAGTCTTGTTCCCAGTGAGCTGACAGGCTATTCATGTTGAGCCCAGCACCTGGAGATGACACCAAGCTTGCCAAAGCAGGCCCTGCTCCAGATATGGCAATATGAGTCAACAGACACTGACAGTAGCTAACACGCTTCATAGGTGTTAGAACATGTAATTCTTACATAAACTCCCACCAAGTTCGTCCCACTGGCCTCTGTTTTCACAAATGATGTAACCATAGTCCAAAGAGGTCAGGTCATTCACCCAAGATCACACAGCTGATGCACTCTGGCTCCAGAACCCTTTGGCTCTTCCGGGAGTCTGATAGACCAGGCCCTTCTTGAGGCCTGCAAATAAAGAGCCTCTAGCAGTGTGTGGATGTGAGCAGGGAGAGGGGTTTTCATAGAACCACGGGCTCTCTGACCCTGAGAGATGCCCAGTGCTGTCCAGTGTAGCCAGGCTAGGGGTGCGGAGAGGGGCTCCCTCAGCTGGGACACTGAGGACAGGAATGAGATGCCCCCAGGGGCTGTTGCTGTATAAAAAAAGAGATAGGTTCTCTATAACGTACATCCTAGGAAATGCTTGATCAGAAAGATGCTGCTGAGAGGGAAGGCGGCCACCTTGCTCTGCACAGGGCAGAGTCCACTGCCAGGAGCCATTAGAGGTCAGCTTTGTCTGTGAGCCAGGCTGGGGCCAATCAGAGGAGAGGGGAGAGGAGGGGAAAATAAAGATGAAAGAGAGAGAGGGAGAGGACAGAAATGGGAGGGGAGGAGAGGCCTGGGGACTTGAGAGAAGGGGGAGAGAAACATGTTGAAGCAATGGCAGAGAAAGGAAAAGAGAGAGTGTCAGACCCTGGGTTCAATCCCTAGGACTCAAAGACTCAATAATAATAATATTAATAATAATAATAAAAGTAAAGGAGAGAAAAGCATATTTCCTTCTCCAGACCCCATTGCCTTCTGCCCTGTGTGCTGACTCACTTGACTGAGTGGTTCTGTAAATAAATAGAGTGAAACTGGCTTCTCAAAAGATAATTAAATAATTGTCTTTTTGAGCACTAGCCAAAATAAGATGATTTGAGCCATTTTCCATCCTAGGATGGGGCCTGCGTAGAGGTAGGGGGAAGAGAAAAGGACCTGGTCTAACTCCTCTCTCCACCGCGTGTCCCTCCTCTCTCTCAATCCCCCCCCCATATCTATACCAGGGCCAAGGGGTTGGGTAGGGATTGAGATTTGTGCAGTGGGCAAGGCAGGGGAGGGGGGAGGTAGTAGGTGGACAGATCATAGCTGTCTATGAACAAGCCAAAGAGTGGAAGGAAGGGACAGGATAGTGGCTGCATCATCGGGTTGCCCAGAACCTGACTTTGGTGTGGGATGGAAGCTAGAAGAGGAGCAGCATGGTCCTTCAGGCCCCTGTAGCTATGGGCAATAGAGGCAAGTGGGGTGGGGGGGGGGGAGGGGGGGGGAAGGGCTGAGACAGGCCAGGTAGATAGGTGAGACTAGAAGAAAGGGAGAAGGTAAAATGGAGGAGTACTGTGGGGATAGGACTGAGATTTAGACTTAGGGCCGGTGTTTGCTAGGCAGGTGCTCTACTATTTGAGCCATGCTTCTAGACCTTTCTGTTGTAGCTACTTTTTGAACACAATCCCAAACCCAGACTGGCCTCAAACAGTGATCCTCTATTTGTGTTCTAGGATGATGGGCATGTGCCACCACATCCAGCTGTTGGCTGAGATGAGGGTCTTGCTCGCTTTATTTGTTTATTTTTGGCCCAGGCTGGCACCAAATTGTGCTTCTCCAAACCTGAGTAGCCAGAGTTGCGGGTGTGAGCAACCACATTTGGTGCTTCTGGCTAGATGTTGAAGGCAGAATTCGCAGGGTTTTCATAGAAATTGAGTCAGAGGACAGAGTGAGTCAGAAGACAGAGAGTCTGTGTCTGTCCACCCAGGGTGGGACCAGGAAGGCCTTCACTCCTTCACCACAGCAGGGCCTGCACCTGGAAGGAAAAGCAGACAGATAGATTCCTAGCACTTATTCCTGAGCTTTCTGATGGCCACTGGAGAGGAAGACACCCTCCCCGAACATTTATTCTTGCCGTCTTTGCAAAACTCCATTCTGCAATGTGTCATCACCCCTTTTTTAGCCCGGGGATGGGGGGAAAGGATGCCTCGATTTTCATTGATCCATCCTGAATCAATGCTTTTAAAAAAGCTCACACACATTTGGCTTAAGAGGCAAAGCATACATTTTACGTTTTGACACTATGTCATCGATCCGAAGCCCGTGTGTGCCCCACCTGCCAGAGCGCCCTCTGCCCACCCACAGCAGCTGGCCTGGCCACAGTGCGTCTTTAATGGCCTTGCCCCTGCTTGCACCTTCCCTGCCTCCCTGGCCCTCAGCAAGGACCCTTTCTCAGGGTTTTTGAAAGGATCGATAAGGTGCTGAAGCCTCCTGCTGCTGCTGTCACTCACACTCTGCCATTCCATAAATTATGCATCTGCTCTTCTCTCTCTCCCTCTCTCTCTCTCTCTCTCTCTCTCTCCTCTCTCAGTGTGTTTTCTGTTTGTCCATGGCTCTGAGATAGTTGACTCTCGTGAGCCTCAGAGGGGCAAGAGTGAAGCTGGATGTGAAGACACAGAGACAGGGCAGCAGATTTAGAATTCAGGGCCAGCATGAAGGGAGGAGGCCGCCGCTGCTGGCTATAAATGCAGTGTAGTCACTGTACGCCAGAGCCCACCCTCAGCTGCACGCCAGGAACCTATTTCTTGAGGAAAAGAAAACACTGAAGGTGTCATCCAAGGTCAGCAGCAGCGGGAAATCTCCCCCACCTTGGAGGCTGATGGCTACTTTGCCAAGGTCTCACTGTGCATGAAGAAAACAGCAGGCACAAAAATCAATGTGCTAAGTGTGGGTTTCATTGCTTGCACCCTAAGGAATGTGTTCAAAGAGCAGTAGGTTGGACACCAATGGCTCACCCCTCTTATCCTAGCTACTCAGGAGTCTGAGAGCTGAGAATCAGGGACTAAGTACAGCCCCAACAAACAAATATGAAAGATTATTATCCCCAATTAAGCAGAAAAATGCCAGAAGTAAAGGTGTGGTTCAAGTAGTAGAGCACCAGGAGAAAAAGTTAAGCAAGACTGTAAGGTCCTTGCCAGGCACTGGTGGCTCATGCCTGTAATCCTAGCTATTCGGGAGACTGAGATCTGAGGATTGAGGTTCAAAGCCAGTCAGGAAAGTCTGTGAGACTCTTATCTCCAATTAACCAGAAGTGGCACTGTGGTTCAAAGTGGTAGAGCATGAGCCTTGAGCAAAAAAGCTCAGGGACAGCATCCAGGTTCTGAGGCCAAGACCCATGACTGACAAAAAAAAGAATGCGAGGTCCTGAGTTCAAGCCCCAGTACTGATATGAAGAAGAACAAGAAGGAGGAGGAGGAAAAAAAGGAAGAGGAGGAGGATTAAAGTCTGCAACAACTGAGACAATGCTTCCTTCGAATCCATGGCAAGAAAGCAAAGTCACCAATGCTTGTGATAGCTACTGAGTATTGAGCACTTAAGATTAATCTCTCCGCTCATCAACTACCTTATTGGGCATAGGAAACACAGAAGCCGAGAAGCATACTGAGTCCAGAGAGGCAAAACCAGTCATTCAAGGCCCATGACTGGAAGGGAGGGAGGTCTGGCCTACCTGTCTGCTGGATACAGAGGCTGTCTTCCTACTGGCTTTGCTCTGTCATCCTTTTGTGGTTCTGCAACACCTGCTCTTCCTCTTTGAGTCTTCCCCTTGTGTGTGTGTGTGTGTGTGTGTGTGTGTGTGTGTGTGTGTGTGTGTGTGTGTGTGTGTGTGTGTGTGCTCACTGGTACTGGGGCTTAAACTCAAGACCTCCAGCTCTTACTTGGCTTTTTTACTCAAGGCTGATGTGCTACCATATCTCCACTTCTGCTGGTTCATTAGAGATGAGAGTCTCTCTGATTTGTCTTCCTGAGCTGGCTTCAATTTGAGATCAGAGGATCTCAGCCTCTTGAGTAGCCAGGATTACCATGAGCCACCAGAAGCTGGCTTTATATGAGTCTACTAGAGTTTGTTCCCTGTGTCCCGTCATCTCTACAATCATTGTCCCTTTGCTGCGTCTGCCCCGACTCCCTTCTCAAGGTGTTTGCCAGCCAGACCCCTGCTCCCTTGGCTATCAGTCTGATGACCTCAATCTGCACAGCTATGTGCCCAGCCCTCTACCCATGACACACTAGCTAGTGGCCAATGAGTGCACATGTGTTCTCAGTGAGATCAATTTTTGCCAAGAAACATTTTAGAAAATGGATCTGAGCTGAGCTGGAAGTTCAAGTTATCATCTTTCCCTAGAGCCCATCCTTTCTAATCTTTTGGCCTCAGTTCCACATCTGTCTAATGGGCATAGGATGATAAGTGTTTTACATACCTCATGAAGGAAACTGGAGACAAAGGAGAAATGAGGGATTTGTCAAGAACAAATACAGAATAAATTTAGGGCTGGGGACAGGGCTCAGAGCTAGAGCTCTTGCCTAGCATTCAAAAAGTCCTTGGCTTAATCCCCCATCTCTCAGCACCATAAAAAGGGGCAGGGAAAGGATCATGAGTGAGGAAGTACTTTGAAGTTCTAAATGTACAGGAAACAGTGTCCTACTCTCTCTCTCTTACCCCAGGGACTGAGATAAATGTGCAGGCAGATGTTTGGGGTGGTACTGAATTTAAAAAAAAAATCAAGCAGACAGTATAGCTCGTGTACTCATGGCTGCAAGACCACTGCCTAGTGACCCTGGGGTTCTACCAATGGTTGGATTATCAGCAACCTTAATGGGTTAGATGATTGCAGTATTCACTGGCCCTGCCCCATTCCATGGATGTGAGAGAATTTGCTGAAACCAAGTCCTAGCCCTTGGGACAGAGGCCTCAAGCCACCCATGGCCTTGAACTGGAGATACATGTCAGATCTCCCAAAAATGAGGGGACACAAGCCTTAAGTTACAGCCAAGCAGAGGGACCCATCCATGCAAGACTCATACCTAAATTCGTTGATTTTATAAATCACTTGACATCTGGGAGGTACTTGGTAAATGCCTGGTACACAGCAGGTGCTAGATGTATGTTTATCTTCCGTTCATCCATCATCCACCCACAGGGCTACTTGCATGTTTTAGGAAGTGGCATTTGCTTGCATGAAGGGCCCAGTTCATTTGCTCTTTGCAATCAGATTCGGGGCATGTTCTTTGGGCTTCATAGGTAAAAGAGTTTCGTCTTCAAGGTATCACAGTCTAGTACAGAAAATGAAGAAGCCTTTGAGCATCCATAACTCCAACAGAAGGTAGGAAACAAGAAATAAGAAACAACCCATAGAAAGGAGTAGGAAGAACAGACAGGGAAGCAAGAGAAGGAGGGAGAAGGAGAGGAAGGTGGGCAGGAGGCACTGGATTGCCTGCTGAGCTCCAGGCAATTGATCTAGGAGGTCTCAGAGGTGGAGAAATCATGGCAGGCCGCCCCACCTGCAGGGGGCAGCAGTCACCCATCGCCAGAGCTTCTGACTGTAAAGAAATGTAAGAAATCAAATAATGGATGGGATTTTCTGATTTTAAAAAATGCAGTGCAGATTAAGCTAATGATGGTTATTCCTTCTTTCCTACCTTCATGTCTTGAGTCCCTGAAGGCCATTCTCCATGAAATCCAAACAAAAGTGCCACTAGTTTACAACTCCAGTTGGAGCTGGTATACATGACAGAATTAACCCCTCATGGGAAGGCCTAATGGCATCACTGGAACCTGACCTTCAATGTCTGGTATGACTTGTAAGAAGAGGTGAAAAGAAAGGTTTTAGATTGAGGGAACTTTGTGACCAAAGGCATAGGAAGGGGATTTTTCTAAGGCCTAGACTAGGGATAGGGATGGGGACCAAGGAAGAAGCTAGTGTATTGGCCCATTTTTCAGGTTAGGAAACTGAGACCTGGGAAGTTGGTGCTTTTTGCCCTTAGACCATCAGAGATGCAAAGTAGGTTGAAATTTGGAAGAATGCCTTAGAGATGGAGAAAATAAGCCTGAATACCTAAGGGCCGACACTTCCACCGGCCTACTATGTGCCAAACCCCTGCTAACCTCACCAAATCCTCACATTACAGTTGCTACCACTCCCATTTTACAGATAAGAAAACTGAGGCTCAGAAGTCTAAGCCACATACCCAAGTCCACACAGCTGGTAAGTGGCAGAGCAGGTATTGAAACTTAGGTCTCCTTGACCCCAAAGACTGTGCTTCTGAATGATAGAGCACAACAAACAGACAAACAAAGCCATGAGATTTAGAAAGACGTTCTCCTGCCTGGACATAGCTTACAATGCGCCAACTCACTCGCCCCATGAGCTCTGTTAGATTTTATTGACTGGAAGATTAGGTTTCCACAGTTCTGGAGAAAACTTGCCCCACCCCATTTTAAACACAGCTGTCTTTGGGGGGGGCGGGGAGGAAAAGTGTTCTAAACGGGAGTTGTTTAACTAATTGCCAATTATCTCTGAATAGGGTAGGGTTTCCAACAGCTGTGAGGGATTTTGGTCCCCATCCATTGCCTACTGTTGCCGGTACTTGGCGTGTGTTGAGGTATTCTTGGCCTCTTGCTGCAGAGACAAGCCAGTGCCTTACCCTTCTCCACCAAGCAAGCTGCCCCACCCTCCTTCTGGGCCCAGAGTGGGTGTAGCAGGGCATTGAATCTGAGTATAGGATGCTGGATTCTGTGTCTGTCTGTCTATTTCTTTGTAGTTAGTTGTAGGGCAGACTAAGCCTAGTGCAGCAATTCAGAATCTTCCTCTGTATAAATGATTCTCATTCAAGTCTGAGCCCATCCTCCCTCCCTTAGTCTTACATCCCCAATCTAGAAGCAAGTTCAAAAAAAAAAAAAGTCTACTAATGTGAGATGCCCAAAGACCCTAGCATGGGTGAGGATAATTGTATCCCTTCTGGCTGTGTCGGCTGGATTCCTGGGAATAAGCCGAGGGGCAAACCTTTGTAAATGTTAATCTCTTCTCTGCTTAAGATATCACCCATGTCTTTGATGTTCTCAAACATGTTGACTCCTATCTCCGTGGAGGGTGTGGGGCCTGGACAGGCCAAATGCTTGTTTAGTCTGCTGTCTTCCTCTAAGAGACCTGGATCCTGATGTGCTCACCTCTAGCTGAAACTGGAACAAACCCTTCTAAAGCCAAGTTTGGGGTGGGTGCGAAAATAAGGTGATGCTGACATTCAGGCCTCTGTGCCCCCACTAATTTCCAGAAGCCAAACTTCATCTGAATCCTTTCCTTACCTAAGCCCCATGGATCCAAGTGGATAATCATTTATTACGAATGTCACCTGCCAAAGAGAAAGGTTTTCGATCTGTGTATACTTGAATTGGTTAAGATAATGCTAATTGCTATAACAACAGGCTTGCATCTGTTCCTGAAGTCAAGTCCAAAATGGATGCCCTTGATTGGAGATGGGCTTTCTCCAAGTGGAAACTCAGGGAGGCAGCTTTGTTCTATCGTTGAGTTCTTTCTTTGCAACAAGTGGTTTCCAAGGTGGCTGTGTTCACCTGTTGCAAACTGGGAGGAGAAGACATACCTGCTTCATAACTCTATTGATAGGAAGAACACAGATCACTTCCTGTCATATTCAATTGGCTCTTTTTCTTTTGCTGAAGAGGGGTTGTGCTGAGGATAGAACCCAGGCTGGGCCTTTAGACATGCTAGGCAAATGTTCTTACCAGGGAGCCACATCCCCAGTGTCCCATTGTCTTTTGCCTATCAGCCCCAGGACAACTCCTGGAAGGGAAATAGGAAATATAGGTCCTGGCTTAGAACTGCTTTCCTCTGCTGAGTGGGAACCCTGGTGTGCATCCTGTATGTGCTACGAGGAAACAGCTGTGTCATAGGAGGAAGAGAATACCTCAAGAGCAGAGTCTGAAGATACAGGCTCATGCTCCTCCGGTGAGGTTCTTGGCCCTCCTGAATCTCAACTTCCTAATCTGTAAAATGGACCTCATGCAGAAAAGGGGAAGACTAGGAGTAATGGTATGCTAGTTATTATCAAATGCTCCAACACAGTCAGCAACTAAGTCTGGAACTTACAGTATTTTGGGGAAAATATGATAGGGTTGCCAGAAACACAACAAATCAAAGAGGTTGGACAAATGGGATTGAATGAAATTGCAGAGCTTCTGCATGGCAAAGGACATAGCTAGCAAGATCAATAGAAACCCCACGGATTGGGAGAAGATCTTCATTAGTCATACAACGGACAAGGGTCTCATATCTAAAATATACCTGGAACTCAAAAAATTAAACCCCCCAACAACAGATCTTCAAAGAAACAACTGCCCAATAAACAAGTGGGCTAAAGACTTAAAGAGAAACTTCTCTGAAGAGGAAAGAAGGATGGCCAATAGACACATGAAGAAATGATCAACCTCCCTAGCCATTAAAGAAATGCAAATCAAAACGACATTGAGATATCACCTCACTCCAGTTAGACTGGCTAAAATCAAGAACTCTAATAACAACAGATGCTGGAGGGGATGTGGGCAGAAGGGAACCTTACTTCATTGTTGGTGGGAGTGTAAGCTTGTTCAACCACTTTGGAAAGCAGTATGGAGGTTCCTCAAAAGACTCCACAAAAAGCTCCCCTATGATCCAGCAATCCCACTTTTGGACATTTACCCAAATGTTTACAAACAAGACCACACTAAAGCTATCAGCATGACTATGTTTATTGCAGCACTATTTACCATAGCTAAGATATGGAACCAACCCAGATTCCCCTCAGTAGATGAATAGATCAAGAAAATGTGGTATCTATACACAATGGAATTCTATGCCTCCATCAGAAAGAATGACATTGCCCCATTTTTTAGGAAATAGAAAGGCGTGGAAAAAATTATATTAAGTGAAGTAAGCCAGGCCCAAAGAAACATAGGTCCCATGGTTTCCCTTATTTTGCAATATCTAGTATATGTCTGAGTCAAGCAGAAAAGGTCAGATAAGTTGATGTTAGGGAAATGAACCCTAAGATATGTATTCAAATTTTTTTTTCTTTCATGAGATTGTTTCTAACACATTTATAAGATTTTTTTGTTGCTTTGTATGCCCTTCCCCCACAGTATAACCCCTGCTTTCACTGTATTTGATGTTGGTATAATTTGTGGAGGGGAATGGAAAACAAATCGTTTAAATAGGGATACAGGTGGACCCATTGCAACAATGAGATGTACAAGTTGTTATGTGGAAAATGAACTTCACAACTTTGGTGCGGGGGGCGGGGGGGGAAGGATGGGATGGGAAGGGAAAACAAAGGAGGAGGCTACAATGCTTGATAAGAAATGTACTCATTAGCTGGGCGCTAGTGGCTCACGCCTGTAATCCTAGCTACTCAGGAGGCTGAGATCTGAGGATCGCGGTTCAAAGCCAGCCCGGGCAGGAGAGACCATGAGACTCCTAGCTCCAATAAACCACCAGAAAACTAGAAGTGGCGCTGTAGCTCAAGTGGTAGAGTGCTCGCCTTGAGCTGAAGAGCTGAGGGACAGCGCCCAGGCCCAGAGTTCAAGTCCCACGACCGACAAAAAAAAAAAAAGAAATGTACTCATTATCTTGCCCACATATTTGTAACCCCTCTGTACAGTATTTTCACAATTAAAAAAAATATATGATAGGGTTGGAAATGTATAAGAATTCCCAGTTCTCCTGGAAGAAAGGAATAGGTCCAAATTCCTATGTGGTGACAATTTGCTAGAGCTAGTGTAAAGTGTCACCTTATCTCCAATGTCAAGTCCAAGTTGTGAACTTCCTGGCCTGCCCTTGGCTTGCTTTGCCCTGTAGACCCGGGCAACCTGGCCCTCTCTGACAGATGAGTTTGAGAGCCCTAACTTACAAGTGTTGAATCGATTCCTAAGAATGAACATATGCATCTTAGTTCAGGAATGGCTGACTTCTCCTTCCCTGCTTTCAAAAGAACTTAGTGGCTTCCAAACCTCCACTCCAATCATAGAATCTTGTGCACTGATTGCGTTAACTAGTCAACTGCAGAAATCGCTTATGAACAGCCAAACCTGATGTCCCGATGAGTGTGATGGTTTTAGTCGTCTAGGTTTTATCATGCAAAATGGTCTGTTATAAAGACTGTGCCACCAACTTCATATCCTTGTTGGATTTTGTAAGTTAATGAATGGGAATGTCTGGAGAAAGTTTTACTGCAGAACTCAGAATCCTGTGAGTCCAGTGATATGATTAGGAAGTTAGCCAGCCAGGGCCCTGCTGGGGAGGATGGATGACTGACAGCTATAATTGATTGGCACTGGTGAGGATGCCAGGGGCACGACTTTGTCAGGGCAAGCTGGTTATCTCCTGCCAAGGTCCACTTGGCTATCACTGGGAATGCAGGAAATGAGCAATCATGGAAGACTTTTAATGATCTGTTGACAGAAGTAAGTTAAGAAATAGAATGATAAAACTGTGAGGCAGAGCAAGGAAGCAAGAAAGAAGAGAGAGGAATGGGGGAGAAGGAGAGAGAGAAGGAAGAAAGGAAGGAAAGAAGGAAGGGAGGAGATAGAGAAAGAAGAGGAAAAGGGGAGGAGAAGAAAGAGGAAAAGGATAAAGAGGAAAAAAGGAGGAGGGATGAGGAGAAAGGAAGAGAAGGAAGATGAGGAAAAGAAAAAGAAGAAGTAAAAGAAAGAAGTAGCAGGCGGAAAAAGAGAGGAGGAAGAGGAAGGTGTGAATTCTGAGTGTACAGTAAGGCTAGACTAACGTTTGATGCTGTAACAAATGACTCAGCATCTCAATGGCTTCAAGCAATGAAAGTTTATTTCTCATTCACTGTCCACATCCATCGAGATCAGCAGAGGTCTGTTTCACATTGTCTTCAATCTGGAGCCTCTGCCATCTAGAACAAGATTACATAAAGGGAAGAGCAGAGGGTGAATCACACACTAAGTTTTCAATAGCCCACCTAGAAATGACATCAGTCACTGCTACTTACATTTAGTTGGCAGAGTAAGCCATGCCATGCCCAGGGATCTTAGCATTGTCCAGGAAAACTGTAAACTCTGTAAGTGACCCTAACATCTATTTCTCTGAGGACCCCTGCATTCTGGATCCAGAAGAGATCTCTTTGTTTGAGTTGAGAGCCTCTGGGTTGCAGATAATGAAAGGGCATCTAAGCTACTTAAACAAAAGGAAATACTACTCCCCAAACCTAAAAGCAGGAGCAGCTCCAATAGTCTTCAGGTAAAGTTGACACCAGGAGTCAAAGCTCTGAAATCTAGTCTCCTTCCCTTGAACTCCATTCCTTTCCATTGGAACTTGGTTTCAGGTTTCATCGTCCCCAAGTTCATAGTTCAAGTCCAATCCTTGGTCTCAATGTCACTGTGCCACTATGGGCCATGTGCAGATTCCTAAACCAATTTCTGTCTAGAACAATGACCATCCTTAAATCACATGCCTGAATTAACTTCATCAAAAACGCATGGACCCAGGACAGCAATGGGTTAAATTTGATGGGGCTGTGTACCAAGATCATGTGTATAAAATCGACACTAGCTGAGTTAGGCGTCTCTTGCCTGTCATCCTAGCTACTCCAGAGTCTGAGATCTGAGGATTAAAGTTCAAAGCCAGACTGGGCAGAAAAATCTGTAAGACTTGTCTTCAATTAACTGGCATAAATCTGGAATTAGAGTTGTGGCTCAAGTGGTACAGTGGCCAGCCTTGAGCAAAAGAGCCAAGTGTGAGTGTGAACAACATCCTGAGTTCAAGCCCAGGTACCAGCCTAAAACAAAACAAAACTTGACTAAACCAGCTGCTCAGCAGATAGAGGCAGGAGGATCAAATGTTCAAGGTCAGCAAAGGGAGAAGCAAGGTAAGACCCTGTCTTGCAAACAGAGTAATAATTTTTTTAAGTGCTGGGAGCATGACTCAAGTAGTAGAGGCCTTCCTTGGCCTGTGCAAGGCCTTGAGTTTAATCCTCAGCTCTAAAAACCCACCAACCAACTAATGACAGCTTTACTAAAAAATATCATGCTCCAAGAGAGCTTAATAAGGTAGCTATTATTACTGGTAAGAAAACAATTGCTTAGGTAACATCTCACCCCACCTTGAACTATGACAGTAGCAGGTTTTACCAAAGGAATTGGATTTGGTGGCAAGCACCATTTATTTACCCTTGGAGGCAGAGACTTGGGCCTGAGAACTTGGAAATGCTAATGGTTGAAGCAAATTGAAGAAGACATGAATTGTCATCTCCTCCTGCTATAGAGATTGCCAGTTATAGAGAGCTACAGAGTGCCACAGACAGATAGTAAATCAAAACATGTAACACATTCTTCCTATTTGAAGTACTGTATGCTATTTAAAGAAAGGAAAGCCGGTTCTCTGGCCACAAGTCCCTGCTCGTGTGACAGAAGTCTGTGGTGTCACCTCTGGGGTTTTCATTATTCAGCTGTTTTGAGGATGAGTGATTGATGTAATTAAAGTTATTGGTAAAGAAAGACTCAGTTACCAAGGGACAGATGAGTCAGCACTAAGTTTCACTAATGAAATAATGTTTCAAGGAGTAATTCCTAAAATAAGCTTTTCTTCTTTGTATTTTTTAACTTAAACATTGTAGGTCAGCAAAAAAAAAAAATGAAGAAAAACCCAACTAGATGTGAGTAGTGTATAGAAACATACTACACAGTCTGAGAGGTTCCCAGATTTGGTCAGTCTCCATGGTAGGAAACAAAACTTATTGAGTGATAAGGGTTCAAATTTGCATTTATGATGCAATCCTAGGCTTTGTACCCCACCTCTCCTTTGTCCTCTGAGGCTGCACATTGATACTGATATTCCCAGAGATTGAGGAACCTATCCAGGCCTTTACAGGCCCAGGTAGCTCTGGAGCTTTTCACATTGCCACAGGCCCTGGGCTCAGATCTTTGGTCATTTAACCTGGATCCAAGCACACCCAGAATAACAGGCAGGAGCTGTCTGGATTTGAACCCACATCCATGTGACTCCTGAGTTGCTCTTGCTAAATTCATGGACACATCCTGTAAGGCAAGGTGGCTTCTAAGCCACTGATGTGTGTTTACCATTTCCTTTGGTATTTATTGAATCCCCAGGACATCCCAGGACTGTTAGGACAGAAAGACCACTGGGACAGCATGCTACACCTGTCAGAGGCTCAGACCAGAGCTGAGGAGGGGTGGGAATGGAAGGACCCAGAAGCCATGTAGAGTAGCCATGTGTGAGATAGTGACAGCAGTGTCAGGTTTCCAAAGTTCCCATGTGGGGACTGAATGATGGCATCCGCTGTTGAGGTGGGGCAAGAGTGACAGCAGGGAAGGAGGGGTCTTTGGGCCAGGCATGTGGAAGATAAGTTGTATGTGGCCCTTGTGGCCGGAAATAGTGGATGTGTGGCTTAGAGTCAGAGTGAGGACAAATCTGAACACTAAGCCAGGTATGAGTAGAGCACAGCCAAAGAACGAAGCCCACCTGCAGGGCCAGGTAGAGGAGGACTAGCCTGGTTCTCCACACAGGGAGGAAAGAAGGGCACAGGGCAAGGGGAGGCAGGACTTTAATGACATTACAACTGGGAATTCAACAGTCCCATTCAGTGATGTTGATGAGAACCCTGTGCTCTGTGCCACTGTGTTTGGCTGCAGAAGGGAAGTCGGAGATAGTAGACCTCACTTGTGAGCAGCTGTAAAAAGGACACCAACTCAATCCAGCCTCAGAGTCCTCCAGATCCACGTTCTCCCAGCCTCTACCACACTTGGTTCAGAGCTGCAGGTCCAGCGCCACCCCCCATCCTCCCCACAGAAGGCCTTTCCAGTGACAAAGAGTATATGGGGCTGTTGGCTTTCAGCCCAGAAGAGTGAGCTCAGACAGGAAAGAGAGTGGTACTGTGGACCTCTGGGGATAGGGAAGCCAAAGCTCAGCAGGTGTGTGGGAGCCTTCCCATTCAAGTCTTGTCTTCTTGGAAGTATACCCAAGATGAGAATCACTGTGCAAGGGATTTGTAAAGAAAGAGCTTTCAGAAGAAACCAATGAGGGAATGGATGGAGCTATCCTCCCTATCACCAACAGGCTGCTTGATCCTAAGCAAGATGCCTGAGCTCCCAGGCCTTCAGTTTCCTTATCTATAAAAGAATAGGTGGAGTTTGCCCAGCTATGGTAAAACTGTGTCTAGAGATGGCTGTGGTGGTGCACGCCTGTGGTCCTAGCTACTCAGGGCAGGAGATTGAGGTAGCAGGAGGATCTCTTAAGGAGTCTGAAGCCAGCTGAAAGAAAAAGAGAGGGGGGAAGAAAAGAAAAAAAGAAGGAAGGAAGGAAAGAAAGACAGATGTAGAAAAGAGGGAGAGAGACTAGGGGAAGTAGGAAGGGAGGGAGAGAGTGAGGAAAGTGAAGACAAGGGCTGAGGGTGTAGCCCAATTGCAGAGCACTTGCCTACCATGCATAAGGCCCTGTGTTTGAACCCTCACACTAAAATACACACACACACACACACACACACACAATACATCTGGAAAAGCCTGTGAGGGAAAAGGAACAGGGTTGGGGAGGGGGTAGAGGAGGAAGGAGCCTTCTGGGAATAGTCAGAGACTCTGAGAGATCTCAAAGGTGCCAGCTGCCTTCAAAACCAAGGGGCCAAGAAGTTTGCTGAATTAAATTCTTGTTATCCCCGTCTTCTGTTTCAGCCATCACAGAAGTATAAATATTCCTTTCAAATTCAGTAAGCTGTGACAAAGTGTGAAGGATCTGATTCTATACAGGCCCATTCCACAGTTAGGATGTGGAGCACAGGGCAGAAGCAGCAGGTAGAAAGAGCTCTAAGCAAAGGATACCTAGTTCCATTCAGCCTTGAACTCTGCAGAACTGTTTTGGACATTCTTCCCACCTGCAATGAGACTTGGCAAGATGTTACCAAATTCAATGGGAAAACCTAAAGGAAATTTAAAACTCTACCCACCAAAATAAGCCAGGCCAATGAATTTTCTGCCACACTCTTCACAAAAGCAAGGAAGTGCTGTTTATTCCAAACAGTACTTTTTCTCTGGCTCTTCTTTGTGATTAGCCCTCCTCTGCTAGTGAAGGTATTTTCACTTATGTGTATATGAAAAAAAGAGAGGTATTTACTACCCCAGGGTCTGGATTTAGATTGTTGATATAAACAGAGGGCAAATAAAACAAGCAAACAAGCAAAATTAAACCCTTGTGGTTTGGATCTTAAAAAAAAAATATGTTAAAAACAACAGCACAGTGACCCTGATGTAAAATTGTGTTAGCTAGGAAAGTCTCTGAAACATTCCAGAATCATGACAGGATTCAACACTGAGAGGCTAGCAGATACCTTGTTCTGCTGGAAAGATGTTGCAATGATATTCCTAAGGGCTTATGGGTCCCCCAAAGGACAAAGCCACTGATAGTTTACTGAGAGGGAAAAAAAATATCCCCAAGCTATACAATACAGAAAGTCAAGGAATAACAGGAGAGAAAAAAGCAGTCAAACTGAGATGTCAAAAAAAAAAAAAAAAAGTTCAAAATAAACACATAAAATACCCATGATTTACAGCCTTGTCCCCAACTGGAATCTTTGCTTGATGGAATTTGCGTTGCAAAATGATGGGCAAAAGAACATTCATTTTTACTTAAGTTACATGAGATAATTGTGAACAGGCGGAAGTCACTTCAGATCGGAGAAATAAGTAGAGCCTTTCAGACAGCAATTATTCAGGGCAGACAAGGCTCCCTGGCAGGGACTCAGTCCCTCTTCTGCCTTGTTGTTGAGTCTCAGAGAGAGAAGACACATTCTGAGCTTCTTCCCATCTGTACTTCACACACAGAGTCCTGAGGACGCACTGGGTCTGTGAGCAGTGTTTGAGGAGGACTCAGATGTTTCCCCGCCCAGCCTCAAAAGATTCCACCATTATGAATTCATTCCTTTCTGTTAAGGCGTTTTGTTTCTAGGAGTTCTCAGTGAAAACACAGATCTCCTGCAGAACTTTGCTCACAGGAGGCAGAGTTGAGAGGCCTGGGTTGGGGATTGGGCTCTGCCTGTGAACTCACCATAGAAGCTTGGTCATGTGATTTTTATTTATTTATTTATTTATTTTACTTCCTGAACCTTGCTTAACTTTTTTCACTGGAGTGGAGGGGTGGAGCTGACAGGATCAAAAAGAAAAGCATGGTCAAAAAATGCTAAGATCTGAGGTTTCAGGAGAGATGATCTGGTCACTTTAAAATTTTTCCAGGCCTGGGTGACATAGTGTGGACTTTGGGGTCCTTTGCCCCTGGCTGTCTATCATACTCACAAGAGCAGCTACTGTGAGCCAAAGGGCTTGTGGGGGGGGGGGGGTCATGTCATAAATGGTCTTACTTCCCTCTCTGTGGGGGAGAAAAAACAATCCCAGCTCCTCCCTTAATGGCTGCCATCTCCACCCAAGGCAGCTCTACTTCCCCAAATTCTTGGAAGTATCCGGAGCTCACTTCTCTGTCTCTCTCTCTCTTCATTTTCTCATCCCCTACAGCCAAACCTTAGCATCTTCCTGGAAAATATGGCCCCAGCCTCCCAGCTTCTCCCCACCTCGCTGGCTCTGATGCTGGCCCTAGGTAGCACCATCTTCCTCTGGCTTTTCCATCAGCTCCTAACTGGTTCCTGCTTCTCCTTTTGGCTGCCCAGGCTCTCAGCTCCACCCTCTGGGGATGCCTTTAACACATGTTAGATTGTCACTCCTCCCAAAGCCCCCAACACCTATCCCTTTCTCTCCATCACCATCAGTTCCGAAGATTTGCTCAGGACCTCAAAGCCCCTTCCTTGGCTTTGCTCCCCATTCCCTGTTCCCCTCATTGAAGGTCTCCTTCCTGTTGCTCAGCCCTGCTACCTCACTAATATCTTTCAATTTATTCTTCCTTCCCCTAGAACTCTCTTCCTGCAAATATCTGCATGGCCTACTCTCAGTTTTATTTCTATTCTCTGGTCAAGTACCACATCCTAAGGGAAGCTTCCCAGGGGTCCTCACTGAAAGGGCTCACTCCTTAATTTTCCTTTATAGCCCTAATCACCTGAACGCTGTGACACATTGTGATCACACTGTCTCTCCCACTGAAGTGTGAGCTCCTGGAGGGTAGGGATTTTATTTTGTTCATGCCCCACTGGCAGCATATGATAGATGCTCAAGGAACATAGGTTGGGGGAAGGAAAGGGAAGTGGAGGGGAGGAGAGGGGAGTTGAAGGAGAGCTACCCTTACAAGGAGACCAGCCAATGCCAAGGTCTTTGCTGCCTTCTGTTTCAGCAAGGCAGGTTGTCCTGTGGAGCCAGAAGTGGAGTGTTTGGGCCAGGGAGGGACAGAATGGGAGGAGGAGGGAAGGTGTTATAGCTACAGGAAAAGAACTCAGATGAACTAGTGAGCCTTACTGACTGAAGGTTCTTAACTGAGATCAACCAGAACAGACAAAAGGTCCTTGTGTATAAATTCCAGAAGACGAGACTGCTGTCAAAGGGCTGGTCAAGAGGGGACAGAGCCCCTGGAACTCCCCTGAAACTGGATTCTGCCCCATAAAGGACATCATGAAGGACAGTCTGGAGCAGGTCACTTGTGGGTATCACTGACTTCCTAAGCTCCAGGAGCCCCCTGCCCCCAGCCCTAGGAAGTGTTGCTCCCCAGCAGATGTAAAGGGGGGCAGCAGGAGTACTAGGAAGGTACAGCCATTCTGATAGGATCCCTCACCCTGCTTTACCTCCAATTTGGGCTTGTGTCTCCAAGGACTTTGGGTCTTTACAGTAGCATGCCTTTAATAACAGCATTATGGTATTGAAGACCTTTCATGTGCCCCATCCTATTCCCCACACAGAACCCTTTCCACAGATGCGGACACAGAGGCCCAGGCTGGTTACTGGACCTGTCCAACGGCACATTTCAGAAGCAGAGTCATCATGGCCAAGCACCCTACACTAAAGTCTCCAGTCACTGCTCTGCACTTCCTAGGGTTCCATGCTCCAACTCACTGAGAGGTGGCTGCCCACTGGTGGGCCTACAACTGGCCCAGTCTCCCTCAGGCGTGCATCCAAGGGGTCATGGCAGGTGGCTACAACCTATGCTCCCCAGCTCCTGGACTGGGACCCGGACTGGGACCTGGACCGCCCACTGGAAGCAGCCCTAGTGCCCACAGCTGGGCACTTGGTGATTCATGCCAGAGGGTGAACCCAATTTTGTTGAGCGCCGCCGCCAGGCTGCCGGTGTGGACCAGAGCTCTGAGCCCTTGTTTGATGAACAGCCGCCAATAAATTCATTAATCATCATTTTATGCCTCATCAAACCCCCTCCAAGCCCCTCCATGGGAGTTACACAAATTAGCCCCTGAAAAGACAGTAATTTCAGTTTAGCGAGGTAAGTGCTTTCTGATGGGCTCCGGGCACAGAGCTCTCCTGACAAGCCCATCCATCAGCGCATGGGGAAGGGGCGAGGCCCGGGACATCCTGTCCAGCTCCCATGGCCCTGCCCAAGCCAGCATGGGGGAGGGGGGTACTGGTAGAAGGTCTCTGCCCAGGGCATCCTTCTCTCTTGGTTACTTTGCACCCATCTTCCACAGGCTAACTCACCAAAGGTGTCTCTCTCTCTCTCTCTCTCTCTCTCTCTCTCTCTCTCTCTCTCTCTCTCTCTCTCTCTCTCTCTCTCTCTCTCATATCAGCTCTCCTCAGCAGAAAGGAACTTAACTTTTTGGTAAACCGCCGATGTCCAAAATTGGGACAGGAATCAGAGGCTCAGGAGTGTGCTCAGGAATTCGAATTCTTAACTGCGTCAGGAGAAAAGAGCCCGGAAGCGCTTTTTCCTCCTATATCTGCTGGTCCAGGTTCTCCGAACCCTTGATATTATGGAAAGTCCAATGGTATTGCATGCCTGCACTATCCGGAGAAAGAATGGAGGGGTTAATGATTGGGAATCGAAGCCCCATGCTTCAAAAGGAGGCTATCTGGGAACAGAGAAGGGAGTCGGCCTGTCCGTCCATACTGAGGGCAGCTCCACCAGACAGACTCTGGTGGCCAGAGAAGAATGTGCTGTCTTTTCCAAAGCCCTTAGGCTTTTCTCACTGCTAAGCGCCACCTGGGGTGGAAGAGGATGTCTGGGGTGAGAAGGAAAGACCTCTAAAATGGTACGAGACAAGCACGAGCACGGGGAAATGGAGAAAGGAGATGGGAGACAAAGCGAAGTGGAGCACATTGCGGCGACATCGGGTATTCGTGAGCAGGGTGCCAGGGTCCGGCCGTCTCATCTTCCAGCCCGTTGGCACCCAAGGTCCTGCGGGAACCCCACCCGGCGTTCAGGCCGAGTGTGAAGGAGCGCGGGGAGGAAGCGCGGCCCTAGCGGAGCCGCGGGGCCCGCGCGCCCCTGCCGCGGAGAGCTGGAGCGCTGAGCGACGCCCGGCCCCTTCATTAACTTCCCCTCCACGCGGCGCTGCACGCCTCGGAAAATAAGTTAGCAAACGGGGAGCCGTTTATCTCTTTTATCTTGGGGCCTGATCCAATTAAATAAGTGCACATTTGCATTTGCATCCATCAGGCGGGGAGCGCTGAGAGCCCGAGGTTTGCTCGGAGCAAATAAAAGCAGATTTCACTGGGAAAGCGACGTCTGGGCGCGCTGGTCTCGTTCGGGCTCCGGAAACCAGCGCTGCTAGGCAGGCGGCTTTGGAGGACCCAGAGTTGAGGGGTGCAGCCCTCGTTCGCCTTCCCTCTTCCCCTGTCCTGAGGGTCAGACCAACTCAGGGAGTGGAGTCAGAGCTCCAACCCTACTCTTGATGCGTTCTCCCGTTAGGCCGAGATCCGGGCCCGGGGGAGGGGGCGGGGGGGGGAAGGGTCCAAGTTGCATTTAAGAAGAAAACGAAATGGAGATGGGCCCTGGCCTGATCACAAAGAGAGACCTGCAGAGACGGTCTAGGGATGGTTCTAAAGTTTTGGTTAGCTTTAGAGAAGGCAGGCGGCGGGGTACCAGCGGGACCCGATTTCTCTCCAGTTCAGCAAGGAAGCAGAAAGGGGTGCGAATAGCCAGGCCAGAGGCGCGGGTACCCCATTTCCTCGCACCTTAGGGAGTCCCGTTAATAGCACCCACTAGCACTTCCGGAAGGTGGGAGGTCTCCCGGGAGAGAGCCTAGTATGATTTGCCTGGAAGATTGAAAGGTGCTTTCGAAATAGCAAGTTTCGACGCAGAGGAGGGTAGTTTGGTTTTATTTGCTTTTCTTTCATCTTCATTTGTAGTGTTATTTTGTGTTGCTTCTGGCCATCCACCGGCCAGAAGCTATTCAGACCCACAACGGCTTTTTGGGGTATCCGTTGGCATGGTAGACATCCCCCAGAAATGGCAAACCCCAAATTCAAACAAGATCGCACAGGACGCAAGGCACCAGGCGTGTGTGTGATCCTGTGATCCCGAAGCCCAGGGTAGCCCGGACAGGTCCCCGAAGTCCCCAACCTCCTGCTACAGAGTCGCCGGCATATTTCTCCATTGCCTTCTACCTAGTTTTTGAAACGGTGAGGAGGCTAGGGGCGGGAATCCGAAGGGTTAGAACTGTTTTAATCAAAGGCCCTGCGCCCCCAAATTCTCAATGCCAATCAGGTCCTGGGCTCCAAGGACAAAGGCGACTTAAGGTAGATGAGTTCAAAGTTCAGAGCTTAAGCCCTGCGGTGGGTGCGGGCCTGGCAGGCAGGGCTAAACTGCTTCGCTCCCCCAGAGAACCCCGGCATTTCGGGGGACCGGCAGGCGGCGCCCTTCCCGAACTGCATCCGTGCCCGGCGCCCTCTGGGGAGCGCGGTCGCGATCATTCCACCCGGAGCGCTTCGTAGCGCGCGCCCCGGGCCTCTGCCCCAGTTGGCAGCTACTTGTGGGGGACAGGTGGGCTGCGAGGCGGGACCCTGGCGGAAGTCGCACGCACGGCCCTTCTTCCCTCTCTTCCTTTCAGCCCCTAGAGCTGCGCCTGTGTATGGCAAGGAGAGGGCCGTAAGGGTGTGCAAACTACGAGGCCTCGCAGCAGGCCTTGGACCCGAGTTAGAGAACTAAGTCGAGCAAGGCCCTGGGTACTCAATCTGCGAGCTGGAAGGGCAAGGCCCCCCTCGCAGCTACTCCAGGCCCGCGTATTTGCTCTTGGGACTCTACTGGGCTATTCCCTCCTCTCTCCCAAAAGACTTTAACTGATTTCGTCCGGCACAGAGGAGTTAGGGAAGGAATCCAGCCTGGTCCCAGATGGGTGCTGCCTCTGGAGACAGCTATTCCACGATCCCAGGATCCTTCTTGTTGCGCATTCAACGCCACCATGCCCTTGCCCTTAAAAGTCAAGCCAGGCGCTCCTTGCTCCTTGTGGTTCGCAACTGGCCTAGCCAGGCGCAGGTGGCCAACACCCGCGCAACCGCAGCGTCGAGGTATCGCGGGCACTGCTGCCCGACAGCTGGTCGTGAGCAGCCCCGAACCCTGCAAGCACAGGTAGTTCCCCCCCTACCCTGCCCCGAAACACCACTCTTAAAATGTGTCTTCTGCTAGACGGTAGATGAAACGGAGGTTCGGGCAGGTATTTGGGACTCCACAGACACACAACTCCTCCTGGGATTAAGTGGAGGGCAATTTCCTAAAAGCCCAGCACCCTGTTCAGTCCCGCAGGCCACTTCCAAATTAGAAAGTCTCTAAACCCCAGAAAAAACCACTAGCCACCGAAACTCAGATCTAAATACCCTCCCCCACCCACCCCCACATGAACAAACCACCAAGCAGATTTAATTAGGAGTTTGTACTTGGGCTGAAGTATGTTTTAAAAAAAAATTCGTAACCCTGCCGAGGCCCAGGGCAGGAGAGATGTGGGCTTAGGACGGTGACTAGGATCACCCGCAGCGGAGCTACCGGACGTGGTGCGCCCCAGCTGGGAGTCCTCCCCCTGCGGCCTCTCCTCGGGGAGAAAGGCCGGGCACGCCGGGGTGCGCAGTTCCAGTTCCCCGGCCGCAGCCCGGCGAGCACTCGGCGCACCGTCCCGAGCCTCCGGCGTGGGGCGAGGGAAGCCGCGCGGCGTCATTTGCATATTCCCGGGAACACTGGAAAGCCTGTAATTTTCTTTTAAAAATCTTTGGGCAGGGTTTAGGACCAAAGCGGACCAAGTTAACGTCGTCTTTAAACTTTCTCTTAAGAGACTGGCCTATTCTTGTTTTTCTAAACAAGGTGACTCCTGGGGTTGCATTTTCAACGGGGGGGCCGAAGTGGGGGGGGGTGTATCTGTGAACCCAGCAGAGGGGGGAGGGGAGATGGAGGGGACTGGGCGCAGGGTCAGGGAGGGCAAGTCATCTCTGGAATTCAATTGTTTAAAAAATCATTTATAATTAAAGGGACAAAATAAAATGCAATAATCTCATGCATATTTAATCATTCACATTTCCAGCCTTAAAACCATTCTCCTTGCGTAAATTTTGTCACTAATTTAAACCCTGAGGTAGACCTAGACAATGCAGCTTTCAAACTTGTTTAAATGCAAATAATCTAAAGGATTCCGGCTGGGAGGTTTTCTTTTATTTTTTTTTAAAGCAAAAAGCAGCTACGGCGGAGAAACTTTGAGGTGTGTTTAGGAAAAGTCCAGTGTTAAAGTCATCTGGATTAAAGATGCAAATATGTGCATTTTGATTTAGCCTAATTAAACTAGAGTTACGAGCAAACACATTCTGTCACTACACTGGAGCTTGGGTTTAATAGAGCAAATTAATTCCCTCGTGGCAGTGTGTTTTTGCTGTAATGCACCCCGCCTCTCCCCTACCACCGAAATTTTCCCACGAATACAAGGCAGCTCCAAGTCTCCTCGGTAAAATGGAGACGCGAGAGCCACAGCCCAACCCGAACCCACAGGGTTGGCCGGCCCTGGGCGAAGGGTGGTGGTGCAACTCTCTCTGATTTAGAACTGAGGTGCAACAGGAGTTTGCATCTTGAAATCAAGTACACGGGACTAAAACGAGAAAACAAAACCTCAAAAATGCTTCTGTAGCCACTCCGACTCTTGAATCCGATGTAGGAAAAGTGTCAAAGCGACGACAACCCTCGTTCAGCCCACAATGGCCTTATCTACGCAACGGCCTTGGGCTTTTGAAGTCACTTGTCCAAAAAGAGGCCCATTGGGGGAGGGTTCTCCCGAGCCCTTTCGGGGCTCCTCTTTCTTCCCTCCCCCACTCCTCCACCCAGGGGCTTTGGAGCTCCCCCCCTCCTCTTCTGCCCTCGCGGATCTCCGATTCAGCTAAGTGCAGGCTCGAAATTCAGAACAAGTGTGACACCTACCTGTGAAAGGGGGGTACCGTCCCATGGTGGGTTTTGCCACTCCGCACCCCCCCCCCCACCCTCCCCGGCGGCTCGCCACCCTCACAGTCGAGGATGGAGCATTCACTGATTTAATCAAATCCAAAGAAGAGATCAATGCCCAATTTTGAAGAGTCAGAGAAGGCAGTGACTTGGGAAAGCTTTCCCTTTGGCATCTCCTAACGCTCCCCGCCCGTATTAGCCAGCAGCACCTTTGAAATAGTAATAAGGGCTAAATCCGGCATAAAATCGAACTCATTAGCAAAGTTCACCAGCTGATTGCTTTGCATAAAACACGACACTGATTGGAAGTAATTAGGTTAAGCGATGGCGCTCGGGTGGTGCGTGTCTGTGGCTAGCTTTGCCATCTTTTCTCCCGTCTGGGCACACACTTGAGTCTCTCTTCTCCCTTCTCCAGGGCCCAATCTCCCCTAAGTAGCCCGCATCAATGACCCAAATCCTCATTCCCCAGCAGGGCTATCCCCCGGGGCATGTATTCTAATTACTGGACAATTTCCTTTAGCATATTTAGAGAGGGTCCGTAGTGCTGTTCACACCCCACTTCGAAAAAAGTTACAGTTGCAGTTTTTGACCAAGGCAACGGACAGTTTATTGAGGCTTCTAAAAAGTAAAGAGTAGCTCTGATTATGTTAAAATCTCTTTTAATTAAATATTTTTTTTGCATTTTTACAAAGGCGGCTGCAGTTTCTTTTACCTTTTAAATCTAAGTGTATAACCTGTTTCCTTTCTGTAATAATACTTTAGCTCATACCCAGAAAAATCAATAGGTGTAAAAAATTAAATTAAACTTGTATTTTTTTAAACTATGAAACAGTTTTGGGAGGGAGGAACACAAATGTATATATTTATATTACAAAAAAACATTAAATGCCTGTACAAGTGTCTTGATTTCATAATTTACTTCAAAGATATTGAATTATCAATTTAAATACAAAAATGCTACATTAAATATACAGAATAAGATTTAATACAAATTCTCTTTTTAATTTTTCTTCTCAGTTGGTTAAGACATTTTTGTGTATGTGGAGATGTTTTACATTTTTATGCCATCCATCCCCACTGATTATAAACTTTTGAATAGGAAGGATAGTTTTTCTCTCTCTATCTCACTCTCTCTTTCTCTCTCTCTTTCTCTCTCTCGGTGATGGGGGGAAAATAACTGCCAAGGCCATGTTTTTAATAAATTAGGGAAGTCCGGGACCGACGCAGCCCGCGTTAAATGTCGGACATACCTTTCTTCAATTCATAGGGAGAGTCTTTGCACAGGTCTAGTTGAGACGGGTTCCTCAACATTTTCGGGTCTTTAGCCAAAGTGTCCGCTCGGTTCAACACGGTCTGGTTTAATCCATTGAAATGAGAGCCTGGACCGGTTGTGGGACCTGGCCCAGGCCCGGGGTGGCCATGGAGGTGTCCAAAGGAGCCATAGTTCGTGTAGCCGGGATAGAAGGGCGCCGTGTAGTAAAGAGGCCGGGACAGCACCGTCCCGCCGGGAAAAGGACACTGCGCCGAGGGCGAACGCGACGGCGCCGGGGATGGCGACGCGCGGCTGCCTCCTAGGACTTGCCCGGCTACGGGCCCCGGGCACGGTGGGCATGGAGAACCCTCGTTCCCGCCGCCCCCGTCCTTGACCTTGTCCGAGGATGTGGCGATCTCTGCCAGAGACCACAGTTTGGGCTTGGCAAGCACCACTGGCTGTGGCGGTGGCGGCGGCGAGTGGATGACCGAGGGTCCGCCGGGGCCTGGGGGCAGCTCTCCCGAGGACGGGTGCGCACCGGGCCCCGGAGCGCCCGTGGGGTAGTGAGAGGCTGGGTCGTCCGCCAGCCGCGCCGCCGCTGGCCCAGCTGGGGAGGGCCCGCCGGCGCGAGGGGCCCCGGGCTGCGCATCGTGACGCCCCTCGGAAGGCACCTCTTTAAAATCCGAGTCGCTGAGGCTGCCTTCGGTCTCCTTGCCGGCGGGGGTGGGCGGCCCCTGCAGCCGTTCGCAGCCTGCGGCCGCCTTCTCCTCGACTCCTCCTGTGAGCGAAACCCAGGCTGTCAGAAGGGGAGGGGGGGGGGGGACAGAAGCCACCCGGTGGGACCCAGGCTTCTGCCCGCAAAGTCCGAGCCCCCTTGCTCCCAACCTCCAAGACCCGTGCGCGCCCCCTCCAGGCCCCCTTTTCCTTCTCAATCCGGCCCAACACGCCCTGTCCCATCTCCACCAACCTGCTTCCGGGCCTTCGTGGTCACTCTTGTCCACGGGTTTCTGGGGCTCATCCTCGTCGTTCTTCTCCAGGTCGATGTTCTCCTCTTCCTCCTCGTCCTCGCTGCGGTTCCGCGGCGTCCACGTCATCTTGTTCTCCTTCTTGAGGCGCCGGCGCGCGTTGGCGAACCAGGTGGACACCTGGGTGAGGGTCATCTTGGTGATGATGGCCAGCATGATCTTCTCGCCCTTGGTGGGGTAGGGGTTCTTTCGGTGCTCGTTGAGCCAGGCCTTGAGGGTAGCTGTAGCGTCCCGTGTGGCGTTCTTCCGGTACGCGGGGTCCCCATATGGGTAGGACCCCAGGGGCGCCGCGTAAGGGTGGTACCCCAAGGATCCCGCCATGCCGGGTGTGTGATCGTAGGGAGAACCCTGCAGGGAACAGACAGAGATTGATGAGTGTGGACCGAGCTCTTCACAGCCACCGGAAAGGCTGAAGCACACTTTTCCTGGGCTCCGGGGTCTGCGGGACGGCGAGGCCCGCAAACCAGCTTTCCCTCGGGCAGGGCTGGCTGATTCACACCCAAGAGCAGCCCCTCCTCCCTCCTAGTAGACAGCGGGGGGGCCCCTCAACTCCAGAATGTGGGACCTCGGAAGCTGTCCGGGCCTCGGCGCCACATTGGTGGCCCCTTTCTGTCGGGGAAGGTCCGTGCCCGGTGCGCAGGTCGGGGCCTCCGTGGCCCGGCCCACCTTCCAGATAGAGGCCAGGCCTGGGCGACTCTGAGCAGCACCAAGGCGGCCGCGTGTTGGGCGCAAGGGGGTAGAACAAGAGAAGTCAGGGCTTTTTTTTCTTTTTCTTTCTTTCTTTCTTTTAATCTTCAAAGAATCTCAAACCACAAGCTAAGTCTTAACTCCCACGCCCACCCTCCAAAAAATGCTACCCCGAACTCAAGCCATTGCGCTTTTCCAGAAAGTGCGCCCGGCCGAAAAATCCCGGATGCACCGCAGCTCGGACGACTTTTCAGAAATTTAATACCTCCAAATCGGATTGCGAAGATAGGATTACGGATTTGCAACATTTTGGAGGATTAATTAAAGGCGAGGGCAACCACATTTGCATAGATTTAGCACGCTTCTGTTCAGATTTCGGGTGTATTTCTTTTGAACTACTTTTCCAACACCGGAAAATTAAAAAAAAAATACAATTCTCAAGACGGGCCAGTGCCTATGTTTGAACCAAAGGTTCCTCTTCAATTGCAACGACGTCTCCCCTCCAAACCCCACCAGCTCTGCGATCTTGGCTCGAGCAACTCCTGAGCTCGAGGCCCGGGCGAAGCCGAGAGAGACAATCGCGCAAGTTTGCCGGGGCCAGCTCAGCTTGGCGGGGAGATCGGTGGTGGCGCTTAGGCCCGTGTCCCCAGCAGTCCCCGCCTGCAAGTCTGGCCTCGGCTGCCCTCGCCCTCCGCTGGTCTCAGATCCCACTCACTCACCACGTACGAGGAGAAAGCAGCGGCGGCGGCAGCCGCGGGGTCCGCGCCGTACTGGAGGTGCGAGTTGTAGCCCGGCGAGGGCGCCGTGAAAGCAGTGGAGCCAGCGTAGGGCGAGAACGCAGAGCCCGAAGACGATCGGCCGAGCTCATCCGTGCGGGGCCCCGAAATAACGCTGGTGCTGTACGCCGGGCACGAGTAGAGCGCCAGCGAAGCGGACGGCTGGTACAAGTAGCCCTGCGGGTAGGACATGGCCACACACGGGCATGGGGCGCGCCGCGCCGCGGCCGCCAACGAGCCGGGCGGCGCCCTGCGAGGGCGATCGGGCGGGCACCTGGCCTCTGGCTGCCCTGGGCCGCCGCTCTTCGAGCCCCGGCTCCGGGGCTCCGGCCCGCAGCGCCTCCTCTTTAGCTTCCCGCGCGCCTCCGGCTGCGATGGTTGCGCCCGCTCCTCTACGCGCCCCACTCGCCCCGGCTCGGCTTTCCCCCCCTCCCTTCCCTGGCTGCTTTCTTTTCCCCCTCGCTCTTTGCACCGGGGGGCTCTGCTTTTGGCTTCGCAAAGGTCCTGCCAAGATGCTAAGTTGGAAATTGAGGATTCTGACGCCTTGTGCGCGCCCGAAGCTCCTCCTTCCCGGGGTGTAGTCAGTGGGAGGACTGGCAGGAGCCTCTGGGCGGCCACAGCCAACCCGGCCGCCAGGCGCGCCTCGCCCTCTCCCTCTTCCTTCCCGGCTCCCTCTCCCGCTCGCTGGCTCTCCCCTCGCCCCTCCCTAGCGCCCGCCTTCTCCTCCGCGGCCCCCCTCTCCCCTCTCTCTCTTACCTCCCCCCTCCCGTCCCCAGCTCTCCCTCTCTCTTTCTCTCAGACTCTCGAGCGCCGGCCCCAGGATGACAATCACATCCCAAGAGCGCCGACCTCTTCCAACTTTCCTCCCCAGCTAACTCGGGGCGGAGCGGCAGGCTCGACGCGTCGCGGGCCCAGATAGCGGGTCCGAGTGCTCGCAAGCACAAAGGGATCGAGGCCACGGACTGTGAAGGGATGAACGCTCTGCGCTCTTCTTGCCGCCGCAGATCGCAAACTTGGGGGATTGCTGGTTCTTCCGGAGACTGGGTTCTGGGCTTGGAGGCAGATCGTCTCTCATTCCTAAGGATCGCAACTAAGGTCCCTGGTAGTGCCGATGGATGCCTGCGCCCAGGGCGCAGGAAGTTCGGCTTGGCTGCCTCAAAGCGCCAGCCACAGCAGCAGGTGGGCGAGAGCCAGGCCTGGACTCGGACGTTTGCACGTCTCTGGCTCGGCCTCCCTTCCTAGGATCCCCGGACCGGGAGGAGACACTACGGGGCTGGGGTGGGGCTGCGACTACCAGGTTAGCCCTTCTCTAAGGGAGAGATGGTGGGCAAGAACTGCCAGGAGAAGGAGCAGCTATAACCCAGTGGCTCCCCGTCCTGTCCCCGCCCTCCTGCCACCCCCAAGCCGCGCAGACTCTTTTCTCCAGGGTCTCCATCAGCAGCTCGGCCGCCGGGTCCCTGGTGGAGGAAGGTGCGGGGTCCCCTTCCCTTTTGTTCAACCAAGGCGCCTTCCCCTCCGCTTGCACCCGCCCAAGCGCCACTGCAAACACTCGGCAGAGCAGTGCCCAACCCAAACACTGTTTGTTCAGCGAGGCGCTGGCAAGGCAAACACTCACCATGGAGTCACAGGCAGAGTCCTTGCCCACCACGGCCACGCCGTGAGAATACAAAGCAGCCCCTCTCCCCATGTCTCCCCCTCCCTCACCCCCCCCCGCCCCCGCCACAAGTCACCGACGCACTCGAACTCTGGGACAGACAGGGGCGCTGGTGAACCAGGACACGGCCCGTCTCGGCACCCGAGTTGGGACTTTCATGGACGTGTTGGCCAAGTGGGGCCACCGAAGCATAACTACACAAACTGTATACAAAAGTTTCTCGCGGTGACTTGGGTGAGCGAGGCGCACTTTATTTGCGGAGCTCCAGCCTGGGCACACACTCGCACTAACCCACCTCGGCCACTGGGCACCCACTCGGCGGCGCGCCTTCACGCACGCACGCGCGCCGACTCCTCCCCTCTGCCTGCTCCCGATCCGGGTTCCGCCTCCTAAGCTGATTGACCCCCGCTCTCTCCCCCCCCTCCACACCCCCCTCCGACACCCCATTCGCTGTCAGACTACATTCTCCAAGAACCCCTCGTTTAGCTCCGCCCCTTCCCTTCCATTGCTTTCGCTTCGGATTGGACACCGCCCTCCACAGGCCCCGCCTATCGATGACGTAAGCCCCGTTCCCTTAGAGTCCAGGCTCAGAAGGGGCGGAGTGGGGCGGGGCTTGGGCTGCGCTATTGTCATGGAGACCAGAAGCCAGCAGCTGCTTTCTGGTGGCGGGGATATCCCGGCCGCGGGGACTTGCGAGCCTGCCTGGACTGAGCGGAGGGGATCCGACGGGCCGAGCGTGAATGACCAGCGCGGCCTCTCCGGCTCGCTCTCCTAGGCCCGGGCTGGGGGCGCCAGGGAGCGTCCCCCGCCCCTGCCAAGGTGGCTCCCGCCTCCCGCGGCCTCGCCGCCCCCCTGCTCCGCCTGCCGCCGCCGCCGCCGCAGACCGTCGCGCTAACGGTCGGTGGCGGCCCGCTTGCGCCGCCCGACGGGGACTCGCGCCGGCCACGAGGGAGCGTCCGCGGCCCGCGCGCCCGCGCCGCGGTGGCAGCGGCGGGCGGAGAGGTGAGTCCCCGCCCCGCCGGGCCTCGCTCAGTGCGGGCCGGAGCGCGGCGGACGGGACCGGGCCCCGCCTCTCCGGGGGTCACGGCCCCCGGGCGGGGGCGTGTCCCTTCCGGCCACGCGTGTCCTTCCCCGCTTCCCCCTCGGCTCTAGTCCAGGACTGGAGACTTCTGAAACCGGGCCACGGAGGTCTGTGCCGCGAGAATCCGAATCGGTGGCGCAGACAGCCTGGTTGCGTAATCCGCCAGCCTGGGCCGCAGGCCGTTCCGCCCCCGCCGCCCCGCGCGCCCTCCGCCCTCGCCTTCCTCCTTCCTTTTCTTCTGCTTTTCCTTCCTGCCTTCCTTCCTTTTTCATTTGTAGTAAGGTTTTATCTGTGGCCAGGACCGGAGAGACGCCTGCAAGACGTTGGAGCGTTTAGAGTTTGTGTGTCTGTGGCTCTGGCTGTCACCTTCGCTCTACGTCAAATCCAAGGCTCATTTCTTGAGGATGTCTCTATTTTCTGCTTTATTTGCACATTGATGGCTGGGCTGCTCGATTGGCCAGGGCCGCCCGGGCGTCTGAGATAGACTCGCGCTGAATGTGTGAGACCCCAGGGCTGATCGTTGGCTGGCAGGCGGAATTCAGATCGCATCTTGGCGGGGTCTCTCCGTTTTTATTACAGACGCTTTCACGTTTTTGCGGGCGAACACCACGGTTTTAGCTTTCTGTCTGGATAGTGGTGACGTCTGGCTCCCCCCCCCCCCCCCCTCGCTTTCACCGTTCTATTCAGCAGCCCTTGCGTTTGGGAACTTGTTTACTTGTTAGCGGTCTGGTCGCTGAAGCGCAGATCTGTCTCCCACTCATCCCAGGTTATGAAGAATTTTTTTTCCCTCCCTATTGTGTTGTGTATTATTTTTTTCCTAAACATGTTAACTTGCACCAGGAATAGGTCTGCTCTGATTGCTTTTCATGTAGAGCCACTAAACTTTGTTTTAAAACTTCTTAAGGCTTTATTGGTTTGTCATGTCTGCAGAATCCAGATACGCACAACTCTTAAGCAGAGCTTTTGAATACGATCCACAAATTGTACGGCCAAGACAAGGGCCAAGGGGCTTGCCCTTCAAGTTTTAGACAAGCACAGTTGTCATTGTTTCAATCAAGTGCAGAGGAGGTGACTCCTGTTTATTTAGTGTAATAGCTGTTTACAGTTAAAACTTTAAAGGCTCATAAAAGTAGGTCTGCCTGTATTTTAGAGATCTCATCTTCCTTGTGGGAGACAGCCAGCACCAACCCCAAGAAAGGCAACAGATTGCTTCCTTCATATCGCTTTGCTGTTTTCAGTGTACTTAAAGGATTATGATTGATAAGGCTGTCTTGCCAGAGAATGTTGACACAGGTGTGCATCGTTATCTTAATTAAGATCCTGAGAAAATGTTGTCTATAAATGGAGACAGAAGAAGGGTGGCATATTTTCGTACAGTTTTACTTTGGGAGAATTTAATTGCACTTGAAACCTGTCTCCAAGCTTCCAGATTTTGGGAGCAGCTTGGCAGCAGAAGTTTTACAGAGAAATGGTAGTTTACTGTTAAGTGCTCTGGCATGTACTTGTGGCTTTTTGGCAGTACCTTGTGTCGGCTTTCTTTGTACTTTACCTTTGTGGAATGAGGGTTTCTAATTTCCAAAGAAAAGCAGAAAAAGCAGAACAGTCTCTCATGAAGCAAATGTGTATTAGTGTTTCAGAATAAATTTGTAGAGAAAGAACATGCTTAATGTGCAGGATCAGGAACGTAATGGAAAGGTAAATGTACAAGAAATTTATACCACTTGATTTTTTTTTAACGAAAGAAATAATAGTCTCTAGAATGTCTCAGTAATCCAAAACAATTTCTTTTTTATATCAAGTACCTGGCTCTGAAGGTTATGAAATACTTCATTTTTATGTCTAAAAATACACAAAAACTTTTCTTCCAAAATAGTGTTATGCAAATTTGAGTTCACTGAGCAAATGAAGCTAGTGGATGAGTTGAAGAAGCTGAAACATAACCTGGGCAATCACTAAAATAATACTGCTGTGCTTCATTTAGAGTATCTGAATGCAAAATCAGTGGCATGAGGGATGGTATGGAGGCTGTCACCCTTGGCTAACCCAGCACCTTTAACATAAGTGTCACATTACCAATCCTCCTTCTCTTTGTAGCTCCTGGATGCTGCCTGTCCATCAGTATGAGCATGTGTTTTCCTTTAATATTAAACCCCATTGTAGAAAAAGGAAATGGAAGTGAAGGAGACCATAGCCATATGATGAGAAAAGCCAGGTGGAGAGTAGAGTCCCAGCTCATTCTTGACTCCAAGGATAATTAGCTGGTTAGAATTACATGGTAAACTAAAATCAAAGGAAGACTTACTTAGATTTGTTTGCTGAAACTAAAACAAGAGCGTTAATTTTAAGATGATTACTATCTCTCAACCTCCCCTCCACCATCAATTTCTTCCTCCCTCTGGCAGTTACAATCTCCAAGCTTATGCTATTGTCCATGAATTATTTTTAAATTTGATATATTGTGTTTTAAGACATGGAATGAGGCAAGAACTAATTAGGTGTCATCTGTTTTTAATTAATAACACCACATATTTCTCGGTATGTTTACACATTCTAGAAATCTGAGGAAAAATTGAACTGTTTTTTATATGGTTAGATGGGAGTAAATGAAATCGTGTAATCCTGACTGAATTAAACAGGTTGTTTAAAATAGATTATGAACACAGTGTCATATTTTGGAATACTGTTTTAATTCTGAAATAGCACAGTCTATTTTGAGAGGTAGTATCTCAATATCTTTGTCTCTTTCTCCCCCATTTCTACATTGCATTGGCTTGTGTATTTAAATACTGTTTTGGTCTTTAGCTGTGTGTTGGTGAATACTTTTTCTTAAGGGAACAGCAGCTGGTGCACCCTGAGCACATATAAAATCTAATACTTCTTTTTTCCCCTTATTTGGACAGTATCATAGCTTTAATCTGAGGTATGATCCTGGTAACTTATTTCTGCATAAATGTACAGTGTTTTTATGGCTGTGGTATACCTAAACACCAATTTAGCTTGTCAAATTAACTTAGACCCTTCAAAATTGAAAAACAGTATTTTCTAATGTAGTTTGAGTTTAAGCCTTTATTAGCGAGGATGCACTTAACATTTGTTCAGGAGAAGAGAATATAATTTTCTCCTACAGTTGTCATTTATGTAATCCATTTTTCTAGCTTTTTCTCGGGCTAATGATATTCTGCACCTTGATACAGCTTTCATTTGTTTATTTGCCGTAATACAGAGTGATACCTTGGAGAAAATTAGATTAGATAGTCATATCTAATATCCCCACAGAATTCCTGGTTTCCTGTGGTTCTGGCAGGTACTAAGTGTGCCTCATGTTTCCAGCTAACTTCTCTCCGAAGCAGAGGGCTTCCTTCACATTGCGGAAATCTGCCCTTGCACGGCTAAGGCTCATCTTCAAGCCATGCTCTACTTGAGTGTGGAATAGCCTCACACAGTGTCTGCTGGCTTCACCCAAGCATAGGTAGGTAAAGGGTAACAGGGCCAAGTGTAGAATACGGAGTGTGTTACTGGAGACCTCTGATGATTAAAACTCTATTAATGCAGTAAATAAGAGGGGAGTGAATAATTTTCTTTGATTCATGGAATGCCATCAAATAATTTAATTTTATTTTTCATCTTGGAATTGCATGGAATAATTTAATGTTATCAGTGAGATTTAGAAACACACTGTAAAACTCAAACCTAGATTGCGATAGTTTATATAAGTAGAGCTATTATTTAAAGGAAATAATCTTTTTATGCAAAATCACAATTTTTAATTATGTAATTCTTGTAAGGATACATTTAGTGGAGGTATCTGCTCCAGTCATGGGTTCCAAACTCTAAATGGCAAAGAGTAGACAGGTCTGTCCTCATCTTGCCATTTCTTGTAAAAAAAAAAAAAAAAAAAAAGAGGGGTGTTGTAAGAATGAAGAGGAGAAAGTGAGGATATTCTACAAAATTTTGAAAAGTGAGAGAAGGGTTAGGTTGGGAGGAATGGGTAAGAATGTTGAAAGGGGTGACATTGATCAAGATGCATTATATTCATAAACTACTCCATTAAATGGCAAGTCCTTTGTACAACTACGTAAAGATAAGAAAAACAAAGAAAAATATGGCTATAAATGTAGGTGGAGGAGAAAAGCTGTTAGAATTATTTTGAAGAGTATTTATATTTAGTAGGCAAAGCAAGAAGCTAGATTAGTGATGCAGGGCATTTTATTAAGTAATAATGATTATTTTCTGATGAAAGAGGCTCATTTTACTGAAGCAACTTCAGTCACGTAGCCTTTAACAAAACGCATGCTTCTTGAAAATACTTTCAAAGGCATGGAAGTGGTTTGGACTGTGATGTGAAGTAATCATCCATTGTTGTGTCCCTATGCAATAATTGTGGCTCACAAACATGGGCTTCATCTATGAAAGTATACACAAGTTAGAATACACGTGTGATACAGACAGGAAGAAAATGTTCAGCAACCAGCAACCTGGCTTCTTTTTGTTTACCTTTAAGCTTAGTTGTATGTTTTGCTTTTAAAGCATCTATATCTATCTATCTATCTATCTATCTATCTATCTATCTATCTATCTATCTATAGTTGTTGAAATTAAAACACACAGGTATTAGGGGCTTTTACCTTCTAAGGATAAAGGAAAAATGTATGTGCAGATTTGTCCAATTTCATATCTGTTTTTGGCCAGATCTGTTAAGATTCATATTTCATTACACGAAAGGTATACAAATGTAGTAAAAATGCAATTCCTTTTATAGGAAATAGATGGAGGGGTGTCTGCCACTGTTCTGAGATTATGGAGAAACATCCTTCCAGTAGTAATGGGTTATGCTTGGTTAATTGAGAAGGTTCTACTAAATGTTCCTTAGTGGAAATAGCTGAAGAGTGTGCTTTTTGAGAAATGTATCATACAGGAATAAAATCAATTGAAGTATTGGTAATTAAATTGTAATTGCTTGAAGGAAGGAAGTGAGGAGAGATGACCCTAACTATTGCTGTTTTTTCTCTTCAAGCTTCCGCAGTTAATGGAGCCTCCCGTGCTGGCTTCTTGGGAGGAGAAGATTCTGAGGACCTGGAGTTAATAATATCTCTTTTGTAAGAATACTTTTCTGTGTAATCTCAAACCTTTCCTACATACAAGGTATGTCCAGTAGATAGCAGTTTCTTTAAATTTGGGTATGTAAATTATCTTGACTTCCTCTGCTGAGTTTCGGAGCCGGTGTCACTGGGGTTGTGGGCTGTATTGCGAGAGCTGAGAAATATCATTTCGGCATGCTCAGCGCCCTTAAAATAGCTTCTTTCTGAGAAGGTAGTGTCCTGCACAGCTCTGGTAGATGACATTTCACTTGGTGGTTGATGGTCATGTATTTAGCACGTGGAACTGTCCTCATTTACCTCTTTGCTCTTTGTGGTATTTATCTGGGGGTTGTCTAGGCTCTGAGTGCAAGACTTGCTGGTTGGCAGCTTGTTCCCAAGGCTCTGCTGACAAGTTCTTTAGGCCAAGCCTGGGGTGAGCTAGTACAAGTTCACTAGAGCTGGGGACACTAGCGTGGGTTCTTTTCCTACTTCAGACCTGGGGTCCCTTTCCAATTTTCCTGCAGTTCTAGGTTGTAGGCAGTGCTTTCCTCTTCCGATTTCTAGGTTGGCTTACTCCTTACTCTGCTGTTGCAAAGACTCACAGGGAATTGAGAGCTCTATTTTATTCTGCATGTTGTCTTTGATAATTTAGTATGTGTTTTCATTTTAAAACTATTGGTATTAACAAAATCTAAGCTTCTTGATGAAAAATTGGGATCCTGTTTGTGTCTATCAGAGGTTTATGCTCTGATGTCGTGTTACCACTTGATGATGTAGGGTAAATTAGAAATTGTTCTAAATCAGAACTGATTACTTGTCTAAGAATGTTTACACAGGCTTAAATTGTATAATAGTATTTGTATCTATTTGTTTTCCTTTTAAAGTAAATGATATGCAGGAATTTTCTAGTCATTAAAAATATCTACCCCTGACCTATATCTAGGGAAGAATATTACTATTACAATAAAGGGCTTCATGGTGTCTAATTATACAAGGAGGCAATTGGTAAGAAATGTGATAGTTCAATTTGATTTCTTCCATGAAAGGAACTGGGCTCCATTTAAACACACAGCTCTTTAGAAAGGACTCTACATCAAACAGTGTTTGGGGTTAATCTTTAGAAAAGAAAAATATATCCATTTCAGATTCTTTTACTCTTCCCTCTATAGAAGGTGTAAGGAGCTACAGAAGCCATTAAAATGTAGCCTAGGAAAAATGCTGATATTCAAGTGGTCATTTGGAAAGCAGTTTATATTGTGAAACAATTTAATATCATGACCTTGATCAAGACTTTACACTTGGTATATTTGGGTTATTATACTCCGACTTTTAAAATAGCAGTCTATGGTATGGCCTGTGTATGGAATTCAGTTTTTTAAAATGCCAAGTGTTTACCAGTTATTTTAGAATATACTACAATATTAGAAAGTTGAGAACAGTATTTATCAATAGAAAAATATAAAATGAAACATCAGCCACAAACCTTTAAACCTACTTTTAAGTCAGTCATAAAGATATGATCTTGGCATGAATGACACTATTTCATCATTGTTACATAGAATTATCAATATGCTGTAACCCAAATGTCTTATTTGTTAATTCCAAATTTTATTCTCTATAATGGGCTTTTAAATTAAAAGGCACATGTGCTTTAGAGAGTATAATTTGGGTCGTGGGCTATTTCCTAGGCATCAGAACACAGAAAATCAGCCTTGATTAATTTAGGACTGTGAAAGGGGCAGGTAAAACTGTTTGCAAGCAAATTTACTAATGCTCCAGCCATTGAAATGAAATGTTTGTTAACATAATGGCGGTGGCATTTTCTCCTCCTCTTCCTGTGGCTGTGTCCAACACCACGTTACAGTGGCAGTCGCTTAGACTGTTAAGTGTTTAAATGATGACACCATTATGTGAAGTGATTTTGAAATGAGAGATTCCAGCCAAGAATTACATCTGCTCCCATCTCCCTCAAATCATACTCTCTGGCAGTGCAGATTATGATTGATTTGTTTGTGACAGATTGCAGGAAACAGTCATTGATTTTTCAATATTTTACCTTAAAATTATTTACAGTTGTAACCATGGGGAGGTATTTCCATGGGCTGTCAGCCCCTGAAAGACTAGGGTAATATTCCCTGCTCTCTGACAAGACAAATTACCTGTAATGAGTGCAGTAGCTGAAGGGTATACTTTTATTTTAAAATATGTCAATAACCCTAGTGACTAAACGAATATTGATTTAGCATAATGAAGCCTGAGTAATGTGAAAATGAGCTTTTTCAAGGGGCATGGTAAAGACTTTCCTTTTAGCTGGGTGTAAGAAGATTCTTATTCTTCTCAGCTAGCTGGGGGAATACCATCAGGAATATAAGCAAGCCAGCAGGAATGACTGTCACCTGCGATCACCATGGTCCAAATGTCTTGTGTTTAAAGATTTTGAGCCTCAGTTTTAGTCATAGAATAGCGACTAATTTGTTTGATGTTATCCCAACTTGGCTCAGTATCTTTTACAGTTTCAATATATTTTGCATTGGAACCATGGTAATGAATACTAAAATATAATTATACGTACAATCATTTATAGATGACAACATAATTATATTAAGACATTTCAAGTGGGTTATTGTAGTATTTAATGTGCCATATTTTATGGTAGACTAACCCTCAGTCTCCGCATATCAGATTGCTTTCACTGGGAATGAAGATTAATTTACTTAAGTCCTGATTTTTATCAGGACTCTTCATGTTTTCGTTTTTGTCAGACCTTTTCTCGTCCTTTTAATGTAATTCTCAGTCTTTTAGATACCTGTATATTTACATATCAAGGTGTCTGAAGGTTTTACATCTGTATTAGTGTCTCTATATCTGACCTGGTGAGGAGAAAATCAAGTAAAATAGTGCTGGTAGTGGATAGTTGAAAAGTAAGTATTTGAACAAGATGTCAAATTGATGTTCCGTGGGAACCTAACTCATTTTATGGTAACTAGTAGTTATTAAATCATTACAATCAATAGGTAAACCCTGTAGAAATGAAAAGTGAGCTATGATTTCCTGGAAATCCAGATGACTCTGACTCTGTGAATGCTAGCCAGCTCTTACTGCGAGGTATTGGAAATGGTGAAATAAAATAGAAACTATAAATACCTCTTAATGAGACGAAGCTAGGTTCTAGAATACAAAATTATTGCTTTATTGTTTTTTCCTGGGAATTTGCCTAAGGGCCGGAGACAGATGCTCTCAGCCCCTTGTCTTTGTTGTGTCCTGTGCCGACCTGGCTGCTTTGTAACTACCATCATCGGCTGTCCCTGGGTCCCTTTTTCTGTCAAAGGCCAAATTTCCCAACCATTAATTTTATTTATACTTTTTAAAAAAGTCAATGGAGTATCCACAGAATTACTTCTGCCTTCCAGAACAAAAAAGACAATGTAACATATTGATTTTGATTTTTAAAAGAAAGCATATTTTCTCCAGAAAAGTCTTCATTAAGCAAAACACTTAGTTGTTTATTAGCTTATTCTGGAGTGAAATAGAAAATAAGTTATAATCAATGAAGCTGAGTGTTCATTTTACAGTACATGCAGAACTATTTATGTGGATTAAAGTTAAGAAATACATAGATTAAATGAAGCTTTTCTGAGGAAATTAGTTTTGGATGCTATGCCCATATCTATTTTTTCCCTTCCCTTGAAAAAAATGAGCCTGCCTCTGTTCTCCTTTAGGGAACAATTATTTATATAAAATATTTTTAAATCATGCAAGTCATTGCCCGGGGTTGGTTGAAGCATTTAGTTTTGAAAAAGAGAATGTACCCTGCTTTAAAAATCCTCTAGTATTTATATCTATTAAGATAAACAGTTTACTCTGATACGGTACATACCAATCTATTTAGTTAATTTTTTTCCAGAATTCATTTTACTGTGCTTCGTCTGACCTTCTATGATAACTTAATATAGGAACAAATTAGCATATAATTCTATTTTCCATGTAACCTGAGGTAGTTGCAGAATTGTATCTCCATTTTGAGTGGGTAGTTGGGTAGTTTGTGTAGATGGCAGCCTTCAGCGTTTGCAAGTGTTCAGTTGCTCTCATTGGAGTCTTGGTGTTTAAGTGTTTTATAGTAGGCAGCTAGAGGAACCGTCCTCTCCACTGCTAAGTTATTTGAAGGCTCTTAGAGGTAGCATTTGTAAGTAGTGCATGGGAGGCCCAGTCAGAGCAGTGCAGATAGGAGTGGAGGTGACTAACTGTGACTACTAAAGGATGCTTTCTCTCTTAGATTCCGCCATTGGTCTTTGACATTTCCTGTGATCTGTTTTAGACTAGATACAGAGGATGTGGAAAACCAAGTGTCCCCATTTATGGACTACAGTATGTTTCCAATTAAAGGCCCCAGTTGTCACGCAGCAGGCCAAACCCCTCTCCAGCACCCTCTCCAGCGTGATGTTCCAGACTACTGCTGAGCACTTTTGTCTCTAACCCCAGCATAAGAAAACAAATACATTTTATATGCTTACTCTTTTTTTCTAAAATGTTTTTATTTAATGCATATTAATGCATTAGACTTAATCTTGGAAAAGAGGACTTTGAAATCTATCATATAATTATTTTAGTAATCAGATGTCATTAAAGTGGGTTAAAATCACTTTCTAATATGATCTATTACATTTTTGGAAGAAAAAGACTAGACAAGTGTCTATGTATATTTTTTGATCCCCTTGGAATAGAGTATTTCCTCCTGGAACAAATGATTTAAAGCAATGCAGATAGCAGAAAAAGTTCTTGTAACTGGCAGAGCCTTTGCTGTGTAAGAAAGCACATTCACATGAAGGCTGACATCCTGGTCTCCTGAAGAGGTCCTACCTGGGTGGACCAGGAGGTGACTGACTCCCTGGTCATTGGGGAATTCTTTGTAGCAGTCCAGGAAAGGTCAGACTTCCCGCCTTATGATGTGAACTCTGAAAGGTGTTTGTCTGGCCAGAGGTTGCCCCTAGTGGGAACTGGGGAGACTCACAGATGCCTGAGATGTTTACAAAAACTGCTAGGAGTCATTGGGTGAGCAGCCCACTTCATACATCATCTACTTTCACAGTTCTTACAAAGAATCCAAGTGCCCTGGTGAGTTGTGGAGTTTAGGTCTCAGTATTGCAAAGAAAATTTAGTAGGCTACAATGTTACTCTTTTGAAGTTTTATTTTAAATTACATTTTATGTTTTAAAATAAGTATAAATTCACATGCAGTTGTACAGAATAACAGAGATCCTTGGGCTAACCTGCTTTACAAAGTATAATAACATTTTGTAATGTATTGTTTACTGTCAAGGCCTAAGGTTTTTTTTTCTTCAAAAAATATATTTATTATTTGACCCCTACTTACTTCTAAGGTAACTTTGAACCAATTTACAACAAAAGAAATGTAAGTAATTGAATTCATTTGAGTAGGATGAAAAGTTAAAGCCCAGGTCAAATACGAAATGATAAACCTAAGCTAATAATAACCATTACAATTTAGCCCTAATTTTAGTAGCGGGTTCCCAGGCAATCAAATTGTAAAAATGTAGAGAGGGATTTAACTTTGAAAGGCCTAGGTTTAGAGGGGGAGAATTTCCATCGCCAGGAGAAGCCTCCTGCTGCCCTCCTTCACATACTTACTTTCCCAGTCTCATGCTCTCCGCAGCCCTAGCCGGTATTCCTCCTTGCTCCATCTCTGATTTTCCCTGTGGACTGTTACATAACTGGAGTCATTGCAAACAACCTGGAATTGGATGCTTTTGTGCCTCACTGTCTTCTGGAGACTCACCTGGAGCAGGTTAGTAGTCAGCACTAAGTTTCGACTATTACAAATAAAACGGCTATACACACTCATGAAGCACATTTTTGTGAATCCCAAGTTTTCATTTTCCTGGGACAAATGCCCAGGAGAGAAATTATGGGTCATGTGTTAATTACATGGAGTATTTCTTTTTAAGACTAGAATTGATTAAAGGTAGAGGGTAACATGGAGGGCAGAACACTACACTTTGCAGTGCATTTTGCATTACCTAGATTTGGTTCTGATTTTAAATGTTCAGTTTCTGTTTCTTTCATTACAGTGCTGAGGGGTTGGACCCACACCTCCAGCTCTGCTTATGATTTTAAATATGCAGACTATCTTGAGTCATAGTCAGATATAAGAAAATAATTTTCAGAATTTGGATTTTTGTTACTTTAGAGAAGCACTGTTGAAAAGACTACTTCTTAGTGATCAATAATTATGTAAACAAATACAGGCAGCAATATTCTACTATAAAGTTGTTAGGTTACTTGAGGAAATATGAAGCCAGTTTTCCGAGTTTAATAGACTTGAGATTCACTGTAAGGAAAAAAAAACAAACCCTGTATTGTGATCATTTCTGAGCCAGTAGTCTCTAGCTTTTGTCACTACCATCTTGCTGAAATTTTTCTTCTTTTTTCTATTTTATTTTTTTTTATTTTTTGGCAGTAGCAGAGTTTGAACACAAGCTGTTGTTCACTAGACTGGTGCTCTACTGCTGAGCATGCCTCTAGCCTTGATTTTCATTGGTTGTTTTTAGGATAGGATCTCGGTTCCAGCCTGGCATGCACCTGAACTATGATCTGTCTATTTTAGGCTTCACCTGTTTCTGGGATCATAGCCATGTGCCACCATGTCGAGCTTGTTGAGACAGAGTGTAGGGGGCTTTACTGCCCAACCTGGTCTTGAATTGTGATGATTGTCACAGTTTTATCCTCTCGTAGCTAGGATTTAGTGTGAGCTAACTTTTTCCTTTTCTGTGTTTTTCCTTTTCCTTTCCTTTCTTTCTTCTTCTTTTTCCTTTCCTTTCTTTCTTCCCTTTTCTCTCTTTCTGGAATTACTAGTGTTTGAACTCTGGCTTTTGTATTTGCTAGGCATATACTCTCCCACTTAAGCCATATCCCCAGCTCTTTTTTTTTTTTACTTTAGTTATTTTTCAGCTAGGATCTTACACTTTTCTCCTAGAGTGATCTTGAACCCTGTAGTTGGGATTATAGCTACAGGCCAATGCACTTGGTTGATTGAGATGAAGTCTAGCTAACTTTTTGTACTGGTTGGCCTCAACCCACAGTCTACCCAATCTTTCCTTCCTACATGGCTGGGACTTTGTGTATGAACCTCGCCCTGAAAACTTTTCTTTGTAGAATTATAACATTTGCACTATGCTTATTTCATTGTTGTTATAGAAAATGCTCATTTAATCCAACATATAAGCACTTTCTAGGAAAAAAGAAACAAAACATTTATTTTTCTTATACATGGCCCTTAAAAAAGAAACAAAAAACATAATATCCTTTTGCTATACATGGCCCCTAAAATGAGGCATTCTTCTTTAAAAAAAGGTAATCTGTGGGGCTGGGAAGGTGGCTCAGTGGTAGAGTGCTTGCCTTGCATGCATGAGGACCTGGGTTCCATTCCTCAGCACCACATAAATAGAAAAAGCTGGAAGTAGGGCTGTGGCTCAAGTGGCAGAGTGCTAGCCTTGAGCTGAAGTGCTTAGGGACAGCGCCCAGACTCAGAGTTCAGGCCCCACAACTGACAAAAAAATAAAAGTAATCTATGAATTTAATTATGTGGGTTTGTGGGCCAGAAGTATAACTCTATGCAGTAGTAGGATGTTTGCCTAGCATGTGAGAGGCCCTGAGCTTGATCTGCAGTTCTGCAAGGTAATTAATTAACTAACAATAAATCTGTGGGTTTGAATGAAAATCAGATGAGTACTTTCTATGAAAGTAGGTTTTGGAAGTCCTTTAGGTTATGAGATTCAACCTATTTTGCTCCTTTTTATATATGATAAAAAGCAATAAGGCATTTTGGAATAATAAGATACATTTCTGGTATCTTATAGGCCCCATCTATAAGACTGTAATACTTTTTCATTTATTTAGGGTTTTGTTTTTTGTTGTTAAATAGGAGAACTTCAGTACTAAAAGAACTTAAGCTCTTTTGGAATAATGTTGGAACTAAAAACTAAGATCATACATAGATTAAAATACCATATTTACAAGGTTAAATACAGTGCTGGGGGCTTCACTAAGAAATTTCTTTGAGCAAGTGATGAAAATGCAAATATTGCTGCACACTGTCCTACAAGTACACAGGTAACAAGAGAGAACTAAGAGCCCTTGCTAATGTGCATCCCATTTTAAGGACTCTGAGGTTGCCTTGACCTACTGACAAAAATTTGGAAAACCAAAGGAATTCCTACAAGTTTTCTTGTGATTTATATCAATCACAGATTTAATCCGTGTATTATAAAAGCTATGAAAGTTAAGATTTTCATGACTTTGTATGTGAGTATATAGATTCCCATATCTTCAGCTACACACCCTACTATGAAGTCAAAATGAACTGTTTTATAACAGGGCTGCATTAAGCCAGTGTCTTAAAAATTCTCAGTGTATATAATGACAAAGCACTGTGGAATCATCTTGTCATACTGTTTATGTAGCAGTTAAAAAAAAAGAAAAGGAAAGAAAACAGTGCAATTTTAGACCATTTTTTTTAAAACTTACAAATAGTGTAAATCATAGGTTGGGTAGCAGTAGACTTCCTGACTCTGAAGTGATTGCTGTAGGCTCTGTGTATTCTTTCAGAACACCAGAGACTTTATAATTTTGTCGGTAATTGTTTATGTATATTTTGGCCACAGAATGTTTTTAGAACAGCCTATTGCTAAATTACTTTAACCTATTTGCCATCTTTCAACTTTACGTATAAATATACGACAGTATATTTAGTATACTGGTAGACTATTTTATTTTTTCCGGGATCCCTCTTATTCAAGCCTCCTTCAAACTCAGTGCATAAAAATAGCAGACAGACCATTCCTACTTGTGGGCTTTTAAACTGGGCACTTGTTTCTCAGATGAAGAAGCAGAGTCCCAGGAAGGTGAATGTTTCCTCTTTGGTAAGTGACAAGGAGGGTTTAAACTTGACCTTAACTTCAGAGCCAATGCTGTCAGCTAGAGAGACCCCATCTCAGCTTCAGGAAAGTCTGTTTGCACGTGTTTGGCCCACAGTCCCATGTTTTAGTTTTGTTTCTTTCATTTTTTGCTTTTGGGGTTCTGGAATTTCAACTCAGGGCTTTGCATTTTCTAGGCTGGCTGGATACCACTGAGCCTCACCTCTAGGCCTAAGGGCCCATTCTCTGTCATGCTTACTGTGTGACCATCAAGAATAAATGTCCACTGGCTAGTCGCTAATTTGTAGTCACATTGGTGGCATCAAATGTATATGTGGGTACAAGTAGCAGGCCTGAATGTATTTATCTCAGAACTGAATTTCAGTCAATATAATGTTTTATTTGTCCATTGTTGTTTGTGCATACCTACTATGTTCTCATTTTGTGATAAAAGTCCAGAAAATTAACTTTGACAATGTCATCTTCTGATTCTGCATAATGGAGCCAGGAGGTAAAATGGTAATCAGCAGGTAGTCTTCTCCCTTTCTGTGCTGATGCTTAGCATCTCCTGTAGAGATAGCTGTAAATAGACCATTTCAGCTTGGCAAAGCCAGGCAGGCACCAGGAAGCTCAGAGGTACAATCCTTGGCCTAGCCTTGTAAAGAGTAGGGTAGGTCAAGGACTGCTTCCTGGAAGGGAAGGGGTCATTGGGTTAAGCCCTGAGGGAAGGGGAAAAGACTCCAGGCCAGGGGAGCATGGCAAGTTTGGGAGCCTCTGAGAGGTCCATCTTGGAAGGAATGCAAGGTGAGTATTTGGAGCTGGAAAAAAGAGGAGGGCAGGCAGGGTGGGGAGGGGGTGAGGAGGGAGCTGCATGTACCTAGCTGAAGAGCTTGGACTTCATCTTGCAAAGTGTTCACCTGATCAGGCCTGCTTTAAAACTATCCATTTGCCCATCAAGGAGAGTGCATTGAAGGCAAGGAGGTTGCATGTTGAGAAACCGGTTAGGTTTTTGTAAGTCTAGGAAAGGTGACAGGGTAAGATGTGCCAAAATGAATAACAGATATTCAAGGGCTAGAAAGAAATGGACTTAGTGACAGATTCTGTTCAGAGAAGAGCAAAGCAATCTCCAAAGGCATCCTGAGGGCACATGGATAAGGTGGTAATGGTGATGCTTGGAGAGAGAACCCAGGAGGGACAGGTATGGAGGCAAGGGTCTACTCAGTAAGTCCAGATGTTGGTCTGAGCTACTTGTGGAATATCCCAGATGCTGGGGGCTCACAATCTGTTCTTTCATACTGCTGCACTGCTTTTACCAGTCAAGGAGTGAATTTCTCAAGAAAATGCATTTTCATCATTTTTACTATTTTTGTGCATAATACAACTGTAATGGTGTGTATGGTAAGTCTCAAGACAAACTGGTTAATATTTTTGGACAATGTCTGTTTAAAGAGGGGATTCAGAAGTATATGAAGGACGAAAGAAAAAGAATTCTTCTGAAATTCCTTCCTAGACCTCCCTGACTCCCTTCTCAACTGAGAGCGTGGCAGGTAGCATATGCCTGTGGTAGCTCTCATCCAGGCATACCCATGCAGGAGGCGAGATACTATATCCAACAACAACCCAAAACCCTGAAACAATCAGAACCAGGAGTGTGACTTGGGCATATGGATGCCAGCCTAGCAAATAAGAAGCCTTGAATTGAAACCCTAGTATGCACCTTTAAAAAGAAGAAATAAAGAGGAAGAATAAGGACTTTTACTTTCATTTATTCCTCTGTAATATTCCTTTTAAAAATGTAGAACCAAATATTTGTCCCATGTAATTTTTCTTTTCTCTGAAGAATTTTAACATTTCTCATAAGGTCAGTCTATGGGTTGCCTATTTTTGTTTGTCTGAGAAAGTCTCTATTTCTCCTTTGCATTTTCTTTTTTAAGGTAAATAGAATAAGTTTATTTAAAAGTGAAAGGAAATAGTGAGACTGTTCAGAGTGGGCCCCAAGAAGTCCTTCTCCTTTACTTTTGAAAGATAATTTTGAAGGATATAGAATTCTAAGCTGGTAAGTTTTTCACCTTTAGCATTGTATTATTATTATTATTAATTTTTTTCCAGTCCTGGGGCTTGAACTTGGGGCCTGGGCACTGTCCCTGAGCTTCTTTTGCTCAAGTCTAGCACTCTTACCACTTGAGCCACAGTATAGCACTTCCAGCATTTTCTGTTTATGTGGTACTGAGGAATCGAACGCAGGGCTTCATGCATGCTAGGCAAGCACTCTACCATTAAGTCATATTCCCAGCCCTATTATCATCATCATCATTATTATTGTTATTGTTGTTATTATTATTTTGTACTAGTCCTGGGGCTTGAACTCAAGGCTTGGGCATTGTCCCTGAGCTTTTTTGCTCAAGGCTAGTGCTCTACCACTTAAGATTGACTGACTTTACTTTTGGCTTTTATTGTTTGTGTTTATGCTTAATTGGACATAAGAGTCTCACAGACTTCTGCCCAGTTTGGCCATCCAGATCTCAGTCTCCTGAGTAGCTAGGATTACAGGTGTGAGGCACCAGCACCCAGTGAAATTTTAATCCATTTTTTCCTTGCCTACATAGTTTCTGAGAAGATAATTCCTATTTTTATTTTTTCTATAGGATGTTTTGTCTTCTGGCTTCTTGCTAGATTTTTATCTTTGAGTTTTTACAGTCTCTGTAATTTCACTATGATGTGCTTTGGTATAGGTTTTTTGTTGGTTTATTTAGTATTTATCCTGTGTGGTGGTCTCTGAGCTTCTTGGGTGTGTGGTTTGGGATCTGACATTGATTTGGGGAAATTCTCCATTGTGGCTTCAGATATTTTTTCTGTTCTCTGCTCTGTTTCTTCTCGCCCTGCTGCACCCCTTGTACGTGCCTTACATCTAGTAGCTGTCCCACACTTCTTGGGTATTCTGGTCTGATTTTTGTTTTGTTTCTCAGTCATTTTTATCTCTACTTCAGTTTTGGCAGTTTCTTTTATATATCATCCAGGTACGTAGTTCTATCCTCAGTGTAATCCACCAATCCAAGGCACCTTTCATTTCTGTACAATGACTTTGGTCCCAAGCATTCACTTATTTTTCAGTCTTTTTTTTTTTTTTTGGTGTGTGTGTTGGTTGTGGGGATTGAACTCTGAGCCCGTGTGCTATACCTTGACTCTTCAGCTCAAGGGTAGTGCTCTACCTCTTGAGCCACAGCGCCACTTCCAGTTTTCTGGTGGTTAATTGGATACCAGAGTGTCACTGACTTTCCTGCCCGGGCTGGCTTTGAACCGTGATCCTCAGATCTCAGTCTCCTGAGTAGCTAGGATTACAGGTGTGAGCCACCGGCACCTGGAATTTTTCATTCTTTTTTTTTTTTTTCTTTTAAAGAATTGTCCTGTCTCTGTTTACAATATTCATCTGTCCTCATGTGCTACCTACTTTATCCATTAGAGTTGTTAAAGTTTTAGTGATTGTCTTAGATGGTTTGTGTTGCTGTAATAGAAAACTATAAACTGACCCAGTTAAGAGGAAGAGAAAGAAGTTGATTCTTATGGTTCAGAGGCTGGCAGTCTAAGATGACAGTGCTGGATATGGTACTGGGTACTCATATGGCAGAAGAACCCATTCTGTCGCTGCAGCATGGAGGCATTTGTGACACCTTCCCATCGGCATCTGCCTCCAGACACAGTTGCACGGAGGAGGAAGTTGCCAACACAAGTTGGGGAAGGGTTAAAACCATCCAAGTCATAACAGTCCTTGTCGTTTTAAATTTCCAGTCTGGTAATTCCAACATCCTTTCCACATTTGAATATGGTTCTGATCTACCTTTAACCAAACTGTTCTTGCCCATTTAGTAGCTTTGTGAATTTTTCCAGCTAGCTGAGCTTGAAGGAACAGTGTGATGGTCAGGTGTGGGGAGAGGGAGGCACTCCATATGAATGCAGCATTTCAGGACCACGAACTTCAGACTCATCCCCACCGATGAAGAAGCTGAATAGAGAGCAGAGGCTGGGTCCTCACCCATGGTTATGTGAAAGTCAAGAGAGGCCCACGGTTGGGGTTTGGCTTCCTTCAGGTGAGTGGAAAGGTGATAAAGCCCCATCAGTTTAGCTCCGTGTAGTTTCTCTTGATCAGATGAACTAAAATGTTCTGGCATATTTCAAAATCTTATATGGAGAGTTTTCTCCAGATTCGTTGTGATAGCCCAGTAAAACTCTAGGAGATGAACCTAGGCAAAAAGTAGAAGAGCTCCAGTGACGAGACTGTCCTGAGATGTCACCTGTCAGATTTGTACTCACGGCATAGGTCACTGCAGCTCAGGGTTTCCTCAGCAGTGTCTGCTAGGTTGATTTCTGCACCACACTTACCTGTCTGTCTCTCCCTGTGGTCTCACTTTGCAGATTTAAGGAAAATCATTAGTGTTTTGAATCTGCTCAGGTTTTCACTTGATAGGATGGAAGGGCAGCTTCTAAACTCTGTGTGCCAGGCTGGAAACTAGAAATCTACGAACATTTTTAAAAGTCAGTTTGTGACTAAAATACTATAACAACAAAACAGAAATTGGACACATCTTGCATGTCCTCCCAAGACCTATCTGTGTGTGAAAGGGTTGGTGCCTGCAGAGGTGCCATGGGAGGTGCTGGAGCATCCAGGAGGTGGGGCTAGGAGGAAGCACCGAGGCCATTAAGTAGGGATGTGCCCTCAAAAGGGCTGTGGGACCCGAGGGTGTCTCCCTCTCACCCAGCCCCCTGGCTTGTGTAGGTTAGTCCACCACGCCCTCCCACCATGAAGCGAGTGTGGCCTCTATGCGGGCTCAGACCAGGGGCCATGGATCATGGACCAGAACCCCTCCAATTGTGAGCCAAAGTGAGCCTTTTCTCCTTAGAACCTCATTATCTCTCGCACCTTGTTGTAGTGACAGTGAGCTGACTAACACCACAGCAGGTTAGAAATCAGAAACAAAGCAGAGTATGGACAAAGCAGTGGTTGGACTGTGAATGGAAGCAGCATGGGGCCGAGAGGAAATCAGATAGGCCATACCATTTATACAGTGGTCCAAGAGGTGGCCAGAAGCCGTCTGCAGTGCATGGTCAAGTTTCACCCCCACTCCCCACGACTTCACTGCTGCTGCCAGTTCCATCCCATCATAGCACCCCGTGCCGGACACATCTCAGTCTCAGTGCCATTGACAGAGCCCTTACCACCCACGGGTGGAGGTGGCCCTGTCCACTTTCCTCTCCATCTGCAGCCTCCTCTCCAGTTGCTAAAGTGGACACTGCACTGTCACCTCTGTGCCTGCACTTCTTCCACTGCTTCTCTCTAGGACCCTCTCTCCCCCTCCCCTCGCTAAACTCTACATGTTCCTTAGTGCTTTTTCTTTAAAAAATTGTTTTTGATGCTAAGGATAGAACCTAGACTTTTGCTCATGCTGAGCACACTCTACCACTGAGTTCCACACAGCCAGCATGCTTCTTTTTGAGACTCTTCACACATGGAAAGAGGCACATGTCTCAGACCCTCAGAATCATTAAAAGACTTAAGTCAGCACATCAACATCTGAGGGTAGGGTAGGGGATGCTCCCAGATGGAGGCCGCTTTGCTGGCAATGCTAGCCTCCTCAGGAGACACCCCAGAGCAGAAGCTGGCCAACTTTTGCTGTAAATTATCTTTCTAGAGCAGGCAGTCTCTCTTGCAGCTACCTGGTTGCTGTATTACAAAAGCAGCCATAGATCAGGAGTGCAACTGTGTTCCAGTGACATCCCTTTCTCCAGAAATGTTGCAGCACTACTAACAGACAGGCTGCAGACTTGATTCTAAAGAATTCTACCCTGCCTCTTAACTGTCAGGCTGCTCTACATTTATATTTTGAATTCCAAACTGCCTAGAACTTTTCTCCCCTAACGAACGTTAACAGTGACTGGTCTGTCCCAAGATGCACTTAGTTGCAGAGGCCTAAATGTCCTCAGAGGAGGTGAAGGACAGGCAAGTGGCACCTCCCAAGCACCCTGCACTTGTGAAATCTAATGTGGGGCCATGAGACTAGGAGATTATTAGAATGACATCATTTGAGGACTAAATGAGCCATAAAGTGGCTCTGTGTCATCAGCAGTGCCTTGCCTGTGTTTTTAACCTGGAGATTAGAGGTTGGCTGCTTGTAAAATGAAGTGAGGCTTGAGCGAGGATAGAGAGAGGATGCCATGTCTATGGTACACTGCTAGCTATGCCACATAGTCTATGAGGAAATGCAAGGCTACTAATATCTATTAGTTTGTAGAGGGCAGACAGTATAGCAATGCATAAATCAAGACAGGGACACCGAAAACGAGTGTACCAACTTACATGGTGATCTGATCTACTCTACAGAATGTCCAGACCAAGTAGCTAGCTATGTTAGTCAGCTCTCTGTGACTATGGTGAACACTAGAGAGGATCTGTCAGTGCAGAGGACTGGCTCACAGCTCTGGAGGCTGCAGTCCATGACCTGTGTTGTTTGGAGTCTGTGATGAAACAGTACCTTGTGGTAGGGACACAGGGTGGAGCAAAGCCTTCCCGTTCCTTCTGGCTGGGAAGTAAAGGAGAGGCTGGAGACACACCCCAGATGATATGATACCTCCCACTAGACCTCACCTCGTAAAGGCTCTACTAGCTCCCAACACCCCCACTGTGGGGATGAGGCCTCTAACACGTGTATGTGCCTATGGGGGACACTCCAAATTCAAACTCCAGTGCTGCTATGCAAATTAAGATGCAGGACAGAAGAGGCACTAAGGCCTGACTTAAGTGGCACCAGGAAGGAGGATAGGGAGGCTCACTCACCACACATAGACCCCCTCCCCCCCCCTCCTCCTCCCAGTTCCTCCAAAGCAACACCAGGACATCTTTTGTCAGCCTGATGGAAAGGCACCACCTAGTAGTGAAGCTCTGGTAGGTGCTGGGAGTCTGGGTCTCTGACTTTGCTGCTGCCTGGCCCTACTCAGAGTGAGTGTCCTCAGGTGTGCCAAAAGCCACTCAACGTGAGACAGCCAGAAGCCATCGCCCCCAGATGCAGTCGGTGTGTGCATTAGCGTTATGACAATTTCATACTGTCTACCATGTTTTAGATCCCTAACATCCCCAAGGAAAGCAGACAGTGCCTCTGATGACTCTCAGCTCTGACTTATCCGACATCCAAACTACCTTTCAGCTACATTGTAGTTCAGTGATGCTGTACTGAGCATCTGCTACCTCTTTTTGACAAGCCAGGCCAGACTAGTGTATAATTAATTGATCATCACACAGATACATAAGCTAAGTTTGGGTTTCCTCCAGCCTCTATATAAGTTCACAGTTTTATTTATTTTCTTACCATTTTACTTGGCACATTTAGCTTTTTCATTTTGAAAGTCTATTTTGAATCAATTTATTATAATTTTGAAGAGGACAAATACATCTTAGTTCATTCTAATGTTACGTACTTTTATGCTTGAGTCATTTACCATGGTTTCAGTTATTGACCTATTTTATATGTCATTTTATGGCCTACATATTTTCAGTGGAGACGCTTAGGCTAAGCTATATTTATTTATACCACAGTACATTAACTATAAAACTATCTAGCTACAGTAAAACCACCATAATCTGGAACCCCCGGGGAGTGGGCTATTCCAGATAGCCAGGATCTAGGAATTAAAGTTAACTGTTTGTGTCTTTTTTACCTCTTAAAAACAATATAAGGAGTCTCATTTAGCTCTGATTATAACTCATGGTAAACAGCAAGGATTGGACTTTGTTCTCACTAAGGGACTTTTGTTTTCTTTTAGTTCTAGTAGGCATTTCTTAAGACTGCTTTTCCTCGATGACTGCCGGCTGTGTTTCTAACCGGCACTACCTGTGCTTCTCCCTCTCTTCCCCATTGCTGCCTCTGTACTCTTCATACTTGGAGAGCAGGGGTGGAACTGTCTAAGATCCAGCCTAATCAGTGTAAGCAAGGCAGCCAGAGGCCACTCCCTACAGACCGCAGTGGTGTGTGCTCGCAAAAGCCTTACTGGCTAGTGTGTGGGCTCTGTGCATCTTATCAATTGGGTGGTAAGACAGGGAGCTCTGTCCTAACAACTCCCTTCTGGTCCTCCAGGCATTCCAGAGCTTTGATGAGGCAGATTCTAACCAGGAGAGAGGAGCTGTGGTCCTTGGGCCTCTTCTTGGACCTGCTTAGCTAGTTGAACACACCCTGGAATAAAAATTAGGTTGAAAACAGGCCTGACTTTAAATTTGTAGTTTATTAAGTGAGTTCTATACTGTGATAATGTCTCTTCCTTCTCTGTTTTCTTTTTTCAGTCCTTGGGACGGAAGCCAGGGCTTTGCACATACAAGGCAAACAAGTACTCTATCACTGAGCTACTTCTCCAGCCTCTAATGGCCTCATTGAACATGTTCTTTGGGGCTAATGCCTTTATTCTGCAATGCCTGTCCAGTATGATACCATAGTGTTAATGATTCTAACTGTTCCTTTTATTGTGCTATCACATTGTGCATATCATAGGTGCAGAATGTGCCTTTTTCTAGGTTTTTAGCACAGTAACAGGGAGAATGGCTTTGTTGAATGTGATGGCATTCAGTCTGAGGCAGGTGAGCCTCAGACTGGAGGCCCTGGGGTCTTCTATTTTTCTGTTGCCTGTTCCTCCCACATTATCAGTGTTCCTTCTCTTCAGGTCCTCACCTACACAGGAATGATATTTTCCAAAGTGTGAGAGCCAGGAGTCCAGAGGTGCCCAGGCTTCAAATGACTTGTCCAAGGTCACATCGCTGTTAGTACTCTCTGGTTTGGGTCCTGATCACCTGCCTGTCTACACTTAATTCCAGTGGAGTGGAGTTGTCCAGCCAGTCCTACACACTTAATGGTGAGTAACAAGGAAGACTTAGCTCTGACTGTGGGTTGGAGCACGTGGCAGACAGGGAATGGTGGGAAACTTGATCCTGGGTGTGTGATTCTCAGGGGAGATATCTCCCTATCTTTGTGGGATCTGAGGACCCACTGTAGCTGGCCAGGTGGGTACAATAGTTTGGAGTCACTGGACTAAATAGTGGCTTTAATTATTGCTGTAGTTAATGGTCCAGTGTTTATAGAGAACTAGATAGTATTTTGTTTAGCTGTGTTTTAGCTATATTGTTTTGTTTTGCTTTGTTTTTGAAACAAGGTCTTATTAATTATGAGTCCAGGCTCCACTTTACCTCGTCTCTGCTTCCAAGTTATACTGCTGTACCACCATACCCAGCCTTGGCTATATGTTAGTAATAAGATAATGAAATTATTACTTTCTAAAACTAGGTACCCAAGTGTTCAGAAATGAATTCTAATCTAATTCTTAATACAAGGAAAATCTGTAGCACTTGTATTGAAAGTGAAACTTCATTTTTATTTTTAGATTTTAAAATACAGCTATTATTTGGGCTGGAAAAATGTTTTTGGCAAGAATAATTTGTATAACTTGATTTGCTATGTCATTTACAAATTCTCTGGGTAATTGTTTAAGAATTGTTAAATGACTCTCCTAGCTAAAGTTGACAGGAATGGGAACTGGGTGATGAGAACAAGGAAAAAGAGCCCAAACATCTTAGTGCTCTAATAATGTCTGCATTTGACATTTGTTTCATTAAAGAAACATCTCAATATAAAAGAACTGTTAATAATAAAGCATATTAAGCCAGTGTTGTTGATGGTCTATTAAGATGCTACATTCTATATAGGTTAATATTTAAATAAACCTTCTACCAACTTGTATTTTTCTTTTCATTTTGTGAGAATGCAGTAAATGTATTTGCTGATGATCCTAAGAAGTTGACTGGACCCCAGAATTTAAAACATCTTTATTATCCAGTTTAGTTTTAAGAAGAGTGGGAAATCTAGGCTGATGTATGTATATTAACTGACTGGTGCTACCACGTTAATCCTGTAATTAAGATTCATTTCTCAAAGATGTTACTGTAATCTTAGAAATATTAAAGATTTAAACCCTAAAGATTGGTATGGAAATGATTACATTTTCCTTATTCTTCTCCCCTCTCTCCCAGAGTGATTAATTTCACTTTCTGTGTCTCCTTCCCTCTACCGAGTCACCTAATTCAGTGCAGCCTGTTTAGGGATCATCTCTGTTAGACAGACAGCTGCCCAGAGCTTTCCCTTTCCAAGCATGGCTTTTTGATTGTGGCCAATCAAGGACAGGCACTGGACGAGCACCTGTCAGTGCTGCTTTTCTAAAGGGGATGGCGCTAATCTCATTTCAGGGCGCTTCAGAAGAAGGCTCCTTTGAAATGTGGCTCTGCTCTTATGACTCATCTTTTTCGGCCCAGATGCCACCCTGCAGTATGCTCATGACGCGGCTGGTCCGTGCTGAAAGGGGAAACTGGAAAAGTGAGGCCCTGCCCGGGCATTTGATTCGCAACTTTCTGTTGTGAAGAAAAGCATCTCAAAATTCGTATTTGGGCTTTTCTATATAAATATCATAAAAGATTGGAGGGAGGTTGCTTTTTGTTTTTGTTTTTTTCTTTTTTTGAGCAAGCTTTCCAAACATTTCAGCTCTGCTGTAAACACATGTCATGCAATTGGAGGAACGTGAGATGTTGAAGTCTGTTCCCTTTATCTGTGAACGGTGCCCGCCCAGTGTGATTGATGCTGGCTGCTGCGTAGAGAAAGCTCTGGACTTTCACCTTGGCCCCAACTAGAAGCCCATTAAGTACTTAACACACAGGTACTGGCTCCCACCCAGGACTATGTGGAATGTAGCTATTCAAAGACAAATTTCATTTTGCAAACAGTAATTTAATAGTGTAATAGTGTATAGACCAGAATCAGTTAATTTCAAAACATTTTATTCTACACCAATTAGCTTAGGTCCTGGAGGGTAAAATGACAAGAGGTTACTCGTTCACTATGTATTTAATTAATTGAAAAATGCTCAAATTGCTTTTACAGTTGTTATTAAAAAGTGGAATCAGTGTTGCCAGTGCTCAACCATAATTGGAACCCTAGGGAATTAAATATTTAGCATTAGTAATGTAACAGTACTTAGGACACAAATTTCTATTTTCGTCATGAAAGCTGTACACTGAGAGTGTGAGCGGCTGCGAGGACAGCTGTGACAAACGCAACGGCCTGGGATATTTCAATAAGACACCTCATTGGACAGCAAGTCTTACCACATTACTCGTTTGTAAGAGATCTGCAAGTTTAATTCCCAGTAGAAACCCGTTGCCCGAGTATTTAGATTTCTAATTGCATGCAGGGTGAACAGTTGGGCAAATGTCTTGCCGTAAGTGGCTGAAATGTATAATGCTTTCTAAATAATCCCATATAAGTTCGTGCCTTTGTCAATTTAAAAATAGCAGGACTGTCAGGGAATAAAAGATCTTGTTTGTTTTAAGTTTAATTACATTTTAAGCATCCATGCATTCAGTGCTACAGTGAGAAAAGTTGGATATTGGCTCTAATGAGCTACAGGGGTAGACGGCTGGAGACCCTGAGGGATTCACTCGGTAAATTAACTGGATAAAAGTACTTGCTGAGGATATAGCTGATGGCTGAGCCGCTCTTAAAACCCAGTTATAGAGCTGTCTCTCATTCCTGTTTTCATTCCAAGCAGCCTCTGTAGAGACCTTAACAGCCGCCTGTTAAAACTGTTCAACTTGTCAAAATGTATTATATTACTCCACTAATAAATAGTATTAAAGGGTATTTGCCTTCACTTCTCGTTTTCAGAGGGGATCAGGTTGATAAACACAACTGGCTTAGGTTGGCCTTATTTTAATTTGTTTATGTCATCTAAGTAATATGGAAAGTGCACGGCTTGAATTTGCAAACATTACTTCCTGGGGATGTAAACTTACGAAATACTGCATACCATGGAAGCAAGGCACGGAAACTCTACTATCCCAGCTTGCTGTTGAGAGATGTGTAGCTGGCATTCTTAGGCCACATTCAAAGTACTTGTGAACCTCATATTTCAACTGATGTTCTTTGAAGCATGACTAGACTAATTCCTTTGCCAATCATTAGTTCTTGTGAAGAGAGAGTTGCAAGATAATTGCATAAGGTTCTTTTGCTTCCCATTTTCTGGTGTCCATTTTTAAATTGTTTATTGTAATTGATTATGATTTCTTACTTTTAAACAGTTTTTACTTGAAAAAAGAAAAAACGAGTAGTTTATTTGATAAACTCTCCTTTAGACCCTATTTGCTAATTCTCTTCCTCTACCTGCTGTCACCTGTGCTAACAATCTGAAGAAGTCCTTCTGTAACATTTTTCTGAGCATACTTTGCTTGTCATAGAAGGTAGAGTGTGCAGCATAACTGGGCAACATAATGCAGGTAATTCCATATAGGCCTGTGACTTTCTGTATTGGTACTTCATAGAATCCTTGTGCTCTTGTGCTATCATTGATCCATCTACCCACTCAACCTTCCATTTGTCCATCTACCCACCATTCATCCATCATTAATCAGTCTATCTATCTATCTATCTATCTATCTATCTATCTATCTATCTATCTATCTATCAATAAGATTTGAACTCAGGGACTTGTGCTTGTTAGGCAGGTGCTCTATCACTTGAGCCAAGCCCCTAGTAGTTATTATTTAGATACTGTTTCACATTTTTGCCCTGGCCAGCTTCAGAATGTGACCCTCCTACTTATTTGATCCACTTACCTATGCTTCCTGCATAGCTGGAAGTGGTATATATAGGGATCTCCCACTACGCCTTCTTTGTTGATATTGGAATTTTGCTAGTTTTTTTCCCAGGTTGTTGGGGCATAAGGTGTGAATGTATAGCTCTTTATTGGCATGTATCTCCATGCATATATAATAACAAAACATTGGAAGCCATTTAGCTAGTGATTGTTCTGTGCTTGGTATTATTTAAGACATTTGTTATTCCATCCTTACAATAATTATGGGTTAAAAAGTCTTACCTTTAGTGGCCAGGCTCCACTGGCTCACAATTATAATCCTAGGGGCTTAGAGGCTGAGAACAAGGATGATCATGGTTCAAGGCCAGCCCAGTAAGAAAAGTTCATGAGACTCCATTCTTAACTGATAGCTGGGAATGTGGTAGCCTGTTGTCCTAAGCTACATGAGAGATTGATATTAGTAGAATTGTAGTTCCAGCCCAGCCCAGAAAAAGTTACTAAGACCCCCATCTCAGTGGAAGAAACTACTGTGGTGATGCTTGCCTATCATTCCAGCCAACAACAGGAAGCCTGAAATAGACAGATCCAGGTCCTAGCATGGGCCTGTGGAAAAGACCCTATCTCAAAAGTAACCAGTACAGAAAAGAGCTGGAGGCATAGCTCCTGCATTAGAGTGAGTACCTAGCAAGTTCAAGGCCCTGAGACCAAACACCAATACTGCTAAGAAAAAAAGATTATGATCCATACTTTCCGTGTAGGGAAACCCAGGCATAGAAAGGTTAACTTCCCCAAAGCCACAGGAAGAGAAACCAGCAGGGCCTGGCTTGGAACCTGTGAGGTTTGGCACATCAGAGTCAGTTCTCAACCAAGACATTCACTGATTTTTTTTTTCTTGTAATTTGCCTTTGCTTATAAGTGAGTGCGAACACACACATTGCCTTTGTGTTTCTTCAGAGAATTTGCCTGTTCATGTTCCTTGGCTCATTTCCCCTTAGTGCTGTCCTGTCAGAGTACAGAGAAGTCTTTATTAGTCTATTACCTGTGTTTTCACTTTGTTTTATTGTAATGTCACCAAAGTTTGCTGTATGGATTGGGACATGAGGAATGCTTTCACCACCCCCAAGGTGACAAGTATGCTTACCTACATCTTTCTCTACTATTTTTCATTGTGTTCAAGGAAATATCTTTAACTTACAAAGGGCTTTTGCATGTGTGTGGATGAAGATCAACCCTCTTCTTTCCAGCAGCATCTACATTGCCCACCAACATGTCTCTATGTGGCCAGTTCCTCTTATGGAACACTTAAGTATTCTACTCCTGCAGCATCCCATTTTTTTTTATCACCATAAAGTTAAATTTTAACCTTTAATGACACATTGCCTAGCAGGTACTCCCTGTTAAACATAAAGGTAACACATCCCTAAATAACCAGACACCTCACACACAGAAAGGTAGAAACTTGTGGTAGCAACACACTAATACTCCTCCATGTCCAAATTCCCAGAATCTGTGATGGTGTCACATGGCAGAGGGGAGTTAAGGTTGCAGGTGGAATTGGATTTACTGACGGGCTGACTTTAAGAAAGGGGATTATGCTAGATTATCTGGTCAGACCTTAAATGTGGAAAAGGAGTCAGGAGGGTCAGCCTGAGAGAGATGCAAGGGGAGAGGACTCAGCCCAGAGGCCCGATGGCTTCACACTTGAAGGAACAGAGACAAGAACCCAAAGAGGGAGTGCCAAGGAAGGCCCACCCCTCCAGAGGGTCCTACGAGAGCCAGTCCTGTGGCCCCTCCGTTCTTCAGCTCAGCCTTCTGAGGGTATAATAAACTTGAGCTCCTGTGCCCAGAAGTCACAGGAAACCAATGCAAAGTCAGAGAGAACAACTCTTCTCCCCATTTTCTGCTCATCTTGGGCCTCCTCCCCACTGCCAGCTACCTCCTGATGGTAACCACTGAGCAGGGTATCTTACAACAGAAACTTTTACAGTAGGGTCTGGTTATTTATTAAAGCACCCCCCCCCACCCCCGTTTGCAAAAGAGAATCAGTTCTCAAAGTCATTTTAAGATCTTTTAGGTTTCTGATTGGGAATGTGTTGAGATTAATTTTGGGGAGATGATTGAGTAATTAGGGAGATGCTAAATAAATTGGAGGAAGGGATGGTAGGTTAATTTGGGGAAGGGGACACCTTCCTCATTCTGGCTCCCCACGGGAATGGATAATGCACACTCCTTGAGTTAATGAATATGTGTTTTATTTTGTTCTTGTTGAAGAGAAGGATTAATGTCAAAATATTTTTATTTTCTCAAAATAACTCTATTTAGATTTTTCAACTTTTCCTCACAGACGTCTACATATTTTCATATATCCATAATTGGATGTACTGGCTCAATCCAAGTATGGTTGAACTTGGCTTCTCCACTATTTTTCTTTATCTCCATTGCCAAAGTTTTATTTTATTGGTGTTTATATTAAAGAAGAAAAAAGATTCGGGTTTTATTAAAGCCTTTTTTATGAATTGCTTGGACCTCCTTTTGTGAGTAGGGGAGGAAGAGATTACTACAAGCATTTATTTAATTCTAGTTAAGCTTTCATAAATAAAGAACCCAAAGAGCAGAGAAGTACATGCATTTTACTCTTAGATTTGAAGAATAATGCCCACTCCTGCAGAACTGTGATCAGAAGACCTACCAGAAATAAACGTGGGGAGCTTAGCAGGGCCCTGTGGGTGTAGGCAGGACACTAGTGTGCTGAAGGCTTTCAGGAAGTTGGGGCAGAAGGTCAGAGAGGCTTTCCTGGGTTTTATGGTGAGAGAAGGTAAGCCTGGCCTTTGCTTCCACTGTGCTGTCCTTTGTCAAGGTATCGAATGAAGTGTCTCAGAACTCTACCACACTCTAATTCTTCCTTTCATAGTCTTGCCTCAAACTTAGATTTCTCCATCTCAGTCTGCTGAGTGCATGTACCACCATGCTGGCCTCCTTTCATTTTGCTTTAATTTTCTGATTGACCTTTTCTGGGTCTGAAGGCCTACTTGTTTAGTTTTTTTTAGTCTCTGTTGATTCTTAATAAATATTCTTAGGCTATGAATTATCCTCTAACTTCAGTTTTGGCTGTGTATAGTAGTGTTTCTATATACTGATTTCATTTTCTTTCTCAACTAAATAGTTTGTAACTTATATTTTTATTCTTTTTTTTAAATCCAAATACAGTATGTACGTATGACAGTATCTCAGTGTGTTACCCAGGCTACATATCTCAAACTCCTGGGATTAGGGATTTCTCCTGCCTCAGCCTCCCAAGTGCTAAGGTTTACAGGTGTGTAGTACCTTAACCAGCTTCAGAGAGTTATCTTGAAAAAATTTTGTTTTAAACTTAGACTAGGAACATGTCATAAGTTATAGAGTACTTGCCTAGTGTGTATAAGTCCCTGGGTTTAATCCTCAGTCCTGAAAAGAAAGAAAGAAAAATAAAGGGGAAAAAATGAAGTGAATGGAGTAGTATTTCTTAGGGAAGGAAAGGGTGTTGGAGAAGGCTGTTATTTACTGTTCATCTCTTGTCTCCTCCCCTTTCCCCACCAATATGGCTCAAGAATGGAATCTGCGTGATTTCCACTTTGGATTGGATATTTGGATCAGATTTCCTTTGTAATGAAACATATTACTTATGCAAACATAGGGAAAGTATCTTGAGTCTGATTATTAAAGCAAGCTAGTTAATTGTACTTGTACTTGCTTTAGCTTGAGGAAGACACCAGCTGGCTTTATGTATTTTCTTCCCACTTAAGATAGCAGAAGCTTCATAATATTTTAGAAGTTGTTTTGCAGCCCTTCTCCCTACCCCTTGCCCCTGTGCATAATGTAAAGCATAACATGAAGCTAGACGCATGGAATGAAAGCAGAAGGACCTGGCTGCAGGATGTACAGGGCAGTGCACATTTGCAGTTCACTCCCCCACAACCCTCCATCCGCACCCCTGCTTCCTGGGCCTTGGGAAGTTAGAAGGGCAGAGGAGAGACCATGGAAGTACGCACATTGCACCTTTTGCTGATGGTTTCAGTCTTTTCATAGCTGCCACATGCAGCCCAGTGTTAACTCGCTGAATCTCTCTGCTTGCTGGCAGCCAAGTCAGTCCTCACCTCCCATGGTGTAATACTCCAGAAGGCCTGCTGTGCCGGCAGAGGAGATGACCATTCCCCCCAACCCCCACTATAGGAGCAGAAGGGTGAGGACTTGGAGGAGTGTCCCACGATAGGGTTCTAGAAACTCAGAGTGACATTTGAATGACAGATTGTTTTAGCCTAGTAGCAACATTTTCTTAAAGCATAACTAACTGTAATTTTATTTGGAGAGGTCCACACACTAGCCATGCTGACTCTGAGACTCTGTATCTCTAAGGAAGAAGCAGCTGCTTGGAGCTTTTTCCCTGCTATAAGACAGCTCTGCTGGAAGCAGGAGAAACCCAGCCCACAGAGGCACCACTTACAGAGTGGCTCAGGAAATGTGCCATCTACCACTCCTCACAGTGCTTTGCTGGAAATCAAGCTGGAATAACATACAGGCTGGCTGCACAGCACTCAGCCACGGCAGCACATTCATGGTGTAGCCTAGCCTGCCCGACTTTTGCATTCTCCTCTCCTCTGCTCTCCTCTCCTTTCTTCTAAAATAAAAAAATATATTTTTTAATTTACAAAGTTTTGGCAGAAATTTTAATACAGTATGAAAGTTTTCTGGATAGACCAGTTTTCTACAACAATAGAGCTATCATCCTAATTTGCTCAAATGAAGCACACAGGTTTTATCTAAAATGTATTCAGTCACCAGATATTTCTTGCATGTTGCTTAAGAGCTATGCTCAATGCTCCAGGCACCATGTGTTCAGAACACAGAGGGCCCAGTTGTGAGTTCCCACTGCAAAGATACGAGTTGAGTCCTGCAGGGAGAAGACTGAATGGTCCCTTTGGGCTTTTCCAGAGTGGTGCTGCTCTGAGCGTGAGAATCATGGAGGGCTGCCCATGGGAACACGGGGCAGCCAGTCCAGCAGAGGCTCCGAAATGGTGTTAAAGTTGGTGTTGCTCTGCCCTGGAGACTCTCCAGGGCAGCTGATCTCTCCTTGAGATACGGAGCCGCATTCAATCGTCTGTCTGGGGAATTCTACAGAATTCCTGAAATTGGATCCAGAATTTTAAGTTTTTATGGCCATACATTTTCTCAGCTTCTCAAAGATTTTCATAAGCTCCCAAATCATCACCTCCACCATGTCAGAGGAGGCAGGATTTGTAGCGGAGTCTGGCTCTTTGGTGCTTGAGAAAAATCTGCTGGTATGTGGCAATGCCATGGGAAGACAAACTCAGGGAGAATCATTGCACCCCAAAGTTTTCCCTACTGCCGTCACCCTGGGACTTAGGACAGGGTGGCTCACCGTCTCCATGCCCTCCCTATCACACAGCCACATGACTAGGAAATGTCAGCTCCTGATTAAAATGGTACAGCTTTCTATACTAGCTAATCCTTGTTAAGCATTGCTATGAAGAAAAGATATGAATACCTACTAATAGAGACTTTTTCTTTTTCTTTTGGGTCTGGTCGTGGGGCCTGAACTCTGGGCCTGGGCGCTGTCCCTCAGCTCTTCAGCTCAAGGCTAGCGCGCTACCACTTGAGCCACAGCACCACTTCCGGCTTTTTTCTTTTTGCTTATGTGGTGCTGAGGAATCGAACCCAGGGCCTCAGGCATGCAAGGCAAGCACTCTACCACTGAGCCACCTTCCCAGCCTGACTTTTTAAAAATATATATGAGACAGAGTCTTGCAGTGTAGCCCAGGTTGGCCTCTAACTTGTAATCTTCCTACTGTAGCATCCCAAGTGCTGGGATTACAGGCACACACCACCATAACCCAGCAACATGTGTATTTTTTTACCTGATCTACAGAGATGAAGTGGTAAATGTGTTTTCCCCTGCTTTTCTACTCTGTCTCTGAGCAGCTGGTGAGGTCTTTGCAGAAGAGCATGTGCTGATCTAGCTGGGGACCTAGTGGGGAGGTGGCCCCTCACGGGTCATCGTCCCTCAGGGTGCTCAGCCTCCATACTTGATGCTCCCTGAGGCTACCTCCAGATGTCCATTTACAGCCAGGCAGCCTGCAGATCCCTAGGCCATTAAAGACCTTTTTGTTTTCCTTGATGAGTCCTAGCATGGAATTGCTGGAGAAATGTGTGTGTGTGTGTGTGTGTGTGTGTGTGTGTGTGTGTGTGTGTGTGTGTGTGTGTGTACATGCACGTGCGTGTGCGTGTACGCGCATGTTTCTGCTTATGACAGATTTTTATTTGTTGCTCCTCAAATCTGCTGAAACAACTCATTCTCCCAACCAGGATGGGATGGGAATGCCCCTTTCTGCCTATAATTAGTGTCATCAGATGTCATTATTTCTGTGTCAGTCTGACAGTAAACTGTAGTTGCGTTCATTGGTGCGTCTATAATTAGGAGAGAAGGTGAGTAGCCCTCTGTACATCTATTCTCTGGGATTTTTCTTTTTCCAGTGGATGTGTCTCTTTCCAATCAAATCACACAAACTATTCAATTAAGGGAAGGAACCCTTATAAGAAATATGCATTGCAACTCTTTTCTCTGATTCAACTTTGGTCTTTTGTCATTTTCCTTTCAGGCCATGGTTTTAAAATTAATACCTATTTAAGTCGATCAATGCTCAGGAAGCTTGTTGGCTTAGACCTCAAGTTCCTGCCAAGTACAGGAAGACTCTACACATAAGCATAATACATAAAGAGATGGCATCTCCTGGTGGAGAGGCAAAGGCCACCTTGCCACCCTCCCCTCTACTGAAGCATGGAAGCAGCTGGTCCTATAATGAAGACACAACTTGAGAAATGTCTTAGAATGTCCTAAGAACTCTTAAGCTTCACCACCTTGGTAAAAAATCCAGGCAACACACACTGACTAGCTGTCTAAAATGCGTTGAATGAATCTCTAAATATCTGGGATAAAAATCAAAAGACTGAGGAAGAGATAAGTCTCCTTAAAAGACATAGGAAGCTCAAGGACACTGGTTTTGGCTTTTGGTTTTTAAATGGTGTTAGGATTTGAATTCAGGGCCTTGCACTTGCTAGCATGCACACTACCACTTGAATCACATCACAGTCCAGTTTTAAAAATTACTTTTCAGGTGGTATTTAGGTTTTGCTTATGCTGGCCTACAGCCACTATTCTCCCACCATTGCTTCTGAGTATCTGGGATTATAGTCATGAGCCACCATACCCTGTCCCGAAAGAACATTCTTTAAGATTCCTTCAGGAGGAAGAGAAAGAAATATGAAGTGTGAGTGAAGACATTCAATTTTACTTTGAGAGAACTTGAAATAATTTATGACACAATTTTAAATGTTTGTAAAGCATGGAGCAAATACATAATCTTTATAGCAATGAAAAAAGTTATTAAGGGGAATCAGTTATCTAAATTTTACAGCTTCTCCAAACCTGGATCTACATGGAAATCACATGGAAAGTCATTAAAATGGAAGTTCTGATTTGGGCTAAAATTACACACACACACACACACACACACACACACACACACACACACACACACACACACACACACACGAGTTCTGGAGGACCTTCCCTTCCTCTTGGCACTTTTTGGGGTGGGATTTATGGGAGTGTTTACATGTATCTTTCTACTTCCTAAAACATTAAGAAGAAGGTCCTTTCTACTGAGACTGTCTCAGCAGTGGGCTTCATGAAAAACCACTGGGTACAAAGGCAAAACATTAACAAGTTGATGTTTTCTTGCCTGGTCACGCCTCATTTAAGGAAATAAACTGGAAATGGGCTATGAGAATTGGAAATTGACTTCAGCCACAGTTAAGCTGTTCTCTTTTAAAATATTAGCAGTTGTGTGTGCAAGCCAATATTTATTTTCTAATCAAAGCTTTGTGGCAAATGGTTTACAAATGAAAGAAATGAAGGATGAACACTTCAAAACATTTCCAGTAGTAGAGCTGGGAAGAGGGTGTTTTATTTCTTTCAATGGCAGATCTAAGTCTGTATCCATGAAGATCCTAACTGTTTGGGGAAAAGTCACCAGGATGGAAAACTGACCAGCAACCCTGAGTCCAGGCCTAGCCCTGCCTCTTCAGAAAACCATAAATAATTTTTTTTGAGGGGGAGTCAAAATAAGGTGACAGTTTCAGTATTTTCAGGAAGAATGAATTAACAGAGTAACTGTGCAGAGGAGACCCCTGATGAAAAGCTTCCAAAATTCCATTATCTGAACTGTCATTCTCATGACCGGCCACTGGGCCTCGTCTCTCCATGCTATGTTTTTCCTGAGCTGCCTGGGTTATTTATGTTCCCTATCTCCCATCACCCTGTCACTCAGCCATTCCTAACAACTTTTGGCAGCTCGTCGGGGGCCATCAGGGCTTGAACCCCATCGATTCTCACACCTCCCCATGTGAGCCTGTATACCAACATTGTCTTTTTCTGTAAATACTCCAGCAGAGCTGAGAAGAAGATGTGTGGAGACTTTGGAGCTGTGGGCTGAGCAGGCAGATCTGGGTAAGCGGGGCCTGGTGAGCCAAGGCTTTCTGCATCTGCCCCCTCGTCGCTCATCCTGGCCTTCAAGATTTGCTTAATTAGACGATATCTAATTCCACTTCACATGGTGTCAGCGGGGTGGAAGGGGGACTTAGTAATTAGGAAGCGCAGATGAGCGTTCTGTCACAATCTGCTCCCTCTCTAATTTAATGTCATTTTTCTAGTACTTTCTCTTACTCTCATGCCTGGCTGGTAACAAGGTGCCAGGTATTACAACCAGCAGCTAGTAGACTCTGTCCCTGGGTTGATTTTCTTCCAGATTCACCCACCAGAAATAACTTTGGATTTGAAATACAGGTCAGTCATCCTCTACGGAAGCTGAACTCAGCAGTCCGCATGTGGTCCTGGTCTTTGTTTTTATTGGTCACAATGCACAGATTTTTAAGTGTCAAAGGGGTAGGGTTTTAATTTCAGGAGGAAAAAAAGTTATGTGTCCCCAGCTTCCATCCCTCTAGGCAACACTTCTAACCCAGTAACGGATTATTTAGGAAATAATTTCCCAGAGAGGAATATATCCATTCGCTGTTTCCTGTGGGTGGAGCCTATGTGTTGGGTGCTGGGGATCCAGCCTCCTAGTAGCCTCCTTTTGAATATTATGTAAGTGGTATCACATTGATGTGAATTGCTTTCACTTACTATGAAGATGTTTTTTAATCTTTTTTTAAAAGTATAATTTGTATACAATGGAATTTATAGATTTTTAAATGTATAAGTCAATGAGTTTTATTATTGTTATTTATTCATTTATTTTCGGTGGCACTAGAGTTCCAACTGAGGAAGAAAGCTGTGTCCGGTGACCACCTCCTCCCTGCGCAGCCCCTGACAGTAGACACCAAATAAATACTTATTGGCTAGAAAAGTGAATCATTTGACTATAGCTAGATTGATGCTGAGAGAATTGTAGCTGCTATGTAAAACTCTGTCTCAAAAATGGATTCCAGACCAAACTAACAGCAACAGAAGAGCAGTTTCTCAGCAAAGACCTCACAATTTAGTGGCCAGGCCATGTGCTTTAGGGCTTTGAAGAGCTGGGATCGGGGGCCATCTCTGCCACCTACTAGATCTCTGTGTCACCTCAGGGAAATTCTTTCACCTCTGTTTTAATTGTCAAAGTCGGAGCTGTAATATTACGTCATACATTTCTTGTGATGATTAAATGTTCCACATCAGCGCTCTTTCTCTCTCTCTCTCTCTCTCTCTCACACACACACACACACACACTGGAATATTATACAGTCATAAGGAAAAAGACAATTGAAGTTACATCTTTTTCAGGAAAATGGATGTAATTGGAGGACATCATAATGACAAGTTCAAATATATATATGTAAATCTGTTTTACATATCTATTATGTCATATATAATATGTATTATGTATGTTTTCACTTATGTGGATACTGGACCTAAAAGACCTATGTGTTCTTGGACATGTGCATACATTTATGGATATATATATATATATACATATATATATATATATCCATGAACATAATTACTGGATGAACATAGAACATGAATCTAGCTAAGGGACTGCTTGAGAGAAGGAGAAAAGCTAGAGGGTGAATAATTGTGTAATACCTTGCAGGTATTTATGCAAACAGCAAAAATGCCCTCAATGAAAGCTGCTGATCACTAGGGGAAGAGAAGCTAGCTGTGTGGGGAGTGGTAACTAATGGAGGAGCCTGACTAACGAGAAAGACAAAGGAGGTCGAATATGATTGCAGTAGATTATCTGCGACTATGAAAATAGGACAGTAAAACCTGTGGAAATGGTTTTGAAGAGAGGGGAGAGCAATGGAGGGGTGAGAGCTACTGGAATATGTTGTAAATATGACTGGAAACATAACAGTGAAACTCTCCCTGTATGTATACTGTAAACGAATGAATGAATGAATGGATAGTTCTCTATCAAGACGTATCTTGATGCTAACTAGTAAATGCTAGTACATATATCGTGGCAAATAACTGCTGCTGTGGAGAGACTGAGGGAGGCTGTGGTCACTTGATCTATTAAAAAATGTTGACAAGTATGGGGAAAACTGACCTAGGTAGCTCCCTGCTTTAGGTGCTTCCCTTTCTGCGCTTTCAGGATTTAGAGGGATGTTTGTTTGGGTGTATAGAAGGAGATGAGAAGGAAGGCCCTGGTGGCACCCACCTGCTGAGGAGGAAGGCAGACAGGGACAATGGGCCTGGCACCTGGGGAATGAGTTCTCCCTTGCAGGTGTCAGCTGTTGGTCAGCGAGTCTTAGAAATGGGTGATAAGGACAACACGTACACAGCAGTGCCTCTCCATTTTCATAATACCTCCACACATACCACATATACTCTTTAAATCTGCGTGCATATGTGTGTGTGCCAGTACTGGAACTTGAACTCAAGGCCTCACACTCTCACTCGACTTTCTTCCTCAGAGTTGGCACTCTACCACTTGAGCCATGCCTTCAGCCTGGTTTTGTTGCTGGTTAGTGGGGCATGGAGTCCATGCTGGCTTGGAGCCTCTATCCTCTTGATCTCAGCCTCTGGGATAGCCAGGATTGCAGGCAGGAGCTACTGGTCTCTGGCTCTGTTTGAGTTTTCAGTCTTGAGAGGAGATTAACATAAATATTACTATTTTGATTTTGTAGATGGTAAGCGTATGCTGTGAAATGAAATAATCATGTCCGAAGGTCACTGGGCTACTCAGTAATCAACCAGGGACTTAAACCCAGGTCCTTACTCTGGTTCATTACGTTTGTGGGGTTCCCCCCCCCAATAGCCTCAACAGTCTTTTTGTCCTGTGGAATCCATCTATTTTTATTAAGTGCTTTGGACACATGTTAGATAAGCTACTTCCATACTCAGCTGCAGCAGCCACACAACACAATCCACGTTCTAAACCCTCAAAGTTTGTCACACTGATGCTCTGGAGGTGTGCACAACTCCTTTGATGAATACAATCTCAGACATTAAGGTCTCCAGGCTTCCAGAAGCAGAGTGGTTCCGCTGAGGTTCATTCAGTCACTCCACAGGGACCCAGAGCTGTGGAGTCACTACAGCTCAGAACCTCCCACAGTGGTCCCCATCAGGGCACTGTCTCTAGTGGATGAGGTACTAGTGGGTGTTTCCTCATTACGGGTTCCTCACTAGCCCCTCCCTCCATTCTGTGTGCCAGTACCATCACTTGAACTAGGACCTGGTGTTCTCACTTGACTTTTTAAGATCCATGCTGGTGCTCTACCACTTGAGCATACCTCTACTTTGGGCTTTTTGATGGTTAATTGGAGATGAGTGTCACAGACTTTTCTGCCCTGGCTGGCTTCAAACCATGATCCTCAAATATCAGCCTCTTGAGTAGCTAGGATTACAGATGTGAGCCACTAGCACCTTGTCCCCTTAACTTGTATCCCAAACTGTTACCTGGAATGAATCCTTCCCTATATAATTAAAGTCATTAATGCACAAATCAACTCTGTTTGGAATGCAAAGGGGGGGAAATGTGCTGAAATCTCTGCTGCCAATCACACAGAAAGAAGCCTTCTCCATCATGAGTAAACTTGATCTCCACTTTTCTTAAGATTGAATACTGCATAATAAATGTACTGTAGCTGGCATCCTATTAGCATGGATTAGTGTAATTCTGTATGTGTTTTCAGATGACATCTTGTTTCATCAAGAATTCTCTCCAGAAACCATTCTTAAGATTATTGTCAAATTCTTTAATACAGAATTGGAAGTCTAACCCCAGAGGCTGAATGCATATGTGATCAGTTGACAATAAGCTGCTATGCAACTTCCTGAGCTCTTTTCTGCTCAGGGTTGAGTGACATCGCTGGAAGAGGGGTTTTCTTTTCAACTCTTCCATTCTGAGGGCAGGAGCTATGTGGTGGGCCCACTCTGTCCTCAGGATGCTTGTGTCTACATGACCACAAGTGTGACTAGGCCCTCTGGAGAGGTGATACTGCTAATGACCACCTATGAGAAGATCACTTCCTTTGATCCAACTACAACCACTTGAAGTGGGAAGAGTCATCCCAGTTTACACATTCAAAAGTTTGGATAGCTGATGTGCCTTGTCCCCGCCTCCCAATGACAATGTAAGAACTTATACCTCTTTCTCTCTTCCCTTAGCCCAGAGTTCCAGCCATCGACCTTCCCATCCCCACAGAGATCCTGGCATCCCTGAGGCAATTGTTAGTGTCTGGAAAATGTGGATCTGAGAGAACATGTAAATACAAAACACTGGCTCTGCTTACTGAGATGCTTGTTTTCAAAAACCCAGAGGAAGGTTATATTTATATATTTATGTAACATTCATGTGCAATATTTAAATTTACAAAATGTGTAGCAGTGTAACAGAGTGGGCACCAGTTTTTATTTGGGCACATAATTGTCTTTTCTTTCATATTCATTTATTCCTTTGATTTCTATAATGCCTTCTCTAGTTGGTCTTCTGAGATCATGTACAATGGTAACACATTTAGAATGATATTAATAAAAGATTATTTTGTATCACTCATAGAGAAACCTGACTCTCTTCTTCATAAATATTATACAAGAGAACATATTGTCACCAGAATAGTATGCATAACTCTAGCTGTGTTGGGTTTTAAACATATTTACCTATATTTACTTCCAAGTCTTTTCTGCTCTTTAAGAGGTTGGGGTGCTCAGCATTTGGGGTAATTGAAGTGAATATCCTGATTTCTCTTCTTTCCTTTCTTCCTTCCATTCTTCTCTCCCTCCCTCCCTCCCTCCTTCCTTCCTTCCTTCCTTCCTTCCTTCCTTCCCTTTCCTTCCCTCCCTCCTACCTTCTTTCCTTCCTTTCTTCCCTTTCCTTCCTTCCTTCCTTCCTTCCTTCCTTCCTTTCCTCCCTCCCTCCCTCCCTCCCTTCCTTCTCTCCCTTTCTCTTTTCATCCTCTTCTTCCTTCCTTTTTCATTTCCTTTCCCTCTCTTCCTTTCTCCTATCTCTGTCAATTTCTTCCTGAGAGAAGATGAATCCTGTGGTCTAGGCTGGCCTTTGTGTAGCCAAGGCTGACTAGAACTCCTGATCCTCCTGCCTCTGCCGAGTAAGCACAGGGATTACAGGCATGTACCACCACACACAAGCCGATACTACTTTCTTCCTTGCTCATTCAGCAATGCATCTTCTGCAGAGGATTCCCCCTTCATGGAAAGCTCTTCCTATATAAATTAATTCTTGTCTTCATTCAAGCACAACCTAGCACTGGTTTAGAAAGACACCTAACAACACTGGTTTAGAAAGTCAAGTGTGAGACCTGTTCCAGGAGGAAGTGAGCAGGAAAGGGGTCAAGTGCTTGTCAACCCAGACTGCATGTTTCTTCTAGCACAACCTTACCCATGGGACCAAATCAGATCAGAATGGAGAGTGCCGCTAGGGATGAGAACCAGCGTGTCAGAGGCTCCTAGGCATCCACTCCGGAGAAACGTGGGTGACCCTGGAGGCAGCTGTCAATCTATCCCCACTTCCTCCTTTCCCGGTGCAAGCACCGCAGCCGCACCCACCTCCAGCTGAACAGCAGCTTGTGTCTGGTCTCAGCTTCATCTGCCATCTTGAACCCTTGGCCCAAACCTCTGCCTGCTCATCCAGAGCTGTGGGTTTAGCTCCTTTGAGGCCTTGAGAGGGAAGAGCTCTAAGAGGCTGAACCACAGTGGACCTTCTCCCCAGTCATGGCAGCCCCAACTATTCCTGCCGCCTACTACCCCCATGGGTCAATCTCCTTGAACTCGAGAGCCCTTCCAGGAAGCATTCCCTCACCTCCTTGATTCATGGAAAAAATGAACTCTACCTCATCAGCAAGAGACCTGAACACAGAGCAGGGGTGGAAAATGTGGGCCATTAAGGTCGTCAGGCACCCACAGCTGGGAAGTAAGGAAGGACAGTGTTTCCTGAGCCTCTCTGCCAAAGGAAACACCTTGAGGGATGTGGGCTAGACCTGAGGGTTACTTTCATCTGAAATAAAAATAAGGTATCTGGGGATGGCACAGCAATCATGCAGTCAGGAAGCACTCAAGAGGTGGGCAACCCGGCCCTGACCTGTGAAAGGTACAGATTACATAGACCTATTAGTCATGGAGACCCCAGAGTGGACTACACCCCTAAGTCTCCACAGGGAAGGAAAGCCTGGACTAGGCACTGGCAGTGACTGCAGGCCCCCTCCCAGCAGAGCTGGGTTCTCCCAGGAAGCCAGCAGAGGACTGGCCCTTAAAGCAACGGATAGGGGCTCCTTTCCATCCCCCTGGGGAACCTCCCTGGACTTCGTTCTGGGCACATTCAATTTCTGCTCTCGCTGGGAACCTCCTCTGTCAGAGTCTCCTCTTTCCCAGGCAACTGGGTGAATTGTATTTTCCTGCTTTTCAGAAATGTAAGCAGAAGGTCCCATAACACCTCGTGGAGCAAACATACAAAAGCCACCTCTTGCTTCTGGTGCTCTTTCATTGTCCCTGTGAGCCTCACCCAGTAACGGAACCATGGGCCTCTCAGGACTGAACTGAGCACAGCCATCAGCTGACTCCCACTGCACATGGAGCATGAAAGAGAAACAGAGCCACTGTGCCCTGGACTGTTTGTTACTGCAGCAGAGCCAGTCCTAGCCTGACTGCTCAGAGGGCTTTCTCATGAATGTATGCCTGTGAGCTCTCAAGAACTGTAATTTACAGACTGATGAAGGGAGAAGCAATTCATTGCTGTTTCTTATCATGAAGAGAGGGTAAAAGACTGGCATTTCCTTCCTGTGTAATACATAGAGAGTACATAGGATACATAGTATGTAATGTAGTTTGTTGTATTGTACCTTGTATTGATAATGTATACATATTACAGTATAGTCTACATGTAGTATATAATATATGCTATATTATATATGTCATTAAATACTTTTACCATATAGTACTATACTATTTTAACACTTTATGCTATTTTTAATTCTTTACATATTATACTATACAAATAGTATTTAGAATATATTACATTATGTATAATAGTATCTATTATTATCTTGTAATGTAATATAGAATATATACTTTATATGTATGCATATAATAGTATCTATGCTATGTATGTTTTATATGCAGTAGGACTGTATTACTGCCTACTGTAGCATATCACATACTGTACCATGGACTGCATGTACTATAATACCTATTATATGCTGCCAGGTGCTCCATGTACAGCCAATTCTAGGAACACACTTCCTGCATTCCAAATCAGAAGACCAGAGTAGATGGAGATGGGACAGCACCCTCTGCCTGTTGACTTTCTGCTCTACATCAGGCACATCAGTCCTAGCAGCTGGACATGCAAATGACCTTGAGCCAGAGGGTCAAAGTGATTTGGCAGAGGAAGAAGCAGAGCTAAAGTAGGCTTCCATTCATCAATCCCAGTCACTCACCTGAGCTGACTTCATGGCATATGTTACTTTTCCTGTAACCCAGATATACAGAGAACAAGTCCCCAACCCCTAAACCTTAGTGTCATCTTCCTCATAGCACTCTTCCCTTTAGAATGCAGGTACATCAATCTGCAGCTCAGAGCTGTTATTCTCAAATGGTGTTGCTCTTTTGTATCACTTAGATTTGCTTTTCCTGCCCTTTGACACTTGAGGTGTTACAAGTCAGTGTGTTTGTTTAAACTGCAACAATGAAACACCCTCCTGTTAGTCAGGAGGCCAGGATATCTGGAAATCCCCTCACTACAGCTACAGGTTTTAAAAAGTGTGTGTCCTTCCCTGTGAAGTAGCGATGGTGGAGAAACAGAGTGAGTAATGACAAAGCCCAATGAATGCAGCCCGATCCAGGCCTTTCAACATGGGCTTTGGTACAGGAGATACTTTCAGCTACTGCCCTGGAAAATATACAATGCCTGCTTTACTCCACAAAGGCTCAGTGACTCTCCTGGGGCCCCAGTAATGTAGGATGAAACTGAGATGCAAACCTGTGACTCACCTCTCCTTGAAGATAGGAGGTGGGACAGCTTACCTGAAGCCCTGTACAGCCAGGCTTTGAACTCAGAGCTAGGCAGAGGGCATGCCTCAGCCTGCCGTATCTGACTCATGCATATGACTCCTGTATGGATGGAGAGGCAGGATTTTTCTCAAGTGTAACAATATTAATTATCAAGTCACTTTAAAACACGTGTGATGTATGTGTGCATTTATTTCATAGGAATGGTATAAAGATTAAATACTTAATGAATCCATTTTTCATATCAAGGATATATTTGCCCTACACCTAAATATATCTCTCCCTTCTGTTTCTCATGAGAAATATAGCTATCTTTATTATGTAATCAGTAATGTATCATTCTTCCTAAGCAGGATCTAATTTTAGCAACATGATGAATAGCCTGGGATTGGATCCCACTGCCCTCTGCAGAAGGGAAATCTATCAGACCTGCTCAGGTGTGTGACATTTCTTTATCCTGGGAGCTCTCCACTCCCCAGGTGACAGCCTGGATTTTCTGGCCAAAAACTCCCTGTCCAGTCTCTGTCTTGGTTCATGTGGACATGAGCTATGAATGGCCATTTGTGAACAGTAACCAGGTTTGCTCACTCAGCCTGTGAGATGTATGTGTCTCCCATGTCTGGGCCATCATACTAGGCTGGAGCTAAAGAGCTCTGGGACAGTGCCCAAGTCCCAAGTCCAAATCCCAATACTAGCACAAAAAAAAAGAAAAGGAAAGAGAACACACCTCAATTCTGGCAAAAAAAAAAAAAGAAAAGGAAACAGAAAACAAAATAGCTAATTGTATTATTGGGTTTCTTTCTACATGCATTTACAAGCAGGATCTGTTTTGTATAGGACTACACCCAATTCTCCAACTGCTTTCTTCTGTTCCCCTATTTTGTCTCTTGACAAAGATAGGTCTTTAATGGAAGTGGAGCTTTGGTTCAAGTGGTAGAGTGATATCTTTGAGTCAAAAAGCTAAGGCACAGTGCCCAGACCTTGAGTTCAAGCCCTAGTACCAGCACAAAGATATGTCTTTAAAGGCAGGAATTATTCCAGTTTGACTAAGCATGCATAGTCAGTAACTTTCTTGAACTTCCAAAGAGAAAAGATTTTTTGCTTTCATACTGTGCATACTATCTGTTAGTTTTATTCTCGCTTCTGAACATTTGTGACACACTGCACCTTGATTTCTCTGTTTCCTTCCTTCCTTCCCTCCTCCCATCTTTTTTTCCTTCTTTCTTCTTGTAATACTTGGGTTTCAACTCAGGACCTTGCACTTGATCAGCTGGTTTGCTTGGCTGGCCTTCTACCATCTAATCCATGCCTCTAGTCCTGCTTTGTGTTAGTTCATTGAAGATGGAATCTTAGACTTTTCTGTATGGGCTGGCTTCAAACCATGATCCTTTAGCCTTCGGAGTAGCTAGGATTACCAGTTTATGCCATTGGTACCGAGCTGAAACCTCATATCTCAATCACATTTTATTTATTTATTTATATGCTTATTTATTTATTCATTTAGTTAGTTAGTTGCGGGACCTGGGCTTGAACTCAGAGCCTGGGCACGTCCCTGAGTTTCTTTTTGCTCAAGGCTAGAGCTCTACCACTTGAGTCACAGCACTATTTCTGGCTTTTTCTGAGTAGTTTATTGGAGATAAGAGTCTCACAAACTTTCCTACCTGGGCTGGCTTTGAACTGCAATCCTCAGACCTCAGCCTCCTGAGTAGCTAGGATTACAGGTGTGAACCACTGGCACCCAGGCGCTTTTAAATTTTAAGCCTATTTGGCATTCATTTTTTAAAATTGATTGTGGGAGAGTGAGGGTTATACTTTATATCCACTTTGCAGAGGTGAAAATAGGAGTCAAAGAAATAAAATGACTTACTTATGTCCTGGATGTGGTATGGACCAAGTATTCACCCTTTTGTCCTGATACCTCTTGCACTGGGCACTGCAACTTATTAGCCTGCCAGGTCTGTTTCTTTCCCTCACCTTGGCAGTGGCCTGGCCTGATGCTTACCTGTTCCTGCAGAGGGCGCTGTTGATGCCCCTCCTCCAGCCCGCAGCCTGCCCCACTTCCACAGACCACCTGCGTTTTTTTGCCCCAGGGCTTTGTTTATAATCTGCCAACGCTCCACTTGCCTACTGTGATGGCTAAAAAATATGTTCACAGTCACAGATTCCTCCTAGCCCACCTCTTGAATGTGGGTCACACTTCATGACTGACTGGCTTCTGTCAAACAAAATGTGATAGAAATGACTGACTTTCAAGGCTATGTCATAAAAGGCTCTTTCTCTCTCTCTCTCTCTTCCCCTTTTCCCTCTCCCTCCCTCCCTCCCCACTCACATTGGAATAAAGCAAAGGCTCATACTGCCAGTCAAACTGCAAGTTTTACTTGGTAAGAAACTTGGTCCCTTAGCCACGGCCAGCACATGCCTGGCCAGCCATGTAAAGCAGCTCACCTTGGCCTGGTTGAGCCTTGAGATGCTACAGCTCAGCCTACTCCTTCTCTTCAATCTCATGAGGTGCCCCAAGCCAAACTAAGTAGCTAGCTCCAGATTTCCAACCCTCCCAAACAGCATGAGATGATTAATATTGATTATTGTATAACATATAGCCCTTGAAATAGAACTAAGCTCATCCACATGTCAGGCTGTGGACATTAGTGCAAACACTCCTCACCTGGGACATGTCATAGTTCATGGGAATAGCATAGTCTCCTCATCCCTGGGGTAGGACAACACCCCTGGAGCTCCAGGAGAATGAGGGCCAGCTTTTTAGAATAGTAACTGGAGCAGTTACACCCTTATTGATTCCCTTTCCTTCCTTTTCTGTCTTTTTCATGTTTTTTTTTCTGTGTTTCCTTCAGCTCCTACATTAATTTCTCACTTTTAACTTTATAGGAGGACGGGAGGACACAAATAAGCTACCTCTGTGTGATCAGCTGCTAATATCTGTGTATTTTTCCCTTTCAAATATTCTCAGTAGTCAACAATACTAATATGAGCTCATGCAAAACAAAGGATAAGAAACTCCTCCCACTTCACAAATATGTAAATTCCAGCTCCCATTTTAGTACATTTTCAGACTTACAACCAAGAAAGGAAATGTCTTCAAGTGCCTGATATAAAGAAGAGACTCAAAGTTTAGGTGGTGATGAGGAGATATGTGAGATTAAAGTGCTCACACTTTGATCAAAATGGAGAGATATCTGCACAGCTGAAGCTCCAAAGGTCCTGTTCACAGGACTATCAAGGCCAGAGCCTAAACCCCAGGAATGCCTGCATAAAGCCAGGGGTTTAGGGCTGCTAATCTAACATCTTCTATATTGAGGACCAAACAAACCATCCATTAGCCCAAGGAAACAGCAAGGAAGCTTGCAATTTGCCTAGGCCAAGTCAGTGATGGGGATCACCTCAAAGAAAACAAGTTTGTGCCCCCACTAATATAAGCCTGCATCCCATCACTCCTGCTGCGGCAACTGAAAACAAAGAAGTTGCCTTAAAATCTTGCCCAGAATTGGTAAATTTAAAAGTATTCCACAAGGATGTTCTAAAACATGTGAAACTACCATGAGCTCCCTTTCACCCTTATCTCTATAAGGATGTTTCTAAGACATTCAAACCAAACAGAATCAGAATGAATAAAGCAAATGACAGATACACAGGATGGAAAGACAACGGAGAATTTTCATTTCCAGAATGCAGAGTAACAGCAGTCTAAAAAGATAAGTTTGAGCATTTCTAAGCATGAAGAAGAAATTATTAACAAAGAGTAAAAATTATTTGAAAACAACAAGAAGATGGGGGAGATAATTTAAAAATGAAAACTCTATAAATTGAACATTATACCTTCACTAGATCAGTTAGACTATAAAGAGGATATGGCTGACAAGAGAATAAATAAATTGGAAGACAGAGCTGAGGAAATATCCCAGAATATACCACCAAAGAGAAGATAGAATTAGCAAGTAGAACTCCAACTTTGTCTATTGTCTTCCAACTAAAAATAACCAGAGGCAAAGAGGTATAAGGACACAGATTTCTGCTATATTCAAGATGTACATCAGATCCCATTAAGTGTAATTAAAAACAAAACCATTTAAAAATATAGTAGTTAGCTTCAAAGTATCAACCTTTGAAACTATAAGAGAAAAACAAATGATCTACAAACAAATGACAATTAGACAATTTTCTGAGGGCAATTTTTAGGAAGCAACAATAGCTTGTAGAACAAAGTGGAAAAAGTATTTCAGTTGCTCAGTGAAAAAGTAAAAACAGGTAGAGCACTAGCCTTGAACACAAAGAGGCTCAGGGATAGCACCCAGGACATGAGTTCAAGCCCCCAAACTGACAAAAAATAAATAAAATAAAAGCACTCCTGATTAAAAGCAATATAAAGTCAATTTCAGACATCAGGAGGCTACTTTGGCAGGGAGTCAAGATGTATTTTGGCAAAATGAAAAAGAGAACTATGCAAGAAACATTTAAAAATGAATAAAATGTTAGCAGATTTAAATAACCCTCAATATTAATTAAAAACAGCTCATTTGTGAGCAATAGAAATACATTTCTAAGTAATAAAAACCATGGAAGGGTGACATAGCGAATCAGAGTTCGAGCATATCATATTTGGAAGGAAGTATATAATATCTTTTGGAATTTGGTCTAAGTATGCATACAAATGTAGGCACTGGTGGCTCATGCCTGTAATCCTAGATACTCAGGAGGCTCAGTGGCGTGGTTCAAACTAGCCAAGCAGAAAAGTCCATGGGACTCTATCTCCCATTAAGAGGAAGCATGGCTTAAGTGGAAGAGCCAAGCAAGCGTGCTGAACAAGTGCGAGGCCCTGAGTTCAAATCCCAGTACAGCCTCTACCAAAACAAGGATAAAAACAGAACATATTGTTTGCATATCGGAGCTACATGTGATCACAATAGTCGTTTCTTCTTAGAAGAAGGACAGGTATTTGTATGAAGGAAGGGGGTGGGACACCAAGGAAATTTCAGATTGACCTGACAAGGCCAGGCTGCCTGTTGATAGGCACTCATGACATGACACGGCTCTACGGTCCCCCACCAGCTCTGTGCCCTGCCTTCCTCCTGCCACTCTTTTCCATCCAGGGGAGGCAGTCTCCTCCTTTTTCCTACATATCTTGCTGATTTTAGGATTTGTGCCTTCATTATTCAGACCCTGCCAGTTTTTCAACCAATAGTGCCAACAGCAAACAGAGCTGTTTGTACAGCACAAGGCGCCTAATTATATTCTAGCTGTTTTTTATATTAACTATTTCATGCCGGATCTCTCACCTCTAATTATTTTCTTTTATTCAGTGTATTTCCTGTAAAAAGATTCGAGAATCTCAGAGGTCAAGAGCTGGTGTTGATTATGTCTCGTGATCGTCAGGAAAGTCAGGTGAACTCGGTACGGGAGTTAAATTGAAAGCAGTCCCAGTAGAGGCAAGGCAACAAGGAAAAGAGAATGAACAAAGGAAGTTTTGATCATTCTTTGGTGGATAAATTACACAACCCATAGAATAATATAATCCACTCATCTCCAGATTACTTATCAACCTTAGTAATCTGGAACCAATTTGCAGAAAATACTGGTTCAGAACATGGCCTTTTGCATGACCTGAACCTACCTTGTTTGACCAGCTAGATGTGAGGTGATCTTAGTTTAGGTGCTGGTGTTCTCTGTATGGTGGTGGATGAGTGACTTGACTTGTCTAAATCCAATGCTTCATGTGTAAAAGGGGGAACAAGGTACCCAATATAAACAACCCAAGGAAGGAAAGACTGACTTTGGCTCACCCGTGCATAGATTTCCTTCCTCGGGGAATGGGTCCCCACAGGAGTAGGTCCTTGGAGGCATGTTCTAGCATGACTGGTCTTATCCCCTTCTTCCTCTTTCTGCTTCCTAGTGGCCTCCTCCACCACAAGGTCCTGCTGCCATGATGCTCTACCTCTCCTGATGCTAGAGCAATGCAGCCAGCTGGCCAAGGGCTGATAGCTCTGAAATTGTGAGATATTTCCTCCCTAAGTTGTTAGTGTCAGGCATTTCCTCACAGTGCAAGACTAACTCATACACCCCCCCCCTCAATAGTCCATCCAATGATGAACCCACCAATAGAATCCATCAATAAGGTCAGTGCTCACATGATACACACACACACACACACACACACACACACACACACACACACACACACACACACACACACTGGAATTCTATGCTTCCATCAGAGAGAATGACACTGCCCCATTTGTTAGGAAATGGAAAGACTTGGAAAAAATTATATTAAATGAAGTAAGTCAGACCCAAAGAAATACAGGTCCCATGGTTTCCTTTATTTGCAACAATTAGTATATGTCTAGGATAATCTTATTTGAGCAGAAAAGCTCAAAAGGTGTGTACATATGTACATGCAACCATATAAGATGATGCTAAGTGAAATGAACCCCACGATATGGACACAAAAGCTTTTTCTGTGTTGTTGTTGTTTTTTCTTTGTTTCTTTTATATGTTCGTCCTCCTATGGTATATCCCTGTGGTCACTGTATTTGATTTTGGAACCTTGCATCTTGTATATACATTTATCTCATTTGGGAAGGGGAATAACAAAATGCTGAAACAAGGACACAGGATGACCCATTGTAACAATGAGACTCATAAGACCTGTGTTGGAAGTGAACTTTACAACGTTGGGGGGGGGGGAAGTGGGGGAGGTCGGGGAGGGAAGGGAGAGTGGGAGTACAACAAAGGAGGGGTAACAATGCCTGACAAGAAATGTACTCATTACCTTACTCATGTAACTGTAACCTCTCTGTACGGCATCTTTACAAGAAACTAAATTTTAAACAAGATCAGTGCTCACGATCCAAGACTACAAAGAAAAGTTAGAAAAGCCATGAAAAGAAACAAGAAACTCAAAACTGTTAGCCGGCAGCCTAGCACCCAGCCTTTGGGAGAACATCTTTGACTCAGGCTATAACAACAGCATGTAGTATAAAAACACTCAGTAAGTGGAGGCTGGGCTTATTTATTAGCTAAAGTATATAAACCCAAAGCCATTCACAAGTTAACCTACCATTCTCCCCTCTCCATTACCAGTCCATGATAGAATGGCATTTTTTTTCCTCTCCAGAAGTTAGGTGTTGTCGTGATATTTATGTTATTTAGTAGGTCAGGGTGAAGACACGTGTGATTTTCTGAGGAAGTTGTAAGGGCTATTTTCTCTTCCCCTGCCCTGTGCTTTAAGGTAGCCCATGTTGAGATGGAACCTCTGTCAGCCTGCGTACCCAAGTGATCCTCCTGGAAATGCGAGTGGACATTTAAAATATATGAGAAACTCTGCTCACCCCTCTGAGATTTCATAGTTCATTGTTACAGTAGCGAAACCTGCCTATCCTGACTCATAAAGTATATTCAACTTCACATGCCTCCCATCAGGGGGAACAAAATCTCTAAAAGTACACCCTAGAGCTTCTTTGCTCTTACTTACAAATATTTCTATGCACCTTGCTTATGTCATTTCCCAACTCACAGAATATTAGAAGCAAGATCCTAGAGTAGATGTTACCACAGGTGAGCTCCAGCCCCTGGGAAAAAGGATTGCTGCCAGATTGTACCAAGAAACGTTAGGAAAAGCGTGAAAGGAGACAAGCAACCCCAGAAGCATCATGATCCTGAGCCACTAAGAGAAGGGACGTTAACTGTGCTTACCAAAAAGCTTTTGAAGACATCTCTATACCCCAGCACATGCTCAGCTCATTATGGTGTTGTTGCACTTTAATTTTGCTTATTAATTTTACTTTATTGTGCATTTATTTTTATGGCACTTATCACAAATGCTGACTATCTTCTGAGCATCATGCTAAACACTATAAATATTTAACAGGTCCATGTTTCCAAGGTGAGATCTTTCATTCCATCTCTGTAGATGGGACTGTGGCAGTACCCAGTGATTTATGACTACCTAAGATCCCATGGCCAGTCTAGCAGTTTGGGGTCTTATGTGAATCCATTCTGGCTGGTTCCAGAACATTCTCTCATCATGGCTCTCATGTATATGTAGAAAACCATCCCATCACCTTCAAGAAAGATCCCTGTACCAGATGTCTTTTTAAAGGTTGGAAAAACGCATGTGACATCTTTGGAAATTTTTTTTCTGTTAAAAAATGAATAAAGCTTGGGTTATCAGAAAAAGAAGGAGAAAAAAAACACATGTGGGAAACAGCTCTCCCTCACACTGTCAGACAAATATGACTGTGTTAAACTTCAATAAGTAGAAATCTATTAAGCTCTTCTACTTGGGACATGGAATCTATACTCTTTAACTATATAACTTTTCTTTTTTTAAAAAAAAACGTACATTTTAAACAGGAAAAAAGTTGTCTGCCATTGATGAGTAACTTCCTTGGTTCTTTACAGTGGGAAGGAAAGTCCCAGAGCAGGAGGGGGAGGGAGAAAGAGGAAGGGAAAGAGGGAGCAAGGGAGGGAGGAAAAAGAAGAAGAGAAAGGAGGGAAGGCCTTCAAAGGGCTGCTAGAGGCAGATTCAAGAATCCATCTCTGTAGCTGTGTCCTTATGAGCGAGGTACTTGCTGATAGCCAGGGGTCTCTGACAAAGGAGAAAGCAGAGAACAGTGATGTTTAGAATTCCAGAAAAGTCTCCTTCATTGAGAGCCTTTGGGAGAAACATTTCCCATTCTACACTATTTTTCCAGAAAGCCATCTTCAGGGCTGTACTCACCTGCTGACACTGGAACATTCTCTCTCCCGCCACGGTGAGATTTCCAGTCTCAGAAGAAGCAACTGGATTTTTACTTCCGTTATCTTCTGACCATTCAGCAGGTCCATAGTCATCCATGCTACCATTTACTGGAGGCACCAGCAAGTCCATTTGCTGGGAAGGGATGGTGGAAAAGGGCATAGGGTCCCTTTCCCAGAGCTACATGGGTGCCATGGATTAAGGTACTTTCACAGGGGTTTGGATGTGGCAGAAGGCGGGAAGTGACAGCGAATGCTTATTATCAGCCTACTTCTGACAATTCCTAATGCAATCCATGCCCTCCGCATCCACCGTAGTTGTGGGATTTATGAGGTACAACAGGGGAGAGAGTTGGAGCTGGGACATAATAGTGAGTGATGTGAAACAGACATGTACAATGAATGGCCTTACAAGATTTTCTTTGAAGTTTGTTAAAAGCAGTAAAGCGATATTCACTCTAAGTGAAACCTGCTGTTACAGATACCCACTGGCATGGGCAACCTTTCCTTTCCACTTTATTCCTTGAATTTTAATTTGCCACTAGAAAGTTTTTGAACGTTTCTCTTTAGACAAGGGATGGAGGAGAAAGGGGAAGAAAAGAAAATTGTGAAGGTACTTTGTGTGTGCTTACCCGGAGCCAGGGGTGACAATTTTTTAACTTCTTTAAAGATCATTTTTAAAGTCAATGAAAAGAATCATAAAATGAATGAAAAATTAATGTTATATATGAGAATGAAGGCAATAATGATGACTATAATAATGAATCCCAGCTGGATTCTATGGCTGGCTTTTAGTCCTTTGTATGAAGGAAAGTGCCAAAGGCCCAGAAAAAGTCATAGGCAACCTTCTTGATGGAAAGCATCTCACTGAATTCTCCCTTGTCATTACAGAAGTCCGGGGGGAAGCAATGCTTCAGAAGATTTAAGACAGCTTCTGGGCTCTTCTGCTTAGGAAGTGCTAGATTCAGGTCTGGGACCTACTGGGTAAGGCCTTCCAGTGAGGAAGAGCTTAAGCATAAGGAATTCTAACATTGAACACCTGGGGTTAGGAATGAAAACTAGTTCCAAAGAAATGAATTCAAGTCTGAGGCTGGCATTTGTTTTTCCATGGAATCTAGGAGGATACCTAGAAATACATGTAGCCCAGAGGCCTCTTTGTTCACTGGCTTTAGGGCAGACCTTCCTTTAATACTCAAACAACGCTAAGCCTCCTTCCTTCTGTCCCAGAAAGCTCAGCCTTTTGTTCCTATGACTTTCCCCATCTTTCTGTAGGAACCCCTAAGCTGGCTGAAACTTGAACCAAAGGTTGGTAACTTTTTGCTCTGTTCTCTCCTCTTTGACTTTCCACATTCTTTCCCAGACTTCCACTCCTCACACACACAATGCAGGCCCATATCCTGGCCAAGAGGGAGCTAAGACTTCTAATGAGACTTTACTGAAGTCTTAGGGAAATCAGTACCACACAAAGGATAACATAGAACTAATATTTCCGCTGACTGCTGGTCCAAAGAAACACCCAAAATTTTCAGTTTTAAAAAGTAGGACAAACTAGCTGAGCTTGGATAACTAGATAAATTGCTTGTCCTTGAACTCATCACCTCAATTTGACCTCATTTCGGGTTTCAGTTTTTGCCACAAACTGCTGGTGGTGCAAGCCTGTAATTCCAGCCTCAGGGAAGCTGAAGCAAGAGGATTATGAATCTGAGGTCAACCTAGACTACATAGTAAAATTCTGTCTCAGAAACAAACAGAAAGCCAAGCTAAAAGAAAGAGTCTGGACACAAGGGGTATGACTGCATTTATATCAAGTTTTATAACAGGCAACATTCACCTTTGATCCTAGGTATACACTCAAGAGAATTGAAAACATGTGGTTACACAGAAATGAGTACACCCACATTCATAGCTGAATTAATCTTAATAAGCAAACAGTGGAAACAAACTATCTACCAATGGGGAGGCTTGAACAAAATGTATTATTCCATACCACAAAATATTTCACACACACAAAAGAAAAAAGTCCTGAAGAGTGCATACACGCTATGCAAATAAACCTATAAGCATGGTGCACTACCAAACACAGACTACTACTTACCATGTGACTCCATTTACATGAAATGTCTAGACTAGGCCAATCCAGAGAGACAGCACAGGGGTAATGGGTTAGAGGCTGCTAGGGCTGAGGAGGCAGGGATGGGGAAGGACGTTAGGGGGGTATGGTTTCTCTGAGGGATGATGAAACTGTCCTGGAATTAGAAAGTGGTAATGATGGTTTGTGACCATAATAAATACCACTAAATTCTTTACTTTGAGTTTGAATTTTATGGTATGTGAATTGATCTCAAAAACAAAGAGAAAGAAAACCCCCACTCTTTAGTGACAGAAATCTGAACGGTGATGCTATTAGAGCAGAGCTGTCAATGACAACAGACTGAGAAGACAGGAAGGAACTTTCTGGAACAGCAGAAATGAGGGTAGGACTATGAATTACACAGCTTCATGGATTCATTAGAACTTATCCAAATGTAACAATTAAGAGCTGAACATTTCCAAAGCCTGGAAAGTATTTCTCATTACACAGAGAGATTCTGTTACCAGAAGAAAGGAGAAGGAAAGCTAGCAAAAACAGCCCTACCATATGTAAAGAGCTCTCACAAATCAGCAAGATGTAGCATTCTCAAAAGATCATGAAAAGCTATGAAGAAGATTCGTCGTTGATTATCATGGACTTCGCCCCTTCTGTTCTTTTACATCTCTCCTAAACACTTTCCAAAGTGGAGTTTGCTAATTTGACAAATGTATTGTGAGAAGTTTCTTCTCTCTCTGGAGAGGTGTGGGGAACATAGGACTTGTGGAGTTGATGGACTTCCAACTTAAATTTCTAATGCTGAGAATTAGGGATGGGATAGTTAAGATTCAGTCCCCCAGTCTGGATGACACTTGAAATCTTTATTTCATGATTAAATGAATGTTTCTTCTTTCATTTCTTTTTTGTTTGTTTGTTTTTTATTTTTATTGTGAAAATACTGTACAGAGGAGTTACAATTACATGAGCAAGATAATGAGTACATTTCTTATCAAGCATTGTAGCCTCCTCCTTTGTTTCCCCTTCCCAACCCTTTCTTCTTTCATTTCTACAAAGAAATGAAAAAAAGTATATTTCTATAAAGTACAGAAGGGCCTTGTTCACAGGTTCTTCTGGGAGAGCCTAGAATTTTATAGTTACATAATGTGCATATTTCTTAAATGAATTGAGGGACTTGAACTTTACTGATTTTATCTGAAATTGTCTCCTCAAGGGAAAATTACATTTTTGCTTTTATATCTTTTACACAAAGTTTCATGACATCATTTCTTACCCTTTAGTTCTAAGTTGCTCCTTCTTAAAAATAGAAGCTGCGTATTTTATACCCACATGAGAGTATTAATAAGTGAAAGCTTAATTTTTTTTGAGAAAATAAAAGTGTCCTATTATCCTAGAAACCTCCAATCCTTGAAACACAATTATGTAGAATTATTTTTTGTTGTGAGAGGGGTGGTAGTTATTTAATTCTGGTCAACCTTGCTTCTCTCTCTCTCTCTCTCTCTCTCTCTCTCTCTCTCTCTCTCTCTCTCTCTCTCTCTCTCTCTCTCCCTCTCTCCCTCGTTCCTTCTTTTTGGTGCAGGTAACTCAGTGCCTGGGTAGCTTTTTCACTCAAGGATGGTATTCTACCCTTTGAAACACAACTCCACTTCTGGCTTTTTGGTGGTTAATTGGACATGAAAGTCTCAGGGGCTTTCCTGCCTGGGATGGTTTTGAATCACAATCCTCAGATCTCAGCCTTTAGAGTAGCTAGGATTACGAACAAGAGCCACCAGCACCTATAGCTCCCAGCACTACTTTTTGCTGGTTATTTTGGAAAAGGAATCTTGTTAACTTTTCTGCCTGGGCTGGTCTAGAACCATAATCCTCAAGATTTCAACTTTCTGACTAGCTAAGAGGATTTATATGCGTAAATCACTGTGCCTGGCACAAATTACTTTTATGACTGAAAAGGGAATGGTAGCAAAGCGTTCACGCAAGAGAGCCCCTATGAGTGGTACTGCATTGAGAATAGGAACACTCATCTCTGTGTCTCAGGTTTAGCCTCTGTGCATGGGGTTTAGAATAGTATCCATTATTCAGCATGGTCTTGAGGGTGAGTGAATTAGAGAGTTGTGAACTGCCTGGATCAAAGTAAGTGTATAGAGAGTTGGCTACAACTGTTAGCTTATGTCATTCCTAACCATGGGCTCCTTTGCTGTCTGTCTTCTGTAACCTGATACTGCTCACAGAGCTTTAAAGGGGTTAAAAATATCTCCTGAGTGGCGATATTTTTGGAGATGGATAAACATTTCCTTAAACTAGAATTTACTAGAAATAGGTATTTCACCAATGGCTAATAAATGACCAGTATCACTAACCAGAAACATAATGACTTCTAAAATTTCTTCACTACATCTGTGAGTTATGTACCAATATTTCTCCTTTTCTCTATTGGAGAAGTCAGTCCTGATTCTCCCAGATCACCTCCACTTTGCTGATTATTTCTGGATGAATGAATGAACCAGCAAATGAACAAAGGCCCAAGCAGGTTTGGGATGTCCCCCCGCCCCCAAGCTTCTTGTTCTCATCATCCTCTCCCTCCTGGTTTGAGCAGTGTGCGTGTCAGAACTAGAAGCCCCCCAGGCAAGCTGCATGGATGGCACTGGGGCAGGTCTCATCTCTTTTGGAATCTATTAAAAGATCATTCTTCAAAAACTCTTTAAAGCTGCTTAAAAAGAGGAAATTCCATCAAGATATGGGCTTTAGCCATGAATTTCGAAATTTCTTCTTTGAGAAAACATGACTTATTATGCCGACTTAGATAAAATCTTTTCACTACTCTAGTTGGTCATTCACACATGTGTCCTGCCAAAAATGGAGAGAATTGAGAGGTGATCACTGAAACGGAACATGATTTAATTTAGGGAATTGACAGAATGAGGGAGGAAAAAAAAACCAAGAAACACGACTGAAATTGTTGACCAGTTTTTCTATGAATGGAAAATATTGTCCCTTTTGTATATTAGATGCTGGAGTAAGTAAAATATCACCGTAATTCAGAACTATTTTAAAATTTGGACTTTTTTTTTCAATTTTTTTGAAAGAAAATACCTGGGTTAGATTCTGTTTAGTAACCTTTTTTTTTTTTTTTATCGATTTCTGGTTCTTGACTGATTTCAAGCTAGATCCAGTTTGGGTCACAACTCACCATGGTAACATGATTTGTTGTGCGTGGGTATGAGGTAGGGGTTGGTGGTAGTGAGGGAACCATCCACAGGTTGATTTTGTTCACATTTCTGGCTCTTAGGTAAGGCTCCAGATCTCTTCAACTACAGCAAACAGAGCTCCAAGTTGGGCCAAATGGAGCAGACCCCCTTAAATCCAAAATATTTGCTCCAGTAAGAGGACATTCCATGCCTTCCAGTTGTGGCCTGAAGGCCTGTCATTTGACTCAAGCCAAACAAATGCCAGTGATACATTCGTAAGTGGCCAATTGAAATTTTTCCTTCTACATCAGAGTCAAGAGGAGTGAGGAGAATCAAAAGATGAAGATCAAAACATCAGCATCATCGCTGGAACAACTCAGAAAACGTGGCCTGAGGTCCTGGGGCTGGATTCTTAGCTTCTCTCCCTTGCCTCCTGCTGGCTTGTCCCTTAGTCCCTGTCCTTCCTGGGCTTCCTTTAGAAAGTGCACCCTTTTGGTCAACTGCACAAATGATTAGTGTCTCCTTCTGCAAAATGTCTTTGGTTCAGCTCAATGAAAATGACCATTTTGTGTGTGTGCTGGTACTGGGGTTTGAACTCAGGGCCTGCCTCAAGTTCCAATTCAACTTGCTTGCTCATGGAACATGCTCTGTCACTTATACCATGCCTTCAGCCTTTTGGGGGCTGGTTATTTTTGTGGTTGCCTTTTCCTTTTCCTGCTTGGTCCCATGCCTAGGCCACCATCTGCCTATATTACATTTCCTATCGTGGTGCAAATTACAGGTGTGTGCCACTGCGTCCAACTCTTGGTGGCGAAGGGGATCCTCTCAATCCTCCCAAGGAACTGGGATTACAAGCATGAGCCACTGGACTCTGGCCATGTTTGATTTCTTTCTTTATAAACTTTCCTTTCCTAGACATTTACTTGTTGGCTGGTCTGGAATTCTTGATCCTCCTGACTCAGCCTCCTGAATGCTAAGATTATAGGCCTGTGCCGACATGACTGGCAGACATTTCTTTGCATCATGCCTCGACCTTCCTATGGCTCTTGTCCATGACATGTTCCTCCTTCTTAAGGACTAGAAGTTACTCCTTTTCACAATAACACTTACAGATGTCCAAGGGACTGACTCATCTACACTAAAGACAGGTCTCCCCTATCTCTACCCATCCTTACTGCCCACCCTTCTCCACAGCACAGACCTAAGAAGTGCGGGGTACAGATAGACTCAGTATTTGGGGGTACTAACTGTGGTCCCAACCATATTAAAAGCTTTCCTAGGGACCTTTTGGCATTTCTTGAATATGTGTAGGCTTTGCTATACTTACTGAATATGGGAATCCGAATGGAGCCTCTGTCCTTGGCAACAATGATTGACTCATTTGGCTTTATTTTTTTCTATTGTTTTTGTTTTTGACACTGTCTCATTATGTATCCCAAACTGGTCTCAGCTTTCCAAGTGCTGCGATTACAGGAGTACACCACCATGCCTGGCTTAGCCAGAATAGTTACTGGTGATTCTGTTGTGTTGGTCACAATGCCTATGACTTAGGTACAACTTCATTCATTCATTCACTCATTCACTTGCTATTATTTCCTGAGTGTACCTGGCATTGTGCTGAACCCTTTGGTTCAGACATCACTGTCTCTGGGCACACAGTGTGGCTGGATAAGCTGAATTCCTGAAGCCCCCAGATCCCTGTGGAAGCTGTCTACCCTAGATTGAGTGACAATTGGGGATCATCTAATCTCGGAATTAAAGAGAGCTTGCAACATGAAGGTGCTTCTGGTACGAAAGGCTGATGCTTTGGGTTAGGTTTGATCTCCTCTGATGTCAAGAACAGGAGATGCCTTCAGCTGAGACCCAATCTATGAATGGCTTTACAAAACCCAGGGAGGAGTTGAAACTTCTTCTGGGAGCATCAGGAAGCTAGGAGAGGTTATAAGCAAAGGGGTAATTGACCAGTGAGAGGAATGGCATTGGTTGGTGGAAAGTTAATCCTTGAAAGGCAGTAGGAATCTAGCTACCTAGAAGCTGAGCTTTTGGCTTAGTGCTTGGAGGGTCTCGAGTGATACTGATGTAATTGAGCTTTTAGCAAGTGAGAGAGCTAGAGACAGAGAGGGAGAGAGAGAGAGAGAGAGAGAGAGAGAGAGAGAGAGAGAGAGGGAGAGAGAGAATTGTAAGAGCCCCTGAGTCTAAAATGAGAATGTACTACGTGATTTGCCTTATAATGGTGCCTCCCCTAAAGAGGAAAGCTTGAATTCAGCCTGTGAATCTTTAATGCCCAAAGCTCAGCATAAAGCTTTGAAATTGAAACTTGAGACTGAGGCTTTGGGGAGTCTGCCCTCCCTCCCTCCTTAGGTTTGGGACAAATAGAATGCTGTCAACCAACCATGGCCTCCTCCTCCTGGTGGCAGCACCCGTGTGCTGTTTGCCTGGTTAAAACAAGAAGGAAATGGATCAGAGGCATTCAAAATAAATCTCACTGGAAGGAAGGGAGAGACTGGCCTTGTCCCTGGCCTGGCCTGGTAGAAGCAGCTCAACAGTGAGAAATGGCACCTCCGGGTGCAGGGACCGGCCACCAGGGCACAGGATAAAGAGGCCAGAGAAGGGCATGCCTAAGAAATTTAATACCCAAAGAGGCAGGCATTCCAGAATCTCCACTGGCAGCATTTAAAGGAAAATGCATTCATCTCTCAGTTCTAAGCATGCAACCCAGTAAATACTTTCTCATAATAATCCCATTCACAGCCATGAGGACTTTGTAGCCCTCTCTGCGCCTTTCTCTTTCAGGATTAGATTTCATATCAAAGGGAGTAACTCAAGAGGAGAAACACCTGGAGTCAACTTATTCCTCATTCATCATTTTCTGCTATTATTACTATTATTATTTAAATGACAGAGACAAAGTTGTGAGGCATAAGATTCCAGAAAACACGGGGAAAGATGGAAAGAATGGAAGAAGGGGCGACACTGACCAAGGTGCATGCATTGCCCTGTATTCTGACTTGTTGAACTGAACTCCCTTTGTACAACTACTAAAAATAAAATAGAAATTACAGAAAACAAAAGCTGATCAAGTGTCATTCTAGTCACTCCTAACGAGCTAACAGTGAAAACCACGAGAAGGTCCGGGGCAGGAAACTGGATGCAGTTTCTGACTCACTGAGCTGGAATAGAAACGGGTCAGAAATGAGATGGAGGCCAAATGGTATAGATGCAATCGCTCACCTGCTCAATGGTCTAGGACATATCCTGTATTGTCCTGGGCCTCAGTTTCCCAAAGGGGAAAGGTGATAAGATTGAGTCCAAATGATCTCTGGTATCCAGTGGAGAGTAGGACTACATAGGAATCTTGTATTTGTCTTCCTCAGACTCTGCTCCACTAAAAAATAAATAGGCAAAAATTGTATTTTATGAATGCTGTAGTTGAAAAGACATAGAGAATAAGTTTGGAGCCTATATAGGCTTTTTTGTGATACTGGCTTTGAACTCAAAGCCTTGTGCTCAGGTGTCTTCCTCACAGCTGGGGCTCTACTGCTTGAACTATACTTCCAATCTAGCTTTCTTTCCTGGTCAATTGCATATTTTTCTGCCTGGGATGGCTTTGAACCTTGATCCTCCAGTTCTCAGCCTCCTGAGTAGCTAGGATTACAGATGTGAGCCACCAGTGACTGATTATATTTGCTTTATATCAACACAGTCAAAGTATAATTTGTTTATTGCAAGAGGCAGAACATGCTTGTAGCCCCTTCTACTGAGCCAGGGAAAGGATTGGTCCTGTGTGGGAAGGGGCGGCTCTGGGTGGTCAGAAGAGGAAAGAATTACCATGGGGTTAAGAGTGTGAGCTTAGCTTGATGGACCTGCAGTCAGACTTGCATCCAGCCACTTACTAGCTGTTTGGCCTCAAGCAAGCTATTTAACCTGGCTGATCCCCAACTTCCTCAAATGTAAGATGAAAATAATAAATCGTACAACTCTGCAGGTTTTCTGCGAGGGCTGAGACTCTACCCCATCTCTGCCTTATTTAGCTCCATGTCTATTGCTAAGAAAGTGGTCAGTACATAGCAGCTGCTATTCTAATTATGATTATCTTCAGCTTCCTTAAGAGTCTGCACAGTTTGGGAAGGGAGGCTGGCTCAGGTCAGAGTGGAAAGACTGAAACTCCTGTGTTTACTACCTGCCTCTTCCTGAGGATGTGGGGCCTAAATCCCAGAACTAATGCTTTGGAGTCTTCTCTCAGAAGTATGCAAGGACAGGGAGGATGGACGCAAGCTGGGAGCTGTCCCCAGCTCTGGTCACAAGCTTCTGGTGTTGTTCATCCTGCCATCTTAGAGGACAGGGACCAAAGAGGCCACTGGGTTTCTCTGTGAATTATTTAATGCGCTTAAGGTGGCTTATTTTTTTTGCAAGCATTTTTCTTTTGCTATGCACAAATATCATTATATTTTAAAAATGCAACATTTATATACCTGGATATGTCATTACAGGTTATTACTAGAGAGCAAAAAGGCTTCTTGAAGTTGTGTGTGTGTGTGTGTGTGTGTGAGTGAGCACGCACGCGCATGCCCGCACACACATGCTGGTCCTTTGCTAGTCTGAAGTTCACATTAACTACCTCTGCTTAAGATTCTGTGCATTCATGAAGCTCCAGCTGTTGATAGGGAAGGTTATTTTTGCTTCGCCAAAGACCCATCACATAAGCCCGTGGCACTTCCCCGCTCAACCGCTATTCTTCGGGCATTAATTTTAATGTTTAAATAGCAAGTGCATTTTCCAAAGGCCGCATAAAGCACCAGATAAGTAGCAGAGCACTGGCCTGAGAAGAGCGCGTGCTCAGCGGAGCCTTCGGCACAGAGAGAAAGTGGAATATCTCTGCCATTATTTAGCATCAGAATCAGTTATGCTTGTCTGACTGATGGACAATTTTTCCCCCGACCTGTTCTCTTTGCAAGTGACCTATACTGTCTAGACAGTTGCATATTATTTATGAATTCATTTCAGATTTTATAGTTTTTTTTAACTTTTCACTAAAGTTGTGTAGGTTTACTCAAGCCAAGTAACTTGGTAATATAGTCCCCAAAAAAGCCACATAATTACACCAGGTGAATGTAGTGTAGTATCATCATTATTATTTTTAAAAAGGCGTTTTGTCAAAGACCATGATGTGAGTTCTGGAAAAAAAAAGAGACTACCACACCACACCACACACACACACACACACACACACACACACACACACACACACTCCTATCTTCAGAGCACCAGCAGCAGGCCTTGGAGAGAATTAAAGACAGCTCATTTCAAAGGTTCTTAATCAATTCAAGTTGATCCCATTTGTTGATTAGGGAGTCAAAATGCATTATTTGCATGCTGTTTCAAATTCAGATTTTTTTCTTTTCTTTTTCTTTTCTTTTTTTTTTTTTCTTGAGGAGAAGGTTGGAGGCTGAGTGATCCCCCCTTGGGCAGAAAAGGAGTTAATTTGAAAACTCTGGTGAGTCTGACAGGTTGTGAAAATTCCACATGAAACATTTACAATGGCATTTTTAGGGGGTGATGTGTTTTGAGTGTGTGTGTGTGTGTGTGTGTGCTCGCGTGTGTGTGTGTGTGTGTCCAGTGGGCATTAATGAGTAACTGAAACTTTATTTAACTATAATGGTAGAGAAAAAAAGCAATGTCCTACTTTCCTTTAGATATTCAGCTCTGTGAGGACAGCATGCCAGAGGGAAAGGAATGGAACAAAGTTTGGAGATTAGAGGAATGAGCTTCCTTCCTGGGCTGTGAGTGCCTCTCAGACTGATCACTCTGTAAGGTCCAGCTTAGAACTCTATTTTCCTGGCTTCCTGGTTGGCTCCTCTAAGGCCAAGTCCTTGCTAGCTCCAGAAGCCATGTGGTGGTTTAAGGAACCAGTCAAGAACCTCAGGGCTGGCTGTCTTGATAGAACAATGGTCAATGAGCCAGAAGAAGGGGTGGCAGCATCTGGGAGTCCCTCACCTGGGGTTCCATACTTCTGGGCCATTTGCTAGGAAAATCAGGCTCTGCTTAACACTGAGGTGTGTGTCCTACATACCAGGAAGATGCTACTTCTTCGGGGACAAGATGATACATTAACCTATTTACATCTCATTTATGTCAACTGGAGATGGCCAGGATGGACATTTAATAGGAATCCTATGAGAGGGAAATATAATTCTAACCCCAGTGAGTCTGTGCTGAAGGTTTGAACCCTCCTCCTCACCCTCCCTCTTTGCCTTCCTCTGCCCCTCTCTCAGACCCTCAAGCACACCACCCAACTGTACTATCTCTCACTGCGCTGTCACTATGGACATTCCAATTGTACCCTGGCCACCCAGGGACAGCCACGGTCAGCCAACACCTATGTTCAATCGTCAAACTTGTTTATCATATGAGTAAAGTTATTTGGGATGTTTAAAAAAATACACCAGTGAATCCTGCCTATAATCTTAATCACTCAGAAGGCTGAGGATCACAGTTTGAAGCCATCGTGGGCAGGAAAGTCTGTGAGACTCTTAATTGAATAAACTACTGAGAAAAAGCCTAAGTGGCACTGTGGCTAACGCGGTAGAGCACTATCCTTGGGTACAAAGAGGCTCAGGTTTAATGCCCAGGCCTTGAGTTCAAGTCCCAGGAGTAGCAAAAAATAACAATAAAAAATAAAGTATCTATCACCGTGAAAAGAAGAAGACAGTCTTAAACACTTTCACGGAAAGGGAGAAAGTTTTCTTTTGCCAAAACAGCAGTTCTATACCTCATCATTCCCTTCAACAACATGTCCGGTGACCTCTTTTCAAAGCTGTGTCTTCCTAGCCTCGATTTTACTCTCCGTTCCACTTCTATCGTCTGAGATTAATTCCCACTCTCCGCAGTGCTGCGAGTTCTGTGCACATGTTTACTGGGGTGTACAGCTCTCAAATAACTTCGGGGGGCTGCTTTCACTCACTGTTAGGAGGTATATTTAAAAGCAATTGCCTTTTATAGATTTAAATTACAAAAGTACTGATATCATGCAAAAGGCAGTTTAACTCATGCAAGCATACAAATAGGTAAATCTTAAGGGGAAAAGATACCAAGACTAATATGAATGTAAATAGGATTAGCTGCCTGCATTAGCTGGGGAAATTTGAAGCGCTTTCTGCTAGGTTCTTCTTTAAAATACACCTCTATTTCATGTGTGTGTCAGGAGATATTTGGGAGTATATTTTACTTGGTCTTCAGTTTGAATTTTGAAAAAAAAATCTAAAAAACATAGACAACAGGCCTGACTTGTGTTGACTGGCTCAAAAGAAATTCTAACCTCTTTGATGGTTAAGTATTTAGCCACATGACATTTTACATCTCTGGGAAAAGACAACGACTTGTGGTTAAGAGAATGTAGATTCATATTGCAAAGGGATTAGGGAATTGACTGTACTGTTCTTAGTTCTCTCTTCAATCTCAAACATGGAATGAGATTTTAGTGGCTGGTCCAGAGTAGAGAAGGCAAACTCCAGCCAGGGCAAAGCTGCCCGTTGGGTTCATTCTCCAAGGGAGGAATGGTTTTTTAAATTTACATTTATAAATGACTCTAAAAAAAACACAGAAGAATTGGAGGTGGAGGTGTGGCTCAAGTGGTAGAGTGCCAGCCTTCAGCGGAAAAAGCCAAGAGAAAACATGAAGCCCTGAGTTCAAGCCCTAATTCCAGCACACACACACACACACACACACACACACACACACACACACACACAATGTCAAAAGAAGAGTATTACTTTATGACACATTAGAATCACATATAATCTAAAAGTTCATGTCCATAATGTTTCCTTGGAATATGGTCAGTCATCTCCACTGTCACGGAAGTTCAAGTATTGGACCAATAATCTTAGGCTCTGAAGCCTAAGACCTTTGCCATCTGGCCTTTTATTTAAAAGAAAAGTCACCAACTCCAGGGTTAGAGTGAAATTATCTTCATGTACTTTTTGGTTGGGAATCAAAATTAGATTGTTGGGGTCAAAATCAGTTGTAAGAAGTTGTTCCTTAGCTGGGTGAACCTTGACCTGGTTTTGCATTATAAACAAACTAGGCAATATGACAGCGATGGCAAAGCCACAACTGACCAAAATACCTAGAGAGCCACAAGTCTGATACTGGAGGGAGGGTACCAGGCTATGGGGAAAAGAGGCAGGCTCTGGGTTCAAATCTCAGGTCTGCCATGTAAGATACATGCTTAACTTCTCTGTAAGAAGTCAGTAAAATGAGGCAATAATGAGACTGATTAGTGTTCTACAGGGCAGCTGCCAAAGTGACATGATGCACATAAAATGTCTCAAAGAGCGCCTAGACTTTGCAAAGCTCCATGAGTGCTATTATTACCAGGCCTAATTCAGTAGAATGACTGCATTTAAATCCTTACTAACTCAAGAATTCCCATTACAGAAGCACCTCTTATTTAGGTCTTATTTAGGCGTGTGTGTGTGTGTGTGTGTGTGTGTGTGTGTGTGTGTGTGTGTGTGTGTGTGTGTGTGTTCAACTTAGGGCCTCATACTCTCACTTGGCTTTTTTCCTCAAGGCTGGTGCTCTACCACTTGAAATACAGCTCCATTTCTGGCTTTTTTTGCTGGTTAATTGGAGATCAATGTCTCATGGGCTTTTCTACTTGGGCTGGTTTCAAACCTTAATCCTTAGATCTTAGCCTCCTGAGTAGGTAGAACATAACCCTGAACTTTTTTTTTTTACTTTTTTTCTCTTTCTTTCTTTTTTTCTCTCTCCCCCTGTCTTTCTCTCCCCTTTCTTTCTCCTTCCTTCCTTCCTTCCTTCCTTCCTTCCTTCCTTCCTTCCTTCCTTCCTTCCTTCCTTCCTTCCTTCCTTCTTCCTTCCCTCCCTCTCTCTCTTTCTTTCTTTCATTCTCTCTTTCTTTCCTTCTTTCTTTCTTTCCTTCTTTCTAAGCTCTTACTATGTCGCCCAGGCAGGCTTTGAATTCATGACCCTCCTGCCTCAGGCTCCCAATGCTGGGATTATAGACATGTAATACCACCCCTGGATAGGCTGACCATTTTCAAAGTGTTCAATAGGAAATAGTGCTTGAGTTGTTAACCCTCATATACCTATAGGAGATACTGATGATATCTCTTAGGCTGTGATGATCTGACCTTTTCCTTAGTAGCACAGTGCTTGGCTCTTATTAAATATTTCATAAATACAAGAGTGCTTGCCAGTGAATGAATGAATATATTATTGAATGAGATCCTTGAAATGTGAAAAGCCCCTGAAATACACCCACAACACAGGGAGAAAAAAGATGTATCCTGATGTAATGTAGAAAATTGGGGACAGGGATTTTGCAGCAGGTGAATGTCTGCAGTGATTGCTGGAGTCCCACTATTAGAGATGTTTCAGCTTATCAGTGACTCAGCCCTGATGTATTCAGCTCATGTTTTTCCTTTATATTTCTAACCTACTTGTAATTCATACTATCGTTATACATTTTATCAATCAACTTTAAACCCTATTGGAATAAAGTGTGATGTGTGTAACTAAACAAATGGACATATGGACACCGAAATCTGTAAAAATGAAGAAAATAAATTACTAAATAGGATAAAAGAGACAACCACTTCCAATCACTCACTCTTTTTCAGATTGGTACACAGTTGATGTGTGGATAGATGCAAATCAGGATGCTTTTCAGCAAACAAAATGGAAACAAACCATCACGTGATCATTAACTCGATCACATTCATATATTAGCTGGGTGCTGATTGCTCATGTTTATAATCCTAGCTACTGAGATCTGAGGATTTCAGTTCAAAGTCAGCCAGGACAGGAAAGTCTTATCTCCAACTAACCACCAAAAAGCTGAAAGGGGAGCTGTGGTCCAGATGGTAGAGTACTAGTCTTGGGCATAAAAGCTCAGGGACAGCACCTGAGCCCTGAATTCAAGCCCCAGGACCAGCACCAAGAAGAAATTGTAAATTATCTCAGAGCCCTAGAATTAGACAAGAGCTTTATGTCGATGCTTAGGAGACTGTGAAATAAAGAACACCTCCTTACCCAGACTGTTATACATGAAAAGCCAAACCAAAGAGTATCACATATTACAACTCACCCATGCAGCAAGGTGCTTCTTTTTTTTTTTTTTTTTTCTGTCAGTCATGGGGCTTGAACTCAGGGTCTAGGCACTGTCCCTGCACTCTTTTGCTCAAGATTAGAACTCTACCACTTTGACCCACAGTGCCACTTCTGATTTTCTGGTGGTTAATTGGAGATTAGAGTCTCATGGGCTTTCCTGCCTGGGCTGGCTTTGAACTGTGATCCTCAGACCTCAGCACCTTGAGTAGCTAGGATTACAGGACTGAGCCACCAACACCCAGCCTAACCTACACTGTTCTTGCCTCAGCACTTAATGTCAGGCATCCAAAATATTGCTGCCTTCATATAGTTTACAGTCTAAAAGAACAATGGATATCTGACAGATGATCCCCAACTATTACTCTGTAATTACACTCCACAGAGGACCCCACCACAAGATAAGGTATATGAGATGTACCTGGTTCCATGAAGCCTGAGTTAGCCAAACTTTCTTGTGTTTTTTAGGGAGAACAGATTGGGTGATACATGAGTCCTATCACCTGCTCCTGGAGTGCAAGGGTATCTGGCATACTTGCCATGAGAAGGATGCTCCATTCTCCTCCAACCAACAGCATTTTGGGGAGTTTCTATGCTCAGGAAAAAGCATATAGGTTCAACAATGGGACAGACTCATCAGATTAAATTCTGCCTTGGTTCACACAAGCCACCCTTTCAAGGCTATAAGCACAAAGTCAAGTTCATTTGAAGGAATGGTAAAGAAGTGAACTTTTGAGGATGTACCAAAAATAGATCTGAGGAAAAAACATTGGGTGTCTCCATGGATCATGGCTCATCCATTGGCCACTTGTCTCAATGTGATTATGAATATTCATCCCATATAGATAATAAATGATGGTTGTTGAATAATCACTATTAATAAGTCATGCATTTGTTAAATATGTAGTGGAAGCATTTTTCTGAATGGCAGCCATGAAGTCATACTACTCTTCATTCAGAATTTGGTAGTTAGCTTCAAGGGAAGTAATTACCCAACAATCTCTAGCAATTGGTCATTAGGTCTACCTCAGCATTGGCCAGGGCTCTTCTTAAGCAATTTTCAGCCAAAGATCAAGTCCTAGTCATTTTTGCTCATGTTGTTCTATGCTCTTCCAATGGACAAGGAATTCCTGTTGAGTTGGCTAAGACTTTATCATATGATACCATGTCTGAGCTCTTTCTTTCCAATCCCACTTCCTTCTCCTTTTCCATCCACAAGTATTGGGTCTGTGTCAGGATAAAACACTTTCCCTGGACAACCCTGCTTCCTCCCTAGTCCTATGCTGCCTGCTAAAATGGCCCCAAGGATCTCTAAGGATCTCTGCGCCTCATGCCTCCTACCCCTCCCCCCAAACTCACAGATATTCAAACCCTCCTGCTCCATGAGTCATCAAACCTGGTGACTCACATCTAACAGACAGAAGCCAGCAGATGGGATGGATAGCACTTCTGAGGTTCGGTGGCAAAAGACTAGCTGGTTTTCCTGGCGTATTCTTGGCTTTGGTCCTGTGTACTTACTCTAATGAAACAGGCTGTAGACAAAAGGGCAGATTCTGACCAACAGCTGATAGTGACCTGAGGCCTTCAATCAATAATCTGCAAGGAACTGAATCCTGCCACCAATCACCCGCATGATCCAGAAGTAATTCCTTCTTCAAGATGAGACCAGAGCTTTAGCTGATACTTGACTGCAGCCTTGTGAGAGAAACAAGGTGAGAATTTCTTACCAGTGTTGGCTAAATAAAACCCCTTTTTCTATTGTTCACAGACATTACTCTCAAGAAATCTAATTCCTCACTACATTTTTAGCCTTTGCTTGAGAAAAACATCAAGTAGGGAATGCAAATCTGCCAAGGAGCAAGAGGTGGCAGCATTCAGAGTGTGAGATCAAGAGAATGGGTTTAGAATAAGATTTTTAGCCACTAGGAGAAGAGATATCCAAAGGCATTGGGACATGATAGAGAAAGTTCCTCCTCTAGACTGTCTTCCCACCTCTTCTGATCCTCCCTCCAATTTTCCAAAGCCAGTTTCTAGAGACAGAAACTCACAGGGAGATTAAGAAAGTATTTCTTGCCCCCTAAAATAAATCTCCTTTTGGCTATGGTATAAATTAACAAGCAGAGTTAAACTTTGGAACGAAGTGCTATATTCTGATTTGGTATAAATGGGAAGCTCCAGCAGGCACTTCCACCCAATAAGTCCTCACTTCCTCGCCTAAGGTTGCTGGCCTCCCAAAGAACCCAGGATGCTGGTCTTAATGTTAGCCTCCCTCAGAATCCAGGAGACATTCTTGAAGACATAGGTGGGGTTCATTCATTATTAACTTGTGGCTGGTTTGAACAAATGGACAATGAACAGGCATGAAATCTGCTAAATGGAGAAGGAGGTTTGATCTATGAGCTCTCAAGTATGTCTTTAAATTTCCTCATTCAACCCTCTTCTACTTCTGGTGAGATAGCACAATTTCCAATTCTAGAATGAGAAAACCAAAAATGATGCAGTAACTAGGAAGTGTTAGTGCCAGAGCTAGGCTATCGGCTGTTGGACTCCCTGATTACCACAAAAAATAAGTGAAGGCACCTTGAACTTTCTGCTGGAGTTGATTTGGGTTGTTAATATTAACGTTATTATTATCATTTTGTAGTGCTAGGGTTTGAACTCAGGGTTTCCCACTTTCTAAGCAGGTACTGTACTATCTTGACCACACCTTTAGCTCTTTTGCATTCAAGTTAGGGTCTTATGCTTTTGCCTGGGACATAGCAGACAGGTATCTCCTGTTTCTGCCTCTGGAATAACTGGGATTACAGGTGTGTACCACTACCATTGGCTCTGGGATTGAATTCTGCTGCAGGTATTCAGGATCTGCACCTGCAGATAGATGGCAGTCTGTCTTCCTTTCCCCAGCAGCCACTTAGGAAACTCATTCCCTTTTGCTCTCTCTGTAGGGTGAGAAGCAAATACGCATTGCCGTGGATAGAGGCTGAAATAGCTCAGTGTAGCATGTTGGAGGGCAAGGCTGGCCTATAAGCAAGAATAACATTCTATCCACGACCCTCCCAGCCTTTTGGTGGCAACTTTTGCTTATTTTTTGGTTGGTTTCAGTGAAATAGAGACATGGACCTCATCCATGTTTTGAATTTTGCCACAAAAATTGCTTGGAAAGAAAAACATTGAGACAGTAAGCAGACACGTTGGATCAGTCTCCCGAACCACCCTCCTCCCCCCCAGGCAGACAAGGCTCCATCAACTGACATCTCTTAGTAACACCAAGAAGAAGAAAGTCTGAAGATGATACAGGGCTGAAGCTCCCCAAGAGTCAAGAATGAATGTGTTCTCCTGGCAGGAGGGGCTCTTCAAGATGAACACACATCTGGCAGCATTGCCTATTCAGATTTTGGCAGTATCCAAAGAGTTGCACATTTACAGAGCAAAGTTTGGTTAGATGAGTGCCATGCTTTTCCAGAGTTCAAAAAACATGTGAAAATGGCCATAATGTGTTCTTTTATTGATTCAATTCAGTCAAGTAATTATCTTAAATGATGGATTTTATCTAGGCTTTCCTCCCTCTCCCTTCTCTCCTCTCTCTCTCTCTCTCTCTCTCTCTTTCTCTCTCTCTCTCTCTCTCTCCCCTCCCTTAACCCCCGGGATTAAATTCATGGTGTCTCTATTACTAGACAAGTGCTCTACTAATGGGACTATATCTTTAGCCCATTTGATTTCAGTTTAGAGTTTTATACTAACTTTTCCTGAGCCAACCTCTTACCACAGTCTTTCTATCTTTGCCTCCTGAGTAGCCAGGACCATACGGTGTGCAACCATGTCTAACTTTAACCTAAATTTCAACACACAGCCTTAGAATATACCACTTTGTTTCAAAGTTTTAGTCTGTTTCTACTTTCTAATATAGGAAAAAAATTTAAATTGTGGGGGCTGAGTGCTCGCAATTCCAGATACTTGGGAAATAGATATAGGAAATTGGCCCAAGACCAGCTTCTGTGTATCTAAAACCAAACTAAAGAGGATGGGGTGGGGGAGGTGTTGTGGCTCAAGTGGTAGAATGCCTGCTTAGTAAGAGCTCAAGGACTTGAGTTCAAATCCTAGTACCACCAAAAAGAAAAGAAAATTCCTTCATCGCTATGTGATCTTTTTTCCACTGTAGGAACTGGCTTTGAGGAACTAGAAACATGAGCTCAGCAAAAAAGCCAGAGCAATCATCCTTATGGCATCGACAGAAGCACAGGTGGTTGGTTCTCTTACAAAGCAGTAACAGGTCGGGGGAGGAGAGGGACAAGGCCAAAGCCAAGACTTGCCTGCTGGAGTCTCATTTCACTAAGCCACAAGGCAGCTAGTAAACCTGAGGTATTAATACTACCTGGAAGGTTGTGAGACATGCAGAACTTCCAGGCCAGGCTTCTGGAGTCTATAAGATGCCCAGGAGAGGAGGCCCATGAACACTACAGTCTGAAATGACTGTTGTTCCAAACTTAACTGGAACTAACCACACCTGAGCCTTCTTCCTGCTTTAAAATGAAGAATTCAGCCTAGAGCAGTGTGCCCTTAAGTAGGTTCCCCCAGAAGGTGCTTCTTAGAATAAAAGAGTTCTAGGATAAGATATTTAACAATATGTACTATTAATGAACATGTATATGAGATTATCAAAGACTCCGACCAGTTCTGCAATAAAGAAATCGTTTCAACTAGCATAAACTAATTTGGCCTCTAAGTCATTTTATTTTTTACATAAAACTGAATGCCATCTTATACAATTAGTGTTCCACTGAGTACACTCTGAAGGAAATGGGTCTTTTCTTTTTGGTACCAGGCCTTAGACTCTATTTGAGTCATGTTTCCAGTCCAGGTTTTTAACAGATGAGTGGGCTTTTCTGCCCCAGCTGGCTTTGAACCTTGTTTCTCTAGATCTCGGCCTCTTAAATAGCTAGGATTACAGGCATGAGCTACCAGCATCCAACAGAACTGGCCTTTTAAACTTTTTCATTTCTATGATCTTATAAAATAATTTTCTTCCACAGAGTTCAGGTAGCTTTTGTATTGCCAGGAATCCCACCACTTTCTTATCTTTAAGAAAATCTAAATGTCTTCCTTGTCAACTAAGGGAGCCTGTAGAAAGCTTGACCTAGAAACCTAGGGCAAAAGAAAACCAGAGAAGAGTAGGTAACTCTCCCTATTTGCCTGGAGAATTTGATATTAACCTGGACAATTGTTCTGTCCCTTAGTGCTAAGCAAACTAGGACAGTTAGTCACTCTAAAATGTATAAATGTCATAAAAAATGACAATGGTTAGGCATGCATTTCCTTCTCTTTCCTTCCTCCCCTGTTGGGTTTGCACCTTCTCTCCACCATGAGCACAGTTGCTTGAACTGGCAGTTTGAGCAAATGAAAAGGGCAATGGCAGACTTTGCAGGCATCGGTCCCATGGGCTGCTGGGCCAGTGAATGGATTTGTCTCCTTCACTTGATCTGATACATGAAAACCTCTGGCTGAAGACAGTCTAGGTGAGTCTCAGCTTCAGGAAGAGATTTCACATAATGGCACAAAGGAACATCTGCTTCTAAGAGACCTAAATTCCTGATAAGCCTATCAGATATACTTCTGTATCTTTCATAGGCTCTTGAGAAAAGGTCACATCCCCTTCACTGATGACATATAGATCACTCAGATTTCTGGGTATGGAAATTTGGGACAAGCTTGCCTGTATACCTAAACACTTTTATTCATCTTCTGAGCCTCTCAAGTATCTTATATTTCCTTGACAAGATTCACACACATATAGAAACTTCCTCCTTCAGACGTTCAGTTTCCCTGCCATTATCCCACCTCCATAAAGTATACATCTTTGTTAAAGACTTGTGGAATTTCACCTCCCTCCCCAGATGTCTAAATCCCAGCTGTACTTCCATCATTTCAGTTGAACAGAAAAATTTTCAAATGTCATTGTGATCAGAATTGAAGCCCCCACTTCCTTTTTGTAAAAACAAACAAAAAAACCCACCAAAACAAGTAAGAGCATCCTTTAAATAACAATATTTTTCTGATGTTAATGTTGAATTAATCCAAGAAATGAATATGTATTGATGGTATTCTTTGGGGTTTTGCAAATCCTTACAACCACGTAATTAAATGAGTGCCTTTAGAAATACTGATAAAAGCCCATTGCCATTCAAATATCTATACAAGACAATAGCCCTAAGCTGTGGGCTTGGGAGATTAGTTTGGCCAAGAGCCAGTGTTTATCACAATATTTCCATCTCAGCTGATAAAATTTAATCATTCTTATTTAAATAGAAATCGGAATTAATGCAGGTTTTAAAGAGAAGGAATAAAGAAGGGATGACACTATCTTCATTTCAGAGCTCCTGGCAGCTCATGTCTATTCAGTGTGCAAATGCTGGCGGTTGTTGTGTTGTTTTTCTACCTTGGACTTTCATCCTGGAGTCCTCAAAAAGAATGAGCTATTGCTAATCACCTATTTATTTCTCCAGCTCAACTTAAGTCAAGTGGTTTCCACTCTTCTCATGTGGGGGGTGAGGGGCGGGGTGAGATGGGGGGAGGGGCCAGCAGGGCTTCCTAGGACCATGACACCACTTGAACTCAAGTCAGCAGGATGTGTGTTCTAAGCTGCTTCTCCTGGGTGCCTGAGGACTGAGGACAAGGGAGATGTGAGACACCGGCTTGAGTGCACTGTGGGCTGTGGATCAGAACAATCATGATGCTAAGAGCTCAAGTCCAAGGTCAAGTCTGTAACTTGAACTCTCAGACAAGCAGCCTCCCAGGAACATTGAGAGCCTGGAGAACTGGGACATTTAGCCCACACCGTTTTCTTTGTAAATCAGGAAATTGAATCCCGGTGACCGGAAGTGACTTGCCTGGAAGGTCAGCCATCGAGCTGGGGAAACAACCATGATGCAAATTAGACCTGCAGACCCCAACTCAGTGTGTCTTCCACCTTGCATGAGTCTTTTAGCCAAGCTTTGAGTCTGGAGTGGACATGGCTCCATACCATTTTGTCTGATTGACTACATATTTTGGAGGTGTCTCAAGCCACTAGAGCCTCTGTACACCCTAAGCTCACATGGGGTGATATGTGGGATGACCATTATGACCTTTAGACCTGCTGATCCCTCCACGAACTCCTGTGAATGTCATTTAGGTTTTCTGGACCTGCGCCTCCTCAATGCAGAGTGCAGAGGTGGTGGCTGAAGAATGGAGGGCTACAGAGGAGTTGAAATCTAGAGAGATGAGCCAAGGGACCATGACAGTCCCCTTGCCACTTCCAAATGGCCTTAAGATCATTTTCTCTCAGGAACAATGATAAGTCACATTCCATAGTGCCATTTCAATGAACTATGTAGTTTATCTGGCAAACGTACAAAAGAAAATTTGAGTGCTTCAGCAAGTTCTGTACAACATGAGCCAGAGGTTTAGGTCTGGAACTGAAGCAAAACAGAACATTAGAAGGGGGGGGTCTTCTTAAGTTGAAGGTGCCTTCTCCTCATTTCCTTCCTTCCTCATGGACAGCAGAGGAGTAATGCAGACTTGTTGGTTAGAAATGCCAAGTTTTTCATTGTGGCATAAGCCATCACACACTGGTGGCTCATGCCTGCATTCTCAGCTACTCAGGAAACTGAGATCTGAGGATGGGGCTTTGAAGCCAACCCAGGCAAGAAGTTCTTCCCCTCCAATCACCCACCCAAACAGCTGGAAGTGGAGATGTGGCTCAAGTGGTAGAGAAATAGATTTGAACAAAAAAGCTAAGGGACAGTGCCCAGGTGCTGAGTTCAAGCCTCAGGACCAGTACCAAAACAAATAAACAGAAAAGAAAAAAAAAATTCCAGAATGAAGGCATGGGTCAAGCACAGAACATCAGCTAGGAGGGAATATAATTATAAGAGCTGGAGGGCCCTGAGTTCAAGCCCTAGTACCATACATGCACACACACACATAAGCAAAAGTCCCTGAAAATTACCTAAAGCTGTTAGAATAACTTAAAAAAAAAATACGTGTAGTATTTGGTATACACTACTGGCTTTATAAAAGTATTTTTTAAAAATACAGAAAATTGTGTGTGTGCCAGGTCAAGGGTTTGATCTCAGGGCCTAGGAACTGGCTCTCACTTTCTGTGCTCAAGCTTAACACTCTACCACTTGAGCTATAACTCCAACTTCGGCTTTTTGGTGGTTAATTGAAGATAAGAGCTGTCCAGGCTAGCTTGAAATCCTTAATCCTCAGATCTCAGCCTCCTGAGTAGCTAGGATTATAGGCATGAGCCACTGTTACCCAGCTCAGGAAATACTTTTATTAAAATTTCCTTGAATTATTTTAGGTTCTTACATTATTTTAAGTTTACAAAAATGAAAAAGTAAGAAGTTTAATTGATAGGGCAGTGGTACTTTAATTCTTAGTTCTATTATGTCGTTGAATATGAAGAAAATATTGATTTCTTGTTTTACCTTAATTTAATTTACATAGATTACTAGTGAAAATAAACATCTTCCATGTGTTTATATGTCATTTTTATGTTTTGTTTTATAACTTGCTTAGTCAGATTGTTTTTTATTTTTCTACTAGGGTATCGATCTTTTCTAAAATAAATGTTTGTTTAATCCTAAGCAAAAACAAAAGCAAAACCAAAAACCTCTCCCAATACATAAGACCAATCAATCCACTAAAGGAGCCTTTTATTTCCTATTCTTTAAATAACCATGAAAAAAATTAAATATGTCCGCTATTTAAGTATAAAATGACAAATACAAGACTTGTCCATAATGTCACTGTTTTGGTGAGCACTAACATTCAAAAAAAATAAAATCATAACAATAGATAAAAATCTATTGACCATAACTGTATTCTAGACACTTCAGTCTCCATTTTCCCCCAGAGGATCCCAATGGGGTGTATACCACTTTTATCCCAACTCTACAGATGAGGAACCCAGGGGCCCAAGGGTCAAACAACTTGCTCAAGTCCACCCTGCCAAGGAATGGCAGAGCTAGGACAAGCAGCCTGGCTCTTCTGCTTGATTTCCTAGAGCCTCAAACATCTTCTTCTTTCAGCCTCTCCCCTCCTCTGCCCCCAAGGACTTATTTTAAGTTTTACTCATACTCAAATTTTATTATGCATCTCATTGTTTTGTGGTCCTTGGGCTGTATTAAAGTCAGTTGGTGTCAACAGTCAGATTTGTTATAACAGGTAGCTTAGAATCCACTTGACTCTATTGCTTTTGACTTTGTTATGAATTTCAAGTGGGGATAAGGATATATCAGACTCCCAAATGTCTGGTTAGGTCAGTTAAGAACCTTCCTGAGACTTCACAACCCCTAAAGACTTCCTTTCAAATCCAGATACTTCCTCTGTCACCACGTTCTTACAAATGTTTTGAGAAACAGTAAGCCGAGGTTTAATTCAGTCAAGCATACACAGAGAAGACCATTAATCTGCTATCAATAAGAGTAAGGGTTTCACTCAAAAAAGAATAAAGAGAGAGATCTAAACCTTAGGGGGTTAAATCTAAGTGCTGAAGGGTTTAAAAAATGGTTTTAGAATACTTTTTGGTAGTTTCCCAGTTTTTCTGAGTTTATTTCAGCCATTTCTCAATAACCCAGAGCTATAATTATAATCATTGGCAACAGTGTACATGTATTACTACTGACTGTATTTCAAGAAAATGTCCTTTGGAGACTTGGGAATTCCAAACAAATGCCACTTCATAATAAGATCCCCCAAATACATTAACTGCCTTAGATTTTAAGATATAAGCAGGATGACAACACAGACCTTTGTGGGTTTGGGGTTGTTTTTGTTTTTTGTGTCTTGTTTCGTTTTGTTTTGTGTTAGTGCCAGTACTGGGTCACGAACATTGAACTCAGGACCTTGCACTCCCACATGGCTATGTTACTCAAAGCTGGTGCTGTACTACTTGGAGACTAGTCCCATGGACATTTCTATCCAGGCTGGTTTTGAACTGAAATCTTGAGTAGCTAGGATTCAAGTGTGAGCCATCCTTACTCTGCTGATTCATTTGGAGAGCATGGCTGACTGATAGGAATATGAGAAGGAAAGGTTCATGTGTCATTGATGATGGCCCACTCTGTTGGTTTTCTGTAACAGGCATGACTAGGCCCAGCTGACAGCCCCTGAAGTGACAGTAAACCTCAGTGCGCCAACAACCAGCCACAGTGTCCCCTGAATCTCCCCTGAATCCCAGGATCCTCTGCCCCTCTCTCCCCACCCCTCAGGTAGTCTGGACCCCACCCCTCCCTCCTGGACTCCAAGCAGAGACTGGGTTTTCTTTATCATTTTATGTCAAAAAGACTGAACGATACTGGACATAGAGCAGGACCTGACAGATGTTTATTCAATTAATGAATAAAGGCATAATAAGGACTACAGAATGTCTGTGAATTAGGGGAACTTGCAAGGTTCCTTTGTCATGAAAGCATGCTGTCACCCGAACCCTCTATCAGAAGATGAGGACTTAAACTTGGCACTGGTGTCTCTTGACTGTAATTCTAGCTATTCAGGAAGCTGAGATATGGCAGATCATGATTCAAAGCTAGCCAGGGTAGAAAAGTTTGATAGATTCCATCTCTACAATAGCCAGCAAAAAGCAAGGCTGGAGTCACAACTCAAGTGGTAGAGCATCAGCCTAGCAAGTGTAACACCTTGAGTTCAAGCTCCAATAACATAAAGTTTTCTTTTCTTTTTTTTAAAAAGATTTTAAATTTAATTCTCCCTAGAGAGACAAAGTATTCTTTCCCTGTCTCCTTCCTGGGGGTAGAGTTGAAGAGTGGAGAGCCAAACCCTTGGACAGCCAGGACTGTGCCATGTGCACCCAGCACTGTGAAGATAGATGTGTTGCTGAGGAAAACACATTTTCATTTTGAGGGTGCAGTGCTTGAGGAGCAACTTTCCCCCAGGCGTGATGTGAAGTCCAGTGACATTGAGGTTAGCTAGGAGCTGGTAGGATGGCCAACTTGCTGAGAAAGACACGTCCTCTGGCTCACACAGAAGGGAGTGTTCCGGGGAATGTGTGATGGATGTTGGAAGGAGGCATGCTTGAGATGCAGGAAGAAGGAATAGTAGCCTCCATTCTAAGCCATCTGGCTGTTAGGAAGTAGATTACTTCCATAAGGGTGCAGGGTCCCAGAGGAGGACCTTCTCCAGAAAAGATGAGCTATCACCTTGAACAGAAGAAGCTAGAGACTACCCTCATTGCTTCCACCTGGCCAATGGCAGGAGTCCATGTTTGGAGATGAGAAAGAAAACTGGGGAGCCAGGCACTGGTGGCTCACACCTGTAATCTTAGCTACTCAGGAGGCTGAGATCTGAGAATTGTGGTTCAAAGGCAGTTGGGGCAGAAAGGTCCATAAGACTCTTATCTCCAATTATCCACCAGAAAACTGGAAGTGGAGCTGTGGATCAAAGTGGTAGAGCACTAGCCTTGAGCAAAAGAGCTCAGAGACAGTGTCCAGGCCTTGAGTTCAAGCCCAATGGCCAACAAAAAAGAAAACGGGCCTCATTACCACCAGCACAGCTTGAGGAAGCTGGTCCTCACTGCCACCAGTGTTAGTCAGGAAGAAAATGGCTCTCGTCCCTCACTCTTGCCATCCTCAGCCTGCATCTGCCCCTCTCGTGTCTGGGGCTCCTGAAATGGAGTCTGTGAGCAGATCCCAGCTACAGGGCAGGGAAGAGGACAGTGAACGACCATCTAAACGGAGGCCCCGCAGACCCAGGCAGAGGTTCGAGGAGAAGCTGCCCTATCTTATTACTGCAGTTCTCAGGAACTGTGGGGCTCTGAGTAGGACCTGGAATGCAGCATGGGGCTTGGTTATGATCATAGTAACAGTAGTAATGCACAGTGCTTAACCTTGGCTCTGCTGCAAGAAATTGACTTGTCATTCGCCTTCAGTATAGTCCAAAGAAAGGCTATCATTTTCTCATTTTATAGATGCTTGGCTGTGTCACCTATATAAGGTCACATAGTTATGTAGTGGTAAGGCTGGGATTCAAACCCATGTGGTCAAGCTCCCTAGAATGAGGGATCTCAAGCTTCGTATGATTCCTGGCTTAACTGCGAAGAGTCTTAAATGCACAAGTGCATGTCTTCTAGATGCTTCTGCAAAACTAGAAGCATCTATTATAAACCAGGTTGTTTGTGGGCAAGCAAAGACAGCCCTCTCCTGCCCCTTGTCAAGTGGTTTAGAACTTGCTTCCTTAATGGTCTAATGGCCTGGCTCACAGGTATGGCCAAAGAATGCACAGGTCTCTTATAAGGTTTCACAATTAGAATGAGTTTGGACCACAGGCCCAGTGTTATTTTTACGTTAAATGTGCTTGCTTAAAATACCAGACAACAGAGTTGTCACAGGCAGGTCCCAAGAGAGCTATGATTTGTGCCTTCCTAGAAAACATACTATGCCCCAGGTAGATACAAATGATTAAATGACAGACTAAACTCCACCATCCTGATCAAAGATCTCACCTTTATGAGATTTCCAGCAGAGGAAGGGGTTGTATGATGGTGAATGTTGTGTCAGCTTGAGCTGAGGCACCCACCTTGCTCCCAACCACAAGCCTAGTGCTCCAGGTTCTTGGCCTTTATGTGGGCTATAATTGGGATTTACACCACTGACTTCCTGGATTCTCAGCCTGTACGGTTGGATCTGAAACCAAACCATTAGCTTTCTTCCAGTCTGCAGATGACAAATCATGAGACCTCAGTCTCCACAATCATGTGAGCTGATGCCCATAATAAATCTCTTTCTTTCTATCTATCCATAGCCTAAGGGTTCTGGCTCTCAAAAGAACCCTCACAAATACAGGGAATGTGTGTGTGTGTGTGTGTGTGTGTGTGTGTGTGTGTTTAAGAAGAGTAAATATGATGCATCTTGCAAAATTCCCATCCAAACTAGCTAGGATTTCCAATCAGAACAGCCAAGTCCTAAATTCCATAATCTGTATCTACCCAGGGTATAGTATGTTTTCTTATGCAGAAGGCCTGATTTCTCAGCTTACAGAAATAACTCGGCATCCACGTTTAGCCCTCTTATGGATTTATGTGCCCACTGGAGAGGTTGTCCTTCTGTAATGAACTCTCATTAAAATGCCCAGTTAGTGACATCGATAAGTTTATCCTTGGGAGAAGGCGAGCCTGCTGGTGTTATAATGACATGGTCTCATGGTGTGCTTAAAGCATCGACTAACCCTCACCTGCCAGAAATCATTAGTGAATGGATTGCTGTTTTCTGATAGTTTTGAAAGGGGGATAACTTCTAGTAAATACTCATTTGGCTGCCTTCTGGGGTGGGGTGGGGGAGGAGAATCAGCTTGGAGTCACTCAGAAACACCACGCGGGCTTATTTTTCAGTGGATATGCATTTAGGGAAGAATGGAAATTGCATTCCAACCAGTTAATTATGGGCTAAGCATGCCTGCTTAACTAGGCAGCCAGCATGTCAACTCTGAACACAGCTATCACATCACATAGAGTTTCTGTTCTCTGGATAATTAACGGGATCAAAATATTACTGTCAGATTCGAGGGGAAAATTAACACATTATCTTAATTGTCTTTTCTACTCAGGTAGGAGACATTACCATTTCAAAAAGGCCTTGGGTAAGACAGTGGAATTTTAAACTACAATTCCTGAAGATGGTCTTAATCCCTTTCCAAACTTTGATCTACTATCGTGATATCTTTGGACCCTGGCTTATTTTCACTTTTGAACTATTTAAAAAGGGTTGCAGAGGGTGACGTGAAGGGGCTTGGAGGTGGTCCGTACTGCTTGCAAGATCTCACTGGTAAATTTGCAGAAAATTTGCAATCTGGCTTAGAAAAAGCAGTTAATTAAAAAATAACTTAACCGGGCACTGGTGACTCACGCCTGTAATCCTAGCTACTCAGGAGGCTGAGATCTGAGGATCACCGTTCAGAGCTAGCCTAGGCAAGAAAGTAGGTGAGACTTTTATCTCCAATTAACCACCAAAAAGAACCCCAGACGTGGCTCTGTGGCTCAAAGTGGTAGAGTACTAGTCTTAAGTGTAAAAGCTCAGGGGCAGTGCTCTTCAGTTTAAGACCCATGACCAAACGAACAAAACCATTAGCCAGGCACTTTGGTACTAGTAACCCTAGCTACTTAGATGGCTGAAAGTTGAGGATTCTGGTTTGAACTTAGCTAGGGCAAAAATGTCTGTGAGACCCTTATTTCTAATTTACTAGTAAAAGCCTGAAGCAGAAGTATGGCTCAAATGGTATAGTGCCAGCCTTAAGCAGAAAGAGCTAAGCTAAGAAAGTGCCCAGGCCTTAAGTTCAAGACCCAGTACTGGCGCGCGCGCGCACACACACACACACACACACACACACACACACACACACAGCAAATGTCATAAACTTATAATTAAAAACATTATGTCAAAGCAAAGATGAATAAGTACTTAAAAGTATTTTTCTATTATATTCATTTCTGAAGTTTACCTATTTTATCTCTGTGGGAAAATGTGTGTGTGTGTGTGTGTATGTGTGTGTGTGTGTGTGTGTGTGTGTGTGTGTGTGTGTGTGTGTGTGTGTGTGCTGGGACTAGAGCCTGAACTCAAGGTCCTGAGCATCACTTGGATTTTTTGCTCAAGTCTGGTGCTCTGCCACTTGAGCTACCCCTCTACTTATGGTTTTTTGCTAGTTAATTAAGGACAAGCATCTCATAGACTTTCGTGCCTTTGCTGGCTTCAAATGCAATCCTCAGATCTCAGCTTTCTGAGTTGCTAGGATTACGGACATGAGCCACCGGCACCCAACCCAGTGTTTTTGTGTTTTGCATGCTCTGTGCTCAGTGACATTGCATTCATTGGTAGAATGATCTCAGCCATGCAGGGAGGAGGGGAAGGGGGATGTACCGGGGAAAGGAGCAGACACTACAAATGGGAGCTTTGTTGATTATTTAGACCAGGGTCTGGCAAACTCTGATCTACAGACTGGATGTCTATGTTAGTACAGAAAGCTTGCTGGAACATTTGTATGTATATTATCTACAGTTACTTTAATGCTATCCCAGCAAAAATAAGTAATTTGTGCCCAGGCTATATGTTCTGCAAGCCTAAAATAGCCATTGTTTGCTTTGCAGACTAGCCACTGATCTCTGATATACCTGAAGGTGATAATGTTGGAAATACAGATGACATGTATGAGTACCAGGTCTACAACTATCACATTTTTAGGGTAACTTGAATAACGGAAGAGACCACTGTTGGGTGTCTTCAGGAATGGCTGTATCTAGGGGTTCAGATTTGTCATTGGATCACTCTGCTTTGCTTCTCTATTTTTATGCATCATTATTCTGATGAGATTTTTTTTAAAAAGACATTTTCATGTTACTAATATTTTAGCTATAGTTTAGGAACTCCAGCTAAAAGAACATTATTTTTTGCTCTAGTTAGAGCAGCAAAAGACCTGTGTTGGTTTGGACTGCATGAATCACATGCCTACGTGTGCACCAATTGCAGAGATAAAGTAATTGGCTCAGTCCAACATATGAAAACCTCTTTGGAGCTGGGGATCAAAATCAGTGTAGTTCTCCAACAGGAAGTAGGGTGTTTTAGGTGTGCACTGAAAATACCCATGTATTCCTCATTGCTGGAAGGGTGAATTTGGGTCTGGGGCCAGCCATTTGGGGACCAGCTGGGAGTTTATTAGAAACATAGAGTCATGGGTGCTATCCCAGACTTATTGAACAACAATCTGCATTGGGTCCAGGGGTGGAGGTATAATGTATATGTATAATGTACATGTGCTACTTGGGAGGCAGAGATAGGAGAATTACAGTTCAAGCAAAAGTTAAAGACCCCATCTCAACAAAATGCCTAAAGCAAAAGGATGTGAAGTATGGCTCAAGCAATAAAATCCTGACCTGAGTTCAATCCCTACTACTGAAAACAAAAAACAACAGCGGGGGGCCGGTGTTTCACACCTGTAATCCTAGCTACTCAGGAGGTTGAGATTTGAGGATCACAGTTCAAAGCCAGCCCAGGCAGGAAAATCTGCAAGGTTCTTATCTCCAATTAACCACCAGAAAACCAGCAGTGACGCTATGGCTCAAGTGGTAGAGCACTCACCTTGAGCTGAAGAGCTCAGGGCAGTATCCAGGCCAAGAGTTCAAGCCCCACAGCCAACAACAACAGCAAAAAGTTTAAAAGTTCATTGGACAAGAAAGATAGAGGCCCAGGTGATTTACATATATGTTATGGTATGCTAAGTACTGCTCTGAACCAAACTTTAACTCTGCAGGAAACCAAGGCTCAGAAGGGTCAGGGTCACAAAGATGAGGTATTATTGCAGCCTCTATCAGAACTCAGCTCTGACTGCCCATCTCTGCTCTCCTTGGCACCCAGCACAGCTGTTGAACATCACTGTTGCAAAGACTCTCACTGGAGCTGTCTTGAGTTCTATAGCCTGCACTGTTGGGAAAACAGTTCAAAAGCAAGACCAGGGAATAGAAAAGAATTCTCAGTGTTTCCAGGAAAAGATCTGGTCCTTAGCACTCCAAAAAAAAAAGTCTTAGGTAGTCCCAAGCCCTATTAACAAATTGATGTTTTAGAATGCCAACAGTGCTCCTTAGCATGCTTGGGGCTGGCACAGAAACACACCAATGCAGGGCCTCTCCTGGGTTTCCTTCGTGTTAACATCGGAAATGACACACGTGGTTAACAGATTTTCCACATGTTTTTCTCTTCAGCTGACAGCTCCCCATTCAATCAGGATGAAGGCTGTGATCACAGAGAGCCTTGACTGACTGCTTAGAGGCAAGAGGTTTCATGAAAACACAGGCTGACAGTTTATATAAGTGTCCTGACACTTTTTCTTATTCTCCTCTCTACTTAAGTTCTCGTTCTGATATTTTTTTCTTTGAGCTTAAAATTAATATTTTCTTTGTGGACATGGTATTATCCTGGCATGCTTCATAGCTCACTCAGGAAGCTCGTTAGCATTTCTAACTTAATTGCAACCCATTTTCTCTTCCCCACGTGGAATTCTCTTGCCACAGTTTCCAATCGATCTAATGTCAGAGAAAGAAAGAGGAAAAAGGAAAAAAAAAAAGACAGTCTCTCCCAATAACATAGTGTAATTTGCTATTTCCTTTAGCACAATCACCAACAAGATTCAAACTTACGCTGATTATGTTATTTTGGGGGACATGCCTACCAACATCCAATTATTTGTATAATCTGGGCAAACAGGCCCTCTATCATTTGTCCATATTAGTTGACTAATTGCAACTGCTTCCTTCTGACCTAGAGGGATTTTGGCTGGTTCCAAGGGGAAATAAATGATGTCATTTCCTTTGGAACAACATTAAAGTTGGAAAGATTTGAATATGTGCAATTTTTCCACTGATAACATTGTGCCTTCTGGGCACCTGGGAATGGAAGGAAGAATTTCTTTCTATCTATCTATCTATCTATCTATCTATCTATCTATCTATCTATCTATCTATCTATCTACCTATCTATCTATCTATCTACCTATCTATTTTTCTATCTAGTGTCAGTACTAGGTTCTTTGAACTCAGGGCCATGTACTCTTGCTTGGATTTTTCACTCAAGGCTGGTGCTGTACCACTTGATACATACCATTCCATTCTTTCCAGCTTTTTGCTAGTAAACTGGACATATGAGTCTCAGATTTTTTTTCTTCCCTAGGCTGATTTTGAATCATGATTTTCAGATCTCAGCCTCTTGAGTAGCGAGGATTACAGGCATGTGCCACCGGTAGCCAGCTATGATTTTACTCTATGGACAGAAATGAAATGTTTGGTTTGTGGTCTCAAAAATATGCCATAATTGTACAGTACATAGTTATAAGCTAGAGGGGACTGGTGAGAGAGCTTCACTTACATGATTCAAACTGGCAGCAGGGTGACCCCACTGGGGACCTCATGGGATTCATAATGGTCCTGGGGATGGAACTGGTTCTGACATGACTCTATTGGCCCTAGCTCTTCTGCAGCCCTATCTCTTCTTGCCTGACTTCAGTCCTGAACTTATACAGAACATTGGTTTCCCAAGGGTGTTGTGGACCCCAGCTTCTAGGGTGCTCATAGCTAAAAGATAACTCCTGAATCCTTTTGAAAATGTATTTCCTAGGCTTAGTCTCTCCTCTGAAAGTCCAGGGAGGCTAAGATTCCCTCACACGTGGAGATTCCCTCACATCTGTTTTATAGTCAGGTCTTACTTCTGTCTTATAGCCAACTTCTGGGTAGACTTGACCATCCCTGCACCCGTCCAGGGGACTCTGAAAATATGTCTAAACTCACTTGTGCCTGGAAGCTATAGGGGTAGCTTCAGTTAAGAAATTTGGCTTCAACTTGAGAGGCTGAGGCAAGAGGATCAGTAGTCTAGGCTAGGCTGGGTAAAAAAGAGAAAGGAGAAAGAAGGAAGGAAGGAAGGAAAGAAGGAAGGAAGGAAGGAAGGGAGGGAGGGAGGGAGGGAGGGAGGGAGGAAAAGAATTACATTTTGGTTTGAAATTCTGTTTTTTGACCATCCTGCTGTTTGAATTTGGAAGAGTACATTCATATTCTTAGGACTCTGTTTCCCCTGTGTCAGATAGAAGAGATTGGCTCAGGTCTGGGATCAATTCAGACCTAAAGGTGAGAAGATTATCATATACTCCAAATGAGAATCTGGCTTTTTTCACCTCTGATAAGACTGAAACAAAAATGCATTAGTAAGATCTCTCTAAATAATGACCAGTCTCTAACAAAAAACATAAAAACAAACAAAAAAGCACATGTATCTTTACCCAGGGAGTGTACATATAGCTTTTCTGTCTTTCCTCAAAATAAATGTTTTTGTCTCTTCTGTGAATATCTAAACACTTCTAAAGAGAACATTTCAAGTCTGCTTTTCCCCCTTTGTGGGCTAGTCTTTTGAACTGCAAATAGATGAGCCGAGACTATTTATGCATTCAACTTCTCCTGTACATGTTTGTTTGACTGGTAAAATAGAACGTAAGGGACTATTTAGATATCTTTGAGGATAATATAAGTACACAAGGGGGCCAGGAATAATAGGTTAACATCACAGAAAATGCAGGCTGGTTATAAGCTTCTAGGCAGTTTGCATGATTCAATTATGAAGCACTATCCCACAGGAAGAGCTTTGATCGTCCACACTTGAGACATTTCCAACTTTGTCGGATTAAAAAAAAATCTCTTAGAGTGATCTTTGCAAAACCAGACTAGGCTGCTCAGGATAGGGTCTATTTCTGCATTAATTTCTTTTTCCATTTTGCCTCTACTATCTAATTTTTTTAAACAACAATTACAATGAAGTTACTAAGAGATCCATTCAAGATTTCAGAAGAGTAAACACACTTGTGTGTGTGTATGTGTGTGTGTGTGTGTGTGTGTGTGTGTGTGTGTGGTTATGTGTCAAATAACTAATCTGACTGTATTAGTGCTTTTTTTTTTTTTTTGGCCTTGGGGTTTTGAACTCAGGACTGGCTTGAAATGGTAATCCTCAGATCTCAGCCTGGATTACAGGCATGAACAATCAGTGCCTGGCTTGATTAGTTTCTGCATGAAATAAAAATATCTAACCACACCTCAGGCAAGTGAGTGGTAGTGACTTGGGTAGGAATTTGCAATTTCCCAAACCAGTTCTTTCCTCCTAGCTGAGGCCAGCTATTTCAGTGGCTTTATTGTCAGGCCCAGAAGTGTGACCAGAGTATACCTTACATTGTTTAAAATTCCATCCATATGAATCCATGCCATCTTGGCTCCACGTTTCAGCGTGACTGCTGTAAGAATCATCATATTCAGTGCCAGAAGCTGTCCCAAGTAGAGAGAGCTGAGCTCTCAGTGGACAAGTACCTAAGACTGGTGAGATCTGGAAACTGGGAACTCATGATCATGAGACTTCCTCTTTTTCCCTGTTTTTGCGGCTTTTCACATGGAGCTTATGAAGGGTCCTAGGTTGGAAGTCATGTTCATGGAGGTAAAAAAAAAAAAAAAGCTGGCAGATTTGTACATCCAGCCAGTGGAAAGATAAAAAGACAAATCTCCTTCAGCCATAGGCTTTTTTTTCTGGTTGCTGGAGGAGAAAGCATGAAGGCTCAAATTTTTGTGTTCATAAGATGCTGATTTTTCATTCCTATGTCTTGTAATTTTGCATGTGACCTCATCTTTGGTGAACTTCACGTGTAAGAACCTTGTAGGGTCAAATCTGTCACTATATCCTTCTCATATGCGTGTTTCCATCTGTCACGCATCCCTCCTTGCATATTGCCGGTTTGAAACCACTCAACTTATGCGTTCCAACTGAACCCCATCTAGAGTGAAAATCTTGTTGCTCTGAATCCCATAGAGACATTTACAATTTTCCCCCACCTAATCTTGAATCTAGACAGTCAAGCTTTTTAAAAAAAAAAATCTTTCTTTTTTTTGTGCTGATCCTGGGGCTTGAACTGAGGGCCTGGGCTCCGTCCCCAAGCTTCTTTGTTGTTGTTTGTTTGTTTGTTTATTTTTTTCTCAAGGCTAGTGTTCTACCACTTGAGCACTACCACATCTGGCCTTCTGGTGGATAACTGGAGAAAAGAAACTCAAATTTCCCTGCCTGGTTGGCTTTGAATGATGATCCTCAGATCTCAGCCTCCTGAGTAACTAGGTTTACAGGTGTCCACTACCAGTACCTGGCTTTTTATCTTTCTATTGCATCCTGTTACTGAAAGTGCTGCTCTTAACAACCAGGCTTTGGGGATTTACAGAGCTTTGACTCCTTCTAGAGCCAAAGCTGCCACTTTGCCTGGCTTGGCAACTGTGAGTCCATTCCAGAAGTAGATAACCATCAAGTCTTTAAATCTTTCTCCTGTATTTTAAGCCTTTCACCCCTTCCTTCAACTTCCCTTCCCTCCCCTTCTAATCCCTTCTCCTCCCATCTCTACTCCTCTCATCCCCTCCCCTCCTCTTCTTTCTCTCTTTCTTACTTTTCTTACTTTCTTTCTTACTTTCTGGCTTTATCACTTAATTCTGGCATTCTACCACTTGAGTCCTACCACTACTCCCAGTTTTTTGGTGGTCAATTGGAGAAAAGTCTTAGGGACTTTTCTGCCTGGACTAGCTTCACACCACCATCCTCAGATCTCAGCCTCCTGAGCGGGGAGGATCACAGGTGTGAGCTATTGGCACGTGATTTCATTTCCTTGATTTTTTTTCCAAGCTTGATTTTACATTTTGAAAAGATGCTCATTCAGGGTCACCAGCTTTCCTAGAGGTTTGACAACTAGAGATTCTGAAGGTAATCTTGTTCAAAATATCCCCACAAATGAAGATCTGCAAAGGACATGGTAAACCCAGCTGCTCCTATCCTACATGGGCTTTGGCTAAGTTTTCTAAGAAAACCACCTTTAGAGAAGATCTTGCAAGAGGAAGAAGAAAAGAATAGAAAAATCTTGAACCTTCCTTAGAGACGCAGGTGTAAGGGTATCCGGGCAGCTGTGTAGATAGAGGAGCAATGGAATGAAGGGCAGCTCATCTCATTAGGTGATATATGGTTTCTTTCTTTAACTTATGAGAGAAAAATGCAATAGAGAGAGGGATATTTCATTTTAATCTTTTACATCTGTTCACGAGGTACAGAAGGATAAAATAAGATAAAGCAGTGCTCTCTTGAGAAGTCCGTATTTTCAAAGGCTTTAGGTATTAATGTGCTTATTAATTGTCATAGATTGTCATTGTGATCAAAAGAATACTGTATAATATATTGTAAGACTTGGGGAGGAAATTTCAAGTTTGTCTCTTAACTGCAGCCACTTAAAATGAAAAACAAAGACCATTAAATCCCGTTTATCTGTAGTAGGGCCTAAACACTGTTTATTGGGGCTCTTAATTCACCCTGAAAAATACTGTAATTATTGAAAGTGTCCAAGCTGTTAAGTCAAAACAACATATGCCACATTTACATAATGATTTGCATATAATTTCCATGTAATTCATTTAATGTCAGAATGTACATTATGTTTTCAAGCCCCTCTGCCTTTCCCTCTCACGCCCTTCCCTCGCCCTGTTGGGTTAAATTGGAATACCTTATTCGCTGGAAGAGCTGTTTATGAATAGGGTTACCAAGAGGTGATGGGCTGGACACAGTCTATCATCTGGGCCAAATATGTTTATTTTTCCTCTTGGTTGGTTTACTGATTGTCTGATTCATGAAGTGTTGTGCTTGAAATGTATAGCACTCATTTTACAGATGAGGAAAATGAGGCTATGCTTTGGAAGGGTTTCTGCTGGTACATGGTAGACTTTGTTTGCTTTATCAGCCTCAGCTTCCCTGGATGGCATCTACCACACAAAAGTCCACTTGTACATCTTTCATAACACTGCAGGTGTGCTTTTAAAAAGAATATCACCTGCCATTTCCCATGTGGTACCAAAGACACACCATGGAGTTGGTCATAAAGGTTGAGAAAGAATTCTTCCATTGGATTCCATAACCAGATGTGTCTAATTTTGAGTGACCTCAGTTTTTATTCTAGTTCCTAGCTTCTGCATGGGCTACCTTTTGCCAGTCTTTTCTTTCCCTACAGCTCTACTTGACTCTGCACCAAGTAGCATCTGTTTATGCATTACCAAGATGCCACCAACCATGAGCTCAAACGCCCTAAGCAGACCTTCTATGTGATCCTGCTTTACTTGTTTGTTCATGAAAGCAAAATCCTGAGACTTGGGTATCGATGGATTACTAGAGAAATAAATCTGGGGTGCAAGAATGAGGGGACCAAACAAAGAAGGAAAGAAAGCGATGAAAGGTGCGTTGGGAGATGACTGCTCAGCATGTCAGTTCTTCTGGGCCCTCTTGCGAAACATATGGAAGGCATGTCTACTGAAGGGCAAGGGATTGGGCGCTCATGCTCTGGTTGAGTGGCCCAAGGATCTGGTTCTCCCGTACCCTCCAGCTTGGCGGCTGCATGGTCCAAGCAAGCTCTTTGGGTTTTCTGCAGCACTGGGCTGATGCAGTTGAGCTTGGGATCAAAGGTCAGGCTAAGCAGATGTGAACTGGTTACCAGAGATGTCTAAATTCCATTTTCTTCCTCCCCTAGATGGCAAGCAGTTTGAAGACAGGTACTTGAGACAGACACAGTGTTACACCATTTCCATTGAATGATCTTACAGGTCATTCTCGCCAGTGTGGTTCTCATTCAGTTCAGCTTCCGCTTCAGGAAAGCTAACTACTGCCAAGCTGAGGAGAGCTGTAAGTGGGGTGGTGTCTTCAATGGAGCCTTTTGTTCTCCTCAATTCTAGACATCCTAGAAAGTTCTAAGAAAGCAAATGAGTCAAGGAAAAGTCCTCACAGGCACACGCATTCTAAAGTTTCCAGGAACAATGGAAAATCAGACTGACTGGAAATCTTTATTTGATGGTACCAGCAAATTCTGAGGTCAAATCATAGCTGAAAATTGGCTTCTTCCAGAGAAATCCCCTTGGAGAGGCAAGCTAGCTGGGTGACAGACAGACAGGGCCACGATAAGAGACAGGGGCATTTCCTGGTTTTCCACTGCCCCTTTGCTTTCTTTCCTCTGGCCTCCTGCTCCCCTCCTTTATCACTGACCCTTTTTCCACACTGATATTTTGGGGTTGCCAGGCACCTCAGGGCATTGGGCCTCTGGAGGCTCAGAGCATAGATGTGAAGAGTCAGGCCTCGCAAGCGCGGGACACAGCTCACTCACCACCTCTTTCAGGCACTGAGAGGAACACCAGTGGGAGAGGGCCTCTGTTACTTTGGGCTGCACACATGTTCTATCAAGTAAGAGGTGAAAGGGCCAAGCATCCACGGTTCCCTCCCAGATAAACACAGAGATCCAGCTGACTGCACCCCCTGTGAAGTCAGGGGTGCCACAGCAGAGGGATGGCAGCTCTCCTGGCCCCTCCTATTTGTGAGCCATGGAAGTCCTGCCTCCAGATGCTGAAGTTCTTTGCTGGGCGACCTCTGCCATGCTGCTCACACACTAGTAGGTAGGACAGAGGTGCCGAGAGAGGGGCAGGAAGGGGTGAGAGCCAAAGGGGAATCTGCTATCCGGGAAGCTGGTGACAGCCTCTCTTCCTCTCTCCTCTGTAGCTGTCAGATGCTTTGAGGGAGTCCCTGCTGGCACAGACAACTATGTCTGGCACAGCTGCTTATGGAAGTGGCCACCTCACACTGGCCTGAGATTGACTGATGCTGAGCTCTGTGTGTGTGCGCGTGTGTTTTGTGTGTGTGTGTGTGCGTGTGTGCGTGCGCACGCGTGTGCACATACACCTGCATAAATGTGTGGAAGAGAAAGAGGGACAGAGACAGAGACAGACAGAGAAGAGAGACAGACAAAAGCACAGAGACTGTTTCAATGACCAATACTTGGATCATTTCTTACCTGTTTCTAATACATATGATGGCTAAAGTCAGCCAGCATTTTTCCCATTTAAGGCACTCTGTTTAATGCTTTGCAGATCTTGATCGGTCAGAACATGATGAGGGGAAAGTTCTATGGCTTTTTCCACAGCACAGGCCCAGGGTGAAGGTCAGAGGTTAAGTGACTCAGCCAAGGCCATCCAGCATTCCGTGACCTCACTGGAGCCTTCGCCAGCAGAGGAGAGCGCAGATACCCAGTGTGTACCCATGGTTAGAGAACTGCAGGGTCTGTTCCAGACTAGCCGTGGGTATGCGAGTGTTCACATGTGTGTCTGTGCAAAAGTGGGTGTCTGGGAGTGTGTGCTGGGCTTGTGTAAAGGCACCTGTCCTTTGTGTGCCTGCATGGGAAGAGTAGAGGTCACAGGTACAGATGAGAAAGGCTGGCGCTCCATCCCCCGTGAACTTAGACAGGAAGCTGGCGCTCCATCCCCCGTGAACTTAGACAGGAAGCCGGAACATCTCGGCCTCAACTTGGACATGTGCACAATTGTACCTAACATACAAGGTCAGGAGAATGTGACAGAAGAGTTTACATAAACTTCCTCAGGATAGCACATGTATATGTCAAAGGGTGGTAACAGTACCCAACAATACTGGATGCTTATAGATAGTAACAGGGATAGGAACATTGTGATTGTGTGTGTGTGTATGTGTGTGTGTGTGTGTGTGTGTGTGTGTGTGTGTGTGTGTGTGTGTATTCCAGTACTGGCTTTTATACTCAGAACCTTGCATTCTTGCTTAGCTTCTTCATTCAAGGCTGGTGCTCTACCACTTGAGCCATACCTCCATTTCTGGATTTTTTAAAAAAAACTGGTTAATTGAAGGTAAGAATCTCTTACATTTGTCTGCTTCACCTGGCTCCAATCTGGGATCCTCAGATCTCAGCCTCCTGAGTAGCTAGAATTACAGGCATGAGCCACTAGTGCCTGGCTGAAAATAGGAACATTTTTGACACAGTGCTTTGAGTCTGTTCTCTGGTTCACAACTCCCAGGCCTGTCAAAGATATGGATATCATCATTTCCATCATGAGCTAGCTGTTGAGACCCAGTGATAAGAAATCACTGATGTCAAGACAAATACCTGGCAGTGATACGAACAGAGAGGCTACCATTGGTCTCCATATCCTCCTGTTACACATTTCCTGTGTTTTCAGTTTCCTGTTTCATCCACCATCCAAGATGGTGTTTTTTATTCAAACTTGGATTTTTACCTACCTCTGCAACTAGGGACTGTACCCTCTGCCCCTTTGCTGAACAAGTTTGCAATAAGGCGGCTTTTAAACAGGGACGAGCGCGGAGCTTTCTAATTGCCAATATCTCTTTGAACATTTGGAATTTGTAATGAAATCACTTTCAAGCCCTGATTTATCCCAAATTCAATATTGAGTTTCCTTTCAGCTTTTTTTTTTTTTCCTTAAAAAAAATTGTTTCCCCAGCTAGGAAGAGATCGGTAACTTTATAAAACATCAGAGAGCATGGGGAAGTTTCCTGGGGTTTCGAGGGTTGTGTTATGTTATCTTTGGAATAACTTTGAAGTCCCCAGGGTGTAATAGATGCCGTTATTATGTCATGGAGCTGATTAGCATGCTTGTGAGAAACATTAATTCACGCTGACATCATAGCTGGCTTTGCCATCAATCTGTGTTTTGTTTCTTCGGGACCCCTCCCCCTTCCCAGAGCAAAAGTGAGGGGACACTTTTGGAGGACAGGGAGCTAAGGCTGGATGTCCCTACATGAGACTCTACTCTCCCACAGCGGCCACCATGTACTGACCATGCAAGGGAAAAAAAAGCCTTTTTGACAGAAGCGTGGAGGGGGCTGCTGGCCCTTTGATTTGCCTGGAAAGGTTTTGATTTAGTTGGCATTCAGACTCTTGATATATAAAACTCTTCAACTCAGTAGTCAGCAGGCCTGCCTGAATCCACTTGGTTCCGGTCATTTATAATTAGGCTGATTTCTGGTGTTTCTTGGGTAGTGGGGGAGCTGCCCTTCATTGAGTAAGACGATCACATTCCAAACTATCTCTTTCTTCCACACAAAAGTACATTTCATTGACAAAGAAAGCTACAAAGAGGAGACACGTAGACTCTTATTATCTCAAATTGCTCATAGTTAACATGCATTAAAGAGCTATCTTTCTGTTCGCCACGTACAATTAATTTAATCACCAATGCCCCGTTAAGTATTTATCAGAAATGTGAATTTTTTTCATGATGTATTAATCTGGTAATGATGTCTTTCCTCTTACCTCAGGATTGGGTATCATTATTTTATGTTGCATGTAGTGTTCTCTCGGGAGCAGGGAGGCATCCCAGGAATGGTCTGCAGGAGCCAGAGGACATACAATGTGTAGTGGGAAAAGATCAAGGGAATTCTCCCTTCAGTGCAACTCAGCCTCCTCTCCTCCCCTCCTGGTACATGTGACCTGCACACCCCCTCTCCCTGTCACCTTGATACCTACAACCATCCTGACACTCTAGAATGAAAAGGTTCTGGAAACTAGGATGATCACTTCCCTGTGTCGATTTTTGACCTGGATAATAGAAACTTCCAGGTGACAATGGAGGAGAATGGTTTTGGTTTAGTCACATTTGTTGAGGGCTCCATTTTCCTACCTGAAAACCACCTACTCACCATGACCATCACCTAGATGGTAATGTGTGCCACAAAACCACTTGCACATTGTTGTACCCTGCTAGACTCAGACTGTCTGGATGCAAGGAATATATTGGTTTGTTTGTGGCTTTGGGTCCAATAGTTGGTGTTGAATCTGCAGCTCCTGAATAAACCGGTGTGCTCATCTAGAAAAACAGAAATGACTCAGATGGCTCAAAATGATTTCACACAAGCAGATAGCATTATGGGAATGAAGAAAGGATGCTGAAGCCCCTGATTCCAGCAATAGCAGGAGGCTGTTAGAGCTTAATAGGACCAAGGGAAGGGATAACATTATCAGAGCCAATGAGGTCTTGAGTCTCCTGAGCCAATGAGACATGGAGCCAATAATACAGGCCATCTGATTGGAACCGTGGTTATCCACAGTTTGAGGAAAGTGGCACAAGGGAAAGACAAGAGATTCTAACCTCAACTTCTCTCTCCTCTCATTCTCCAACATTCTCAGGGTAACTGTCTTTCATGAAGCTGAAATGGAATTCAACTGTCAGGACACTGGATGCATTGAGGGATCCGTCTTCAAAGATATAAGTAAGGCAAAGAAGGGCAAAGCTAGATGTAGGTGGGACAGGCTAATATTCTCAAAAACGTGCATAATTTGAATCATTTCAGATTTTGGATTTTTAGGTAAGGGAACATTATCAACAAAATCTATGCCAATATTCTCAAACCCTAAAATCTTCAAAGTTTGAAACACTTCTGGTCTCAAGTTTTTTGGAAAAGGTATATTCAACATGAGCTATGCAAATCCTTCTGCCCAGCACACAGCCAAATGGAAAGAAATAAAGAACAACCCAAGGAGGTGGAGGCAGAAGGATCATAAGTAAGGCATTGGGACTTTATCTCAAAAATGTAATATAGCCAGGTGCTGATGTCTCATACCTGTAATCCTAGCTACATAGGATGCTGAGACCTGAGGATCACCATTCAAAGCCAGACTAGGTAGAAAAGTCCATGAAACTCTTATTTCCAATGTACGAGCAAAAAGCCAGAAGTGGAGCTGTGGCTCAAATGGTAGCACACTACCCTTGAGCACAAAAGCTCAGAGACAGCTCCCAAACCCTGAGTTCAAGCCCCAGGACTGGCACATACACACACACACACACACACACACACACACACACACACACACACACACACTGAGATAAACCAAAAGGCTGGTAACGTAACTCAGGTTGAAGAGTGCTTGCCTGGCATGCGCTCTTCAATCCCTGATAGCACCCCTCCCCCATACACACACAATCCAAACCACCAAAGCCCACAGCACAACCCTTATAGAGGAGGCTCGTAGAGAGTGGGAATCCTTGTTATTCTTACTCTATACCGTAACTAACTGTATTAGAAGTGGTGCTTCCTAAGCAAAGTAGAAGCAAGATTTTCAGAAAAGTGTAAACAAGAATTTATTAGAAGCTGACACAATTATAGTAGAAAGAGCAGCCTAAGGTCATCTAGCACAAGAGCAACTCTCCTCATCCTGCTGAGGATGTTTTTGAGAAGATGTTATGTCTTTATAGTGTTTGTTTGGCTATTCCATCCATGAACATGGTATGTCTCTCCCTGAATGCAAGATTTCCATTATGCCCTTTAAAGATGTCTTTCTTTCTCCTTCTCAGAATATCTGCATGCTTTCTACCTTGTCATTGCACTTGCTAAATATATCACATCTTTATGACCATTTTTTAGTTTGCTAATTTAGTGTTCCTGATGGCTGACACCAGTCTTAAAAATAAACACATTCAGATTTCCTCAGCTGAGAATTCTTTTTGCTTTAAGATTTCTTATCAGATTGTGGAAATTTTCTGCTAATCCTGTATAAAAAATAAAACTTAAAAAGAAGCCTTAAGTACTAATGTTAAAAAGTTTCTGCTTTTACTAAGATAGTCATGTAATTGTTCTCAGTCTGCTCATTAGTACAGATAATTCCATTTAATTTTTTATATTTAATGTGTTTAAAGCCCTCAGATGCATCTTAATTTTGGCCCTATGTGCTATTTGTGAAATATACTATTAATCGGAATTATTTTTCTTGTGATAATGCTTTTATTCTTAAGTAAACTTCATTTTTCTTTCTCTTTGTACTTTGTCTAAGTGTCTCATTGTGCCAAGAGACACTGACTCTGTGTGTATGTGTATAAAAAAAATGAAAGCAGGGGAGAGAGAAAGAGGAAGAAGAAAGAGAAAAAGAATGAAGAAAAGGAAGAAAGAGAAACAGAAAGGAAGGAAGGAAGGAAGGAAGGAAGGAAGGAAGGAAGGAAGGAAGGAAGGAAGGAAGGAAGGAAGGAAGGAAGGAAGGCTGAAATAGCCTGGAAGAAGAATATGGATTATCTACAGACAAATAAGATTATGGAAATAAAAATGACAGAGGCGTAAAGGTCATGAAACTGAAGAATAGTTCCTTGTATCTCTGACATCTACAGAGGTTGAGCATTTCTCAGAACACTTTGAATTTTTTTTGCTTATTTTATCAATTTTTTTCTTGGATGTTACTAACACTGTCCTTTTGTCCTAACCTGAAATATGGTAAATGAGAAAAACAAGTGTTTCATGTTCTTTGGCATTACTTGTGACCTGACATATTTTGGGAAAAAATGAAACTTCAAGAAAACATTAGAATGGGAAGGAAGAAATAATTTATTTTCTATATATTTGGTACCAACTGCCATGTTAAAAGTTTCATTTATTATTTATTATGTTTCATTTAGCTCTCACTAGAACGCAATTGGTTAGATACTCCATCTTCAGTTTGCAGAAAAAAGACACAGAAGCTCCAAGTAGCTAGATACGCCAGTCAGTAGGCACTAGAGCCAGGGTCCCCTAGAGCTGTCTCACTCCCTGAGTTTTGTTTTTCAACCCTTATTTTGCTATTCTTACTCTGACCTTCTCTTGTCCTTGGGAGTATAGGATCTTGCTTATTTATGTATAGCCAGCCAACCCTCTTCATCTGCTTTCCCTTTGCTATGGAAATAACCCATGAGTACTAGTTGCCCGAAGAGCAAGGTGAGACTGTAAATGTTTTCTTCATCTGTCTTAGACACAGGGGAATCTCAAGGCTGGCTGACACAGGAATTAGGAACAATAGCTCTGAGTCGTTGTGTGTCTTCATATCTGCTCAGATCTTAGAAAAGCAACCTATTTTACGGATCACACACACACACACACACACACACAGAATTACTGTAAGTGTATAATTTCTATTTTCTACTTTTAGATATTCTGATGGATCAATTTACAGAAATTTGAAGTCTAAAGGAAATCTCTATAGTTAGCCTATCTTATTTGTCCACAGTTTTAGCCAGAAATGGTCAAATACATTTGCCTGTCAAATATATTTGCCAGTCCTGGGGCTTGACTTCAGGGCCTTGGTGCTGTTCCTGAGCCTCTTTATGCTCAAAGATAGCACTCTATCACTTGGGCCAGAGCACCACTTTCAGTTTTTCAGAGTAGTTTATTGGAGATAAGAGTCTCACAGATTTTCCTGCCCAGGCTGGCATCAAACCTTGATCCTCACATCTCAGCCTCCTGAATAGCTAGGAATATAGGCATGAGCAACTAGCAACCATCTAAAAGAAAAATTTTAGGTGAAAAATTTAAATACCTGTGTATGCGTTATGCCTCTCAGATGATTTGGATAAGTTCTCTTCGGTGCTGACAACTAATGACTGTAAACCTAGCTACTCAGGAGGCTGAGATCGGAAGATCCAAATGCAAAACCAGCACAGGCAGGAAAGCCTCTGAGACTATCTCCAATTAACCAGCAAAAATCTGGATCTGGAGGTATGGCTCAACTGTGAGAGTACCAGCTTTGAGCATAAAAGCTGAGCAAAAGCATGAAGCCCTTAGTTTAAATCCCACAATATGCACACAACACACACACACACACACACACACACACACACACACACACACACACATACACATCATTGTGTTATCCGCTGAGTTTTCTCTCTCCCCCCCACAATTTTGTGCAAATCTGCTTTCCCAAAAGCAAATGAGTGATGTGTCCCTAACATAGTAAAAGTTAATGTGCTCAATATCAATGTAAAGTGAACATTTGAGATTGTTTTGAAAGTTGTCAAGTATACAGCACAGGTTGAACAGCATTGTGGGGAAAACGAATCTAGCTCTTGCAGTGTGGTGCTGAATGCTGGGTGTCCTGAGCATTTCTGATTGTTCCTCAGCAATGACACCCTGGGAACCAGAGAGCTAGAAAAAAATTCATAAAGTTTTTGTGCTAGAAACACAGGTAGAAAGTATTAGTAATAGATAGACAGAGCTATAGTCTTAATAGTTGTTAAAGTATTTTCATATTCTTTCTTTCCTTTTATCCTCTCAACAAAGCCTAAAAGCAGACCAAGAAACTGGGACACAGAGCTTTTTGTTTTGTTTTGTTTTGCTGTTAGATCTGAGACTGAGACTTGAACTTAGTACCTGCCCCTTTCACTCATTGGCTAGTACTCTACCAACCGAGCCAGGTCTCTACCCCCATGGGTTGGTTATTTATTTATTAATTTTTGTTGGGACACCAAGCTGTATCCATTCAGCCATTCTTTTCATGAATGCCTTCAAATCTTCTGACCTCTGTTTTGTTCCTATTGCATGTATCCCTGAAATCTCTCCCACTGAGAAGTAGACACTTGATTCCAGATCTGACCAGGTTAATTCGTTTTGGCCAATAGAGTATTTGCAGACATGATGAATGCTGAGATGTGCATGTGTACCTGAATGCTTCTGTTTTTTGTTTTTGTTGTTTTTTTTCTTTGTTCTTAGGCATTGTTATGAGCAGAGGAAAGATGAGACACATCAATAGCAAACCTGACCCAGCTATGATGCCCCAGCCATGCCCAATCTGTAGCAAAGCCTCCCATATGACCTGCAGGTCCATCAGTTTTAATTATATGTGATTGGTTTAAGCCACAATTTGGGAGATACTTGTTATACAGCAGTATAACAGTAATATGTTTACCACGAAAACAGCTAGGAAGTGACAGAGGCAGAAATAGAACCTGATATATTTGTTTTATGGATTTTCATCCATGCCGTTACTTTGCATGCAAAAATACACTTACTTGTGTATAAAAATAGTTTAAGCCTGAGCCTTTTTATGGAAGAGGCACTTATCTATGATTGCCCAAAGTCTAATCTATGTCTTGTACACAGTGTATATTCAGGAAATGTTTATTAAATAAAGGACAAAAATGTTAGAAATGTAGATTTCTCTTTGGCCATACCTTACAGTTTCTAGATGATAAAAATAAAATTTTAAGCCAGGTGCTGGTGGCTCACGCCTGTCACCCAAGCTACTCAGGAGGCTGAGATCTGATGATCACAGTTCAAAGCCAGCCTGGGCAGGAAAGTCCATGAGACTCTTATCGCCAATAAACTACTCAGAAAAAGCCAGATGTAGTGCTATGGCCCAAGTGGTAGAGCACTAACCTTGAGCAAAATAAGCTCAGGGATAGCACTCGGGCCCTGAGTTCAAGGCCCAGGACCAGCAAAATATAAATAAATAAAATTTTAGAAAGGAAGGGATCGTCTACATGGTTAATGAAAGCCAAACTTGTAAAAATGGGTCCCAGCAATTATATGAAGTGTGTGTTTCCAATATCTGTTTGTATATGGCATCGTTTCTCTCTGAAAGAAGATCAAACCATATAAGATATGTCATTGACACACCACTTGTCATTCTGAAATGGTATAGAGACCACTCATAAACAAATGCCAGAGCCAGAGTTCTCAAAGTCAGTTCTGGGAACACTGGTGCCAATGCCCAGCCCTTTGGACATTGCACACATGGAAACAGAGAAAATACCACACTGTGTTCCCTGCCCTCCCACCCCACCAGCCTCCAGCAGCTTGAGGTAGAGAATTTGCAAAAACACATAGAGAGGCATTTCCTCTGATTTCTTTAATCTCTGAAGTCCAACAGAGCTGATGAAGGTAGCTGTGACATTTGCAATTTTCCATGCACCAGTCCACTCCATTTTCTTGCCTGGTGCCGCTCCCATGGTACAGTAAACCTCCAGCTCTGACAATAATTATAGTTGGAATAAAGAGAAGGGGTAATAGGAACAAAGCACTGCTATAATTGCCTTTTCATTATTTGCCAACAGCTACTTATTCAGTCCCAGGGAAAAATTACTCAGTAATTGGTCCACAAAGAGGAAGTCAATGCTGAATCCCACAACTAGGATAGTTTGGCTTGTTGAGCTTTAGACTCTATTCATATTTTGATGAAACAGCTGGAGCATTAAACTGACATATGAATGCACCCTTGGTCAAATTCTGATGTGTTAGTTTCTACCCCATTCAAAATGTTGAATTTAAAGGAGAGTGCTTACAGTAAGCATAGACATACTGTCATGTATTCACTTTTAAATAAATGTCTCCTCTTTACCCTGTTCATAAAGACAACTTCCTGGGGGGAATGGCATAAATACCTTTTAACAAATCAGTTTTCAGTTGGATGTTCTTTTATACAGAAAGAAAGGAAGAAAGAGATAAAGAAAGAAAGAGAGAGAGAGAACGAAAGAAAGAAAGAAAGAAGAAAGAAGGAAGGAAGAGGGAGAGAGGGAGGGAGAGAAGGAAGAAAGAGAAAGAAAGAGAGAGAATGAAAGAAAGAAAGAAAGAAGGAAAGAAAGAAAGAAAGAAGGGAGGGAGGGAGGGAGGAGGGAGGGAGAGAAGGAAGAAAGAGAAAGAAAGAAAGAAAGAAGGGAGGGAGGGAGGAGGGAGGGAGAGAAGGAAGAAAGAGAAAGAAAGAAAGAAAGAAAGAAGGAAAGAAAGAAAGAAAGAAAGGAAGGAAGGAAGGAAGGAAGGAAGGAGGGAAGGAAGAAAAGAAAGAAAGAAGGAAAGGAAAAAGGAAAGAAGGGAGGAAGAAAGGAAGGAAGGAAGGAAAGAAAGAAAGAAAGAAGAAAAGGAAAGAAGGAAGGAAGGAAGGAAGACCTTTCTTTATAAATGGATGCCTAGAAAGTATTCTTTCTGTCTCTTACAGACAGGGAAACTGAGGTTCAGAGAGCCAATGGAGGTGGTCAGCCACCTTCTAAACAATGAGAAACCAAGGCTCTAATTTTCTGTATTCTTCTGCAAGAGGGGAACTACAAACACCAGGTAGGACACCAGATGCATAAGTGCAATCCTCATATATGTGCACGCCCACACATGTACATACTACATGGGTACCTCATGATGCTTGATTGTGATGTTGGATAGGTGTTACATGTTTGATGCCCAAAACAGGGTGAGAAGACCCAAAGACCAGTTTAAGGTTTATTGAGTGGTCTCTCAAACAGGTACAGCGTTTAATTTGTGACCACATGGCCATTGTAAGAGAAGTGTAACTGGGAAAATTCATTGTGAGCAATGAGGCTGCTGGAATGTGTATATGTATGTGTACACGTGTGCATGTGTGTGTATGCACATGCGTGCCTGGGTTGGGGCCTGATGAGGAAGGATGGAGAAGCTGCCACAGTCTTCATGTAATAATGGCAATTTTCTTTTTCCTTCCTTCCTTCTTTCCTTCCTTTCCTTTCCTTTCCTTTCTCTCTCTCTCTCTCTCTCATCTTTTTGTGTGCCAGTATTGGGGCCTAAGCTCAGAGCCTACCACTCTCCCTTGGCTTTTTCACTCAAGTTGGAACTCTATCACTTGAGTCGCATCTTCATTTCCTGCTATGTTGGTGGTTAATTGGAGAAAAGAGTCCTGAAGACTTTTCTGCCCAGGCTGGCTTTGAATCACAATCCTCAGATCTCAGCCTCTTGAGTAGCTAGGATTACAGGCATCAGCCACCGGTGCCCAGCTAACAATGGGACTTTCTATTCAGAAGACAGGAAGTGGCCGATCATAAACTCATGACCTTGAACCCATTTCAATAAGGAGGCCAGAGATGCTGCAGTCCAGGGCTCTGAGGGTTTGATTATGGAATGCAAGAAAGTAAGAATGGGACACTTGGGGGGGAAAGTTGGTGTGTATATGTGAGTAATACAGAGAGACAGGAAATAAAGTAGGTGCTTCATATGAACAAAATTCTTATTAATTCATATAACTTCCTATCAGACAAACATACTGTTCCACTTGACATACCCAGAGATTAGATCTATCCTTCAACTGACTCAAGATTATCAAACTAACAAGTAGTAGAGCCAATGACGAAAACCCAGACCCTAAGCTTTGACCTCTGAAGCCATGGGTGACAGTCAGCATTTACAGATGATTGGAACTTGCCCAGTGTCCCAAGTCAACCCACAGAACATGCATTTGATGCCTACACTCCACAGTGTACCCTGGGGGTTAAAAATGAGTTTAATCCTCCCCCGCTGGATTCAGTGTGTTGCACAGATCTATAGTCCCAGCACAGGGGAGGAGGCTGAGACAGGAGACAGGCTTGGGCTACTTACCTTAATGATGTCTTCAAAGAAAATAAAACCAAAAGGTTGGCGTCAGGCAGAGAAAACCATAAAACAAGGCAGAGAAAACCATAAAACAAGGCATGGGGCGGTCAGTCGGAGGAAGAAGGGGTTCCTCTGCTTCTCCTAGAAGTCAAAGATTCAAATGTAACTGAGGCATTTGGGTGGGGATCCTGAGACACATAGACAGAGTAAGGAGTAAGAAGCCAACAGCAGAGATGGTTACAGCAGCAGAGGCCTTCAGGGGGTCCATTTCTCAGGAAACTGAGGCAACAGCAGAGAAGGTCTTATCCCTACCAAAAGTGAGGGACCTGGGATATTTTCTCCACCACTCTGCCCATCATTGGTCCAGGGCAACATTAACTGTGCATAGCTAGCTTTACCCTGTGCATGCACCCAGGGCACAGCAGCATCAGGAAGAAGCTAAGGGGCAGAAAATTGTGTCAACCCATGAGTACCAAGGAAAGGTGGGTGCTTCTCGAAGATAGACCCAATGGGCACAAGCGAAATGTGTCCCAGTCCCATTTTCTCACTGTGCTTTGCTGAGCAAGACTGGAAGGTGAAGGAGAGGACTCTAGATGAGCACCTCCTGCTTGGGGAAGTAACTCTAGGACTGTCTTTTTCCAAAGGAGCTGCCAGCTCTGCACCACAGGCAGAAATCGCCTGGGACACAAAATTCAAGGAGAAGGAAATCAATCTTCCTGCCATACAAACCCCCACGTCCACGTGAACGCATTCACAGCTCTTCACTGTCCAGCCACTGCGTACTCCTTGACAGGTTCTTATCAACCCATCTTGGGCTCCTTTTTCTGCCGTTGTCACTGCTTTGTTTGCCGCCCTGAGTCCTGCCTTTGAGGAACTGCCGATAAACGCAGTGTTGGCTTCAAGACCCTCCGCGGCTACCGTCTTTTCTCCATCAGACAGGCCAGAGAAGACCCTGCTCTGCTCCTTGCCCTGGGTGGCCCAGCTCACTTCTGCAGGCTGTAATCACTGCCAGCAAGGAAACATAATCCATTCTAGATGTTTCCCAAATCCCCAAAGCTCCTGGAAGGCGAAGAATTTTGTTTCTGTTTTCATTGGTTTATTTGTTTTGTTTTGTTTTTGTGTGTGTGTGTTGTTTTGATCTTAGGAGGTAACAAAACCTGACCTAAACTGACACAGATATATTTATAGTTTTTATTTGATCTAAATATTCATACATTGTACTACATAAATATTCATCTTTAGTTACAGAATGTAGTCCCAGACCCTGCTGAGATTTTATATAATAAATGATCTGTGCACCATATTTCTCTTCCAGGAGCTAAACAATTCTGAATTATAAAACACATTTGGCCCAAGGGATTCAGTTATGGGGTTGTGAGTCTCTAATAATAATATTAGTTCATATTAGTTTACATATTTTATCGTTTTAAGTCTCATGAGAACCCAGTAAGGTTAGTTTCCATGTTCTTCATGTTCCTTTGGCAAGAAAGATTCAGAGGTGCCTGTAACTTGCCCAAGAGCACACAGCTAGTCAATGGCTGACCCAGAGTTTGAACCCATAGGAGTGTGACAGAATCCAAGTTCCCATTTGCTTTGCTGTGCTTCTAATGTATATGTATGCATGTAAATGTATAAGTATACCCGTGCATACATGTAAATACATACCTGCATGTGTATGTAAATGTATAAGCACATATATGTATATGTATAATTATATTGTGGTCATGTATGTAAATGTAAGAGTATATGTATATGCATACATATAAATATATGAGCATACATGTATGTGGATAAATGTATATGTATATGCATACATGTAAATGTATATTTAAATGTATAAGAATATGTTATGTGTGCAAATATATGAGTATATATGCATGTACGTATATGAATATATAGGTATATATGTATATGCATTTATGTAGATGTATAAGCATATACATGTATGCGAATGAATAAGCATATATGTAAATGTGTGTGCATGTAAATGTATACGTGTACTTCTTGTGTGTACAGGAGTGCATGTATATATGTAAGTGTTCATTGTTCCAGCACTCAGCCTGGACTTTTCAGGCTTGAGCCCAGCCTGGCTTTTCCCTGTATGCTCTCTTGAGAAACTTGCACCTTTTTTGTGTGAATCTGGGTTTGAACTCAGGACCTTGTGCTTGCTAGATAGGTGCTCTACCACTTGAAACACATCTCCAGCCCTGTTTTTACTTTAGTTATTTTTCAGGGAAGATCTTGCACTATTTTCTCAGGCTAGCTTCAGACTGTGATCCTCCTTTTTCTGCCTCCTGAATAGCTAGGATTAAAGGCCCACATCACCACACCCAGCTTGTTGGCTGAATACCTTGCTCACTTTTGCTCTTGGCTGACTTTAAATCATAATCCTCCTGATCTCTGCCACCCAAGTGGCTAGAATGATTTTGCTTCTTCTTACTGAATTATTGGCTCAAAGAATAGAGCCATTCAGTCACTAGTCCCACTCCTCCTCTGACCAGCTGAGTTAGTACCACTTTGATTTTCTGGAGGCAACTGAGTGCTCCTCAACCCCTCTCCTCCACACCCTTAGAGGATGCAGCCTGCCTCTTGCAGCTCAGCACCAAAACCGGTGGCCAAGCGAGCCTTAGATCTGTGGCTCCTCCTGGCCACCGACCCTCAGCACCTCTGAGTCCCTAGCACCTCACCTATGTCTCCAACAACTCCCACCTTGCCTGTTCTCTAAGACCAGAGACCAGTCAACCTCTTTCTTGCACACTATTCCAGGACCTGTGCCCAGCCGTGGTTAGTGGCAATTGGTGGCACAAGTGACTGAATGAGGAAATCCAGGTCTAGGCACCTTTGCTGGAGGAGACATAACTTGGTTTTTGAAATAACTCTAACATGTGACTCTGTACAACCTGTAGTGAATATCTCTACAGACCTAAAACTGGGATTTGAGTCCAAGAAAACTGGATCCAGTAGGTGTTCTTAACTCTGTTGATGAAAGGTGCTTGTGAAGTGTTTCATCTTTGTCAGTCACTGTGATGAACTCCTGCCCCGTCTCTACTGATCCTCACAGCAATCTAGTCAAGAAATCACTGTTTCTGGATCCTCTCACTTTAGGAAAAATGGAAGGGACTGAGGACGTAGTTAGCCTCATGTCTATTCTACCAGGCATCAGTTATCACCACAAAGGAAGAAAAACATCACTTCAAAACCCAGTGGGCTTAAGAAAACAATCGCTTGTTCTCGCTCACACACCTGTTGGCTAGATAGCTTCTGAACCTCACCTCCAGTGGGTGTGGCTCTAAGCTGCACGTTAGAGTCAGGCGTGATTGTTCTATTCATGATGATGGCATAGATCAAGAAGGAAAACTTTATCACCCAAACATAGTATGAGCCTCTGATCATATTAACCACACCCACTAACATCCATTGGCCTGTGGCAGTCACATGGCCATGCCTGCCATCCGTGGGCCTAGCCTTCACCAGCCTCCCAGGAGGCCATGGCAAATAGTATGGCTGAGCTTACTGTTAATGGAGGAGGTGAAGGGGCCTTGAGATACAGAATGAGTATCTTCCCAAAAGTCTTCTGCTGTATCATACTCATTAAAAGATAGAGCCAGGAATCCTCAAGGCTTTCAAACACTAAAGCCTATTCTGTCAAGCACTCTCTGAAAAGAAACAAGTACCCAGAGCCCATCTCTGTCATCTCGAAAACAATAGTTGTGGGAGTTTTGCCATTGACCTTAATTAGCTATATAAATCTGCTCTTATGGCAGTGGGAGACAGTGAAATAGCCCAAGGCCTGCTCCGCCCTGGTCACATGGTCCCTTCCACCTGCAAACAGGTTCCTTGCTTCTCTCTGAGCCTTTAGTTTATCACTAGAAAACTGGCTTTCCAGTCTGGCCCTTACCTATCTCACCACGCAACTTGGAGTGCATCATCCAAGCCCCAAGCAAGTGCATTTGAATCCTTTGCTTGGCTGGCGTGTTCTCTTGTGTTTACAAGGGATTGTTAAAACTTTCCAAGTTTTGGTGCTGTGTTTTCACTGGGACAGTGGAAGGACTAGAAAAGCCTCCCAATGGGTTAATTTATTTGTATTTTGTTCTAGTTCCTGACATTTGGAAAAGGCTTGAGAACCTTATTAATGTTTGCTAGTTTGATCTGCTTTGTAAGAAGATAGATTGAACTGCAGAATCCTGGGACATAGGCTTGCTGTTTTCCCTTCCAGAGGGACAAGGTCTGAAACTGCTGCACCAAGTTACAGGAAGGTTGTTTCTCACTGGTCATGGTTGCATCTCACAGACATTATGAGTAGATCCCAGCACTACTACCCTCTGTGCCCAGAAATGGCCTCAAGCCACGGCAAAGACTCATGGAGAGGACTTCTCTGAAGTGGACAGAGAATCAATAAAAGAGCAAAACAAATCCAGGAAAGCAGGACATGAACGGCCAGGAGGAGGGAGTTTGCTCACCAAGCTGGAGGATGCCAGGAGGGTGTGGTAAAGGAGGAGGGAAGAGTCGTGGGCGAAGAGTTTAAAAGGAAAGTCACAGAACAAATTGTGCAGTGTCTCGAAAGAGGATTTCACAACTTGGTCTTCTTTCTAGATGCCAAGTAGAAACTACTCTATGGATTTTGTCCAAGAGAGAGATTTGATCTGACATATATATTGGAAAGATCACACCAGAAGTGATGTAGAAAGGGCAAGGAGAAAGGTTGAGTAGAAATTGGAGACCCAAGAAAGCTATTGCAATCCCAGTTATTCCATTAAAGTGACTTCATTTAGGGTGTCAGATGTGGAAACCATTAGATGGTCTTATATCTTAAGGTATTTATTTAATATAGGTAAGGTATTTGTTGAGAGATTGCATATGATAGAAAGAGAGAAGTTAACAATGATAATAAAGTTTGTAGCTTGGAAAATAGTTGAACAGAGGTGTGTGATGTTTTCTGGGGATAAGGTCAGTAGGAAAAGAGCAAAGAAGGGTTAAAAGGTGAGTGCTCAGTTTGGAATGGACTAAGTTTTAAGTAGCCATTTGTAGACATAGAGACTAGGCAGAGAGATGCTAAGTACTGTAATATTAATTTCCATGTTTAGGTGGCCTAAATTACGTTCCTCTCTCACATGTAAGGGGGCTCTCACATGATGCTGGGGGCTTCCATACGGTGACTCAAAGACCTACGCTCTTTCCATCTTGTGGCGCTCCCCTCTCCTAGGGTTACGGTGCACTGACAAATGAGAAAAGTGGACACTGGGGAAGAATTCCAGACGGCCCAACCTCTATGCAAGGGGGCTGGTGTGTCAGAAAGGGAGCTAGAAACATCCTAGACACACGAACACTACAGAAGCAGTCATGTGAGGTTTGGATGGTAAGACATCCTTGCCACAATTCCACAGTGAAAACATTGAAGGCCAGGGGAAATGCAATGGTGACAGTCAGACAAGATTGGGCTGGAGATGGAAAGTGAGGAGTCATTAGCATGATTAAATTACCAGCAGCGCATTTCTCAGAAAGTACTCCTATTGTTAGGTATACACCTGGCGATGTGCATATGCATAGATGTTGATAAAAATATTTGCATCTATATTTATCTGGATATAAAGTTAACCTTTTAAGACTAACAAAATGTGATCATGCCAAACATATTGTCTCATAAGTGGCTTTTTATTTACATTGACTATTTCTTGGATATCTTTACATAGTAAGGTGAATAGCTTGCTTCTCTCTCTCTCTTTCTCTTTCTCTCTCATCTATCAGACTTTACCAGCTACATACTGTCCTTTTATATGGCTTTACCAAAGAATAGACTCATATTGTCAATTAGATTGCAAGCTATTTTCATTGTCTTTAATTGTTCAGATATTGTAATGACATCTTCATGCATTATATTCAAGCACTAATATAATACAAGCCTATCTACAAGATAAAAATCCTGGGAAGTAAATTGAAGTCAAAGGCTTATACATCTGTCTTTTTGTTCCAATCATTGTTGATCCATCACCCTCTGAAAATGTTGTGGCTATATATGCCCCACAGCAGTACATGAGAGTGTTTATTAGTTTTATAACCAATTGAAATGTAAGAAGAATCTGAATATGCTGATGCGGTAACATATTTAAGAAGGAATAGGACAGTCATGTATTGTGTAGGTGACTTTGATTTTAATTCCTTTAAAATATTACTTATACTTCAGTCTTCAGTGTGTTATATCTCTCTGCTAGAAGTCTCATTTGATTTACAGAAGCATTTTTGCATATACATCTTAAATACCTAAAGTGTGTTAAAGCAGTACTGCATGACTCATGTAAAATCATGCCAATGTAATCCAAGGAGGACGCTCTTAGGGAGGGACACAAAGACGCAATTCCTATGTGCCTCTGATTATATAAAATCTCATTTATTGAAATGAACTTCGAAATGGAAGCAAGAGATTTCTTTGTTGTTGTTGTTGTTTCCTTTTCTTTGTGTCTTGTTTGTTCGTTTATCTGTCTTTGGGAGGGTAAGGGGCACAGAAATGGAGGGACAGAAGGTGAATAAATGCAGCAGTGGTACTCACTGGAAACTATGTTGGAAATGAATTATACAACTTTGTATGAAGTTGGGAGGGAAAATCTGGGAGAGAGTGAGAGAAGGGATGATATTGTCCAAAAAGAAATGTATTCATCACCGGACTTATATAACTGTAACCCCTCTGTGTATCATGTTTATAATAATCATGATAATAAATCCTCTCAATGTAGTAGCTCACTTTGTCATTCAATGCGATTAATACACAGCTAGGTATGTTAAATTTATAGCACACCATAATAAAATGTTTTTCATTAAAAAAATGTTGATCCTATTTTTCCCAGGTTCTGTTACAATGTGAAATTTAAATTATGGTTCTTAGTACAAGCTAGATCTTGATTAGAGTCATTTGAAGACTGTGGTTTTCATGTCACAGATAGGCGTCATAATTATCTATTGCAACTTCTCCAAAAATCAGATTAGCAATTAGCTGGCCCCCTGATTGGTCTGACTTCCTGGACACTGCTCTTCAGCACTGAACATTTGCTTTGTGCTTGAAGGATTTGTTTGTGTGTTTCCTATGTGTGACGAGAGCTTTTCCATAATTAGCTCCTGGGGGATGTTCTGTTCCAACAGTTAAAGAATAATTACAGCCTTATGAAAAGTGAAATGTCCTAAGCTTCCTTTTGTTGTGGTTTAATTGTAGGCAACAAGTCTGGGAAGTGTCTCATTTCAAGTTGTGATAGTGAAGTTGTAGCTTTCATTAAAAAAATGTGAATTTGGTAAAATGGCAAATTGGTATCATTTTTAAAACAAACAAGCAAATCACCCTATTAAAACAAGCCTTGTGATATTTCATTAGTTCATAATTTTTATTACAAATTAAATTGTGACACTGAGAAGCTACAAGGTTATAAAAGGAGGCAACAGAACTTGGTAAAAAAAAAATAGTTTACCTCAAAAGGCATCAATTGGGAAATGACACAGGAATAGACTGCTAATTAGTACCGAAAAAAGAAAGAGTAAGTGTGAAAGAGGAGGAGGGAAAAGATGAGAAAGAAAAAGAAGAAAGAGAGGAAGGAAGGAAAGATGAAAGGAAGGAAGGCGAGAGGGAGGAAGGGAAGGAAAGGAGGAGGGGAAGGAAGGAGAAGGTGGAGAAGAAGGAGAAGGAGGAAGAGAAAAACCAGGAGGAGGAGAAGCAGAGGAAGAAGTGGAAGAGGAAGACGAAGGGGAGGGAAAGGAGAAGGAGTATGAGGGGGAGAGGAAGAGAAAAAAGAAATCGCAAGCTAGTTCTCACAGATCATAGAGATGTGGGCAGAAATGAGACTAAAACACATTAAAAAGAGTATATTTCCTTTGGTGTGCTTTATTTTTGAAAAATTGACATTTTTAGAGGGTGGGATTGAATCAAACTGTACTAAGGCACCTTTTTACCCCCAAGGAAACACGAGTGATGAGAATGCTACTTTGTGTCATAAAGTTGCATCTAGTCAACACTTCCTGGGTAATGTAGCACACAAAATCTCCCCAAACACTGTCTTTAAATGTCCAGCATTCATGTGTCACCCATTGGCTAGAGGTTGGCTACAACATCACATGTGACTTGAGCTCACACTTCCTCCTGAGGCCAGTGTCCATGTTAGTCAAAACACGGAGGAGATTAGCTTCTTGGGAGTCTTCTGTACACCAAAGCGGTCTCAGGCACAGCCCACAATCGATGGGGTGGAAGGCTTACTGTTGTCCCAATGGAAGATCAGAAGAAAGAATGTGCTAAGCCATTATGAGATCATCACAGGAACAAGTGCGGACCATCATGGCTGAGATGATTTTCCCTACCAACAGAAATTTAGAAAAGATCTTTAAATATTGAAATCTCCCATGCCCCCGCCCTCACCCTTGGGCCTTTGGTTACATATGGCCAGTCTTAAAACTGGAAATGTTGAAGAAAATGGGATGAACTATTTTACTTGGGCGCTGGATATGTCAATTGGCAAGGGAGATTTGGACTGTTGGGATTAAGTAGCCAACAGAGGTAAAGGAGAATCTCTGACCTGTCCATCTCAACATCTTTTCAGGACAAGGGTTGCTAAACAAAAGCAGGCTTGCTCTGAAGTCTACTTTCACATTGCTTCCAGACAAACTCTGCTTTGTCTCCAAGCATTCCAGGTTACTTATCACAACACCCTGAGGTACCCACATGGCACGAAGCATGTGGGTAGAAGTCTTGGAGATGACTGAACTTGGGGGTAACATAAGAAAGAATCAAGTTGTACAATGACCTTGGCCAAGGACATCACTTGGAATGGCTGACTTGCTTTCTACCATTTTGAAGAATATCATGAGGAAATTCCTAGAAACTATGTCCTACATCAAACAATCAGAAGAGATGAAAGGGATGGTCCCTAGTCCGCCCTTCACTTTGTGAAGGATAGCAACAATTTTGAGATTGTCATGGCTGCCTGGGAGAAAATTCACAATTCTGTGCACGCACGGTGCCAGGTTGATGAATAGCTTCTTGTGGTAAATATCTACCTGAGAACACTCCCCTATTCTGGAATAGGCTCAGTCCATGCACGAGGCAGGCCTTGAATGCTGGGAAAGTTCACATCCAGGAGAGCAGCCCTTACATATGCAGTGACAGGCAGGAATTGATGCTTACATACCCTGAGCTCCCTCTTTTATTGCTTAAAAAGCTCAGGCTCATTCTACACCGTCCAGTAGACCAGAGCTAGAGAGGCCTGCAGTAGTAACTGCTGCTGGCTGGTACACCTTGCCTGTGGCCTTTCCACTGTCAGATTCACTTCCCCCTCTCCTGCAGGGAATCACCTCCAAAAGAAACTACTTGGGCCAGGTGCCAGTGGCTCACACCTGTAATCCTAGCTAGTCAGGAGCCTGAGATGTGAGGATCACAGCCCAAAGCCAGCCCAGGCAGGAAAGTCCCTGAGACTCTTACCTCCAACTAACCAGAAAACTGGAAGTGGTGCTGTGGATCAAGTGGTAAAGCACTCACCTTGAGCTGAAGGGCTCAGAGACAGCACCCAGGCCCAGAGTTCCAGCCCCAGGACTGAGCCCCCCACCACAAAAACCCAAACCAAACCAAAACAAAACAAAACTACTTAATCTCAGACTTCCATGTCAGGAACAGCTGGTGTGGGGAGGGGCAGCAATCTCATATACCATACACCTATAAAGCTTTCACTAATTGGTATAGAAATAAAGTAGCAGAAGGAAAGAAAGAAAGAAAGAAAGAAAGAAAGAAAGAAAGAAAGAAAGAAAGAAAGAAAGAAAGAAAGAAAGAAAGAAAGAAAGAAAGAAAGAAAGAAAGAAAGAAAGAAAGAAAGGAGGGAAGGAAGGAAGGAAGAGAGGAAGGGAGAGAGGAAGGAAGAAAGAGAGAGAGAGAGAGAGAGAATTACTCTGCATCACTGCTTCATTTATAGTCAGCCTTCAAGGCTGACAGACATCTAGTCCACCACAGGGGAGAGCCTCCGTGACACTGGAGGCAGAGCCCTCCTCATCCTGTCCCCAAGGGCTTGTCAGGAAATGGAAATAGAAATGGAAATGGACTAGGGAAGTTTCCGCTAATCTTCTCAAGTTCTCAGGTTTCCAGGGGCAAGTCTAAATGTGCTTGCCTGACTTTCACACACAAGAGAAGTGTTCCTTCTTAAAGAAAAAAAAAATATGTCTTGATCTCTAGCATTCTTACCAGATTTTATAATCCACATGAACAAGGTAAATCTTTTAATCCAAGGCATTGCCATCCCTGCTTTGAAAACTGTTACAAAAAAAAAATCTAAGCCATCTACACTTGTATTCTGGATGAGCAATCAGCAGGAAACAATTTGCCTATTTCTCTTCTTTCTTTCTCTATTTCTTTCATTCTTTCTTCTTTCTTTCTTTTTTGTTGGTCATGAGGCTTGAACTCTGGGCCTAGGTGCTGGCCTAGGAGCTCTTCAGCTCAAGACTAGCACTCTACCACTTGAGCCACAGTGCCACTTCTGGCTTTTTCTGTTTATATGGTGCTGAGAAATCAAACCCAGGGCCTCACGTATCCGTGGCAAGCACTCTGCTACTGAGCCACCTTCCCAGCCCATTGCCTCTTTCCTGATGTTTCTTTTTTGTGTGTGAGGGGGATCAGTACTGAGGCTAACTCAAGGCTTGAGTGCTGTCTCTTAGCTTTTTTTTTTTTCACTCAAGATTTGCACTATACCACTTGAGTCATACCTCCATTTCTAGCTTTTTGGTCAAAATGAGAGATGAGCTTTACAGACTTTTATGCCTGGAGTGGTTTCAAACCTCCATCCTCAATATCTCAGCCTCCTGAGTAGCTAGGATTATAGGCATCAACTGATCATGCCTGGCTCTGTGCAGTCGTAAGCTTGACACAGAGACCTTCTGCTCCACAGAGGGTGTCAGCCAGGCAGATTGTGCCACAGATGACCTCTGAAGCTGACAAAGGAGCCCATCCAAATGCATCTGCTTGAAGTCTTGGTGAGCCTAGAGCTTCTCTACACCCACAGGTGGCTCCAATGGCCAGGACTCTCACCCCACCAGCAGTGTTCTCCTTTGTGAGAACTTATCACGCTCAGTACAAAGGAGAGATGGAATGGATGGATGCAGGTGGGAATACCTGCCACATGGAAGGTCACCCATCCACAGATTTAACCTTTTAATCCAAAAAGAGTCTTGCTCTTGGGCAGAATTGGTTTACTCTTTGCATTATTTATGCAATCTGTTCCTAGTTTCTTTTGAGGGAACCTTTTTTGAGGTGTCTGGGTGAAAATGTTTAATGGAAATATTTATTGTATTAAGGCAATATAAATATCTCAGCCCAATGCAATACATGAGGTATCTGTATACTTTTCCTAAAGTTGAGAGATCCCATTTGCTTTTCAAATAGATTCACAGTGTCCCATTTACTTACAATGATTGACTTAAGTCTAGTTACTTTGGAGCCCTAGTCTTAACTCATTTACTTCACTGTGAATATAGTCTGGTTATTTTTGAAGTTATTGAATGAAGCTGGTTCTAAGACCATGATCAGGGTTGTGGTTCAAGGCCAGCCCTGGATAAAAGTTCCTAAGACCTCAATTCAATAGCTGAGTGCGGTGGCATACATCTGTCATCTCAACTACATAGAAATGGTAGGGGAGAGGATCACAATCTAGGTCAGCCTGAATAAAAAAGCAATGAAAGTAAAAAGGGCACGGTGGGGGGTGGTGGTGGTGGTAATGGCTCAAGTGGTAGAATACCTGCCTTACAAACACCTTGAGTTCAAACTCCAGAACCACACACACACACATACACACACACACAGAGACAGAGAGACAGACAGAAACAGAGAGACAGAGAGAGATTGTTTTGTCTGAAAGATGAATAAGTTCTTCCTTGCACTTATTAATTATCCTAATAATTCCCACCTTCCCTCTGATCTAATGTGGGTGGTGGGGGGAAGGGGTTACTGTTTAGTCCAATCAACTGCACACTGAAGAAGTTAAGTTTTGTGTGGTTCCACTGTCTCAGTCTCCTTTGTTTTAAATCTCAATTACAATCTAGTTCTTTGTAAACAGTGGATAATCTTGTAGGAATGTTCTTTGCTTTGCTGAGGGATGACTGGCCTTTTTGGCTGGCCAGTCCCTCCTCAGCTCTACCACCCAAAAGTCTTAAAATACTTCCAGTCCTTCAGAACCTGGATAAATGAACGTTCCTTTGTAATGCTAAAACCTAAGCTTTGTTTTTTCAGGCTCTTCGGAGGGACTCTTTTACCTTAATCCTCTTAGTCTGTGTGCCTTGAAGTGATAGCGCTCCCCACGTGTCAGGTTTCAGGGAGCAGAGTCTCTTTGGAAGGAGCTTTTCGGACCCTTCCTGGGATTCTTACCCATCATCCTGGTGGGGAAAACTTAAAAAGATTCCTGGCTTCCAAGATTGCTCTGGGCTTGGAAATCTACCCACAATGCATTTAACAAAAGAAGAGGAGAGGCAAGGAGGAGGCGGAGAGAGGATTTAAATGACAATTCTTTGTTTCTACTCTTGTACTTTCTAAGTATTTTTTCAATTGTGGAGGCCCTCTTCCCTTGCCTTCTTTCTTTGAAAGCCTTACAATCCTGCTTATTTTGATAAAGTCCTATATTCCCATGATCAGGCCCAATACCTTTGATAACAAGCTATAGCATGTCTGAGCTGGTGTGAGAGCAGTTTGGAAGACCCATCTATATTCCGGCTACTGGCCCACAAGCCAGACCTCAACAAGGTAGCTGGGCAAAGATTCCTCGCTTCCCAGAAACATTTAAGCACCTGGCAGTGCCCACAAGGTAGTAAGAGGTGCAGATACAGAGTAAGGAAATTCGGAGAGCACCGCTGGCAAGATTCATGGTGTTTATTGTTAATGGCTCCTCCCTGGTTACTGTTTGGGACTTAGTGAAACTCATTTAATAACCAGTGTATCTTCCTAAGAACTAAGCCAATTTCTCCAGAAAAATAGATCATGGGTGTACACCTGCATCTCAGTCTTGTATGTGACTTTGTTAAAAATGTAAACTCTCATGACTCTTTGGCAGGGAACAGCAGATCCTTCACTTCTAACAAAATTCACCCCCTGATTTTAGAGCAACTGGAGATCAAGGATCTCAGCCTCTAGTTTCCCAGCCACTTCTCACTGGTTAAGATGGTTTGTACCATTCTAGATCTGCTTTCTACCCCCAACTCCTTTTAGTGGCAGAGAGACTACCAGCATGAGATCTTCTGTTGATTTTTACCTATTTCAAGTGACACTGCTCTCCCCTACTTCTGATAATTGGTCCCAGATCTTCCTCTGAGAAACCAGTCTGTTCTTGATTTTGACAACAGACCAGAACCACATCCTCATACCTCTAGGGGTGGACATATGACCCAGGACTAGCCAATCAGCATATTCTATTCCCTGCCTCTCCAGTGACTGGTTCAATAGTAGACATGTGACCAGCTAATTCTGTGAGAGACAACCTAGCAAAGTTGAGGGAGAGAAACTTTTTTGGCCAGGACTTCTGATTAGGAATGCTGGAAGCTTAGAACTAATGCAAGGAGTCAGGGTCCCCAACACAGGCAATCCTGAACAGGGAAAGGAGCTGGAATGAAGTCCTCTTGGCTGGAATGAAGTCCCTGAGTTCAGATATATCTGAAGAGAGACCTGACTCGAGAGTATCACCAAAGCATTGCATCACCTTCCTGCTTCCACCAGTTTAACTTGAATTTATAACACTGTTCCTCAGATGTCACAGCTTAGGTGTGACCTGAGCTAGACCAGACCACACATTAGCACACTAGAGTTCACCAGATATAATGGGGCTTACTTGCAGTCATGGAAAAGTAGCAAGTTACAGTCATGAACATAGCAACAAAGTCCAACACATACTCAATAACAAAGACTGTGAAGTTGAAGAGACAAGACTGCAAGTCTTGACTCTGTCAATTGCTAATCTGGATATGTTGCTAAGAGATTATATCTATAATATGATAATGATAGTAGCAGTGAATTGGTAACTACAAAAATTTATGAGATAACAAATGTAAAATACTTATGATAGTTGCCATAGTAATTACCCAGTTAACATTGGTTCATCTTAGGTATCTTGTGATACTTCTTTGACATTTGTGTCCCACTTAACCCTAGGTTGATGTGCTTCACAAGTATCTTCCCAGCCCCCACACTTCATCCTACACTATCTTCCTTCACCCTCCCTTTGTCCTAAACTTTTTTTTCTTTTTCTGGTCTTGGGGCTTGAACTCAAGGCTTGGACACTGTCTCTGAGCTCTTTTTGATCAAGGCTAGCTCTCTACTACTTTGAACCACAGCTCTACTTTCTGTTTCTGGGAGTTAATTGGAGATAAGAATCTCACAGGGACTATTCTGCCCAGGTTGGCTTCGAACTGCAATCCTCAGATGTCAGCCTCCTGAGTAGCTAGGGGTAGCAGTAGATCCTCTGTTGATCAGCTCTGACTAGACTTAAGTCTCTGGGCCTCAATTTACCTATTTGAAAAGAATTGGGTATGGGAGAGGAAGAACATGAGATTCCCACACATTTCTTCTGTGACTCTACAGCACTTGGTGAGCAATTTGCTAAAAGTTCTAGGAAAACATCTCAATTTTGTACTGCTTCATCTTTTTTTTTTTTTAACTAAAATGCTTTAAAGTATGTTTTCTTCCCCTCCATAAGGAACTGTAGTGTGATTCCATATGTATAAATTTGACTAAGAATATAATATATTACTGTACACTTTGTAGTTTTACCACAAATGCTATCAACGGGTATAAGAATGTTCTTTTGAAGTTTCCAACCTAGAAGATAAATTGCATTTTTTAAATACCTGAAGATCCCACCCCCACCCTATTTCTACTCATTTCTTTGATGGGTATAATGCTGCAATCTTCTTCCAGTTTCTCATTTTTTTGGCAAATGACTGATTCACAGATTCCAAGTCGTATTCAGAATGTATTCAGTTAAAACAAATCAAGTCCGACAGTTGTCACAGAAGCATTTAATCAAAATTACTTCAACATTTTTTAACAATGCCTGATGTACTAAGGGATGTCTTTGAAGTACAGAGCTCCCAAAATATTTAGTGTTAACAGTTTTAGACAGGTGTGTTGCCAAAGACATGTAAGGATGTGCTGAGTGAAGATTATTATTTGCAGTGAAGTGAGCCTCTGGAAAAATATTTATGTCTTAATTGGATGGAATTCCACCTGTCATTTTATCAAACGCTTTGCGTCTGGTCCCTTTTGCTTAGAGTCCAAGACAAAATAAAAAAAAATGTTTTAGTTGGGAGAATTAATGTGACACATGTTTGGGCTTTGTGGAAACATTGCATTTGCTTGGCAATGATTCTGAGAGAATGTTCTAGAAACCTGAAATAAAGTTTGCAATTAGAATATAGAAACTTGGATCTAAAGGGAAAATGTAAGAAAGAATGGCAGAAAAGCAAAAGCTGCAAAGCCCCCTTTTAGCAAAGTTACCATGAGGATTGGGGCAGGGGCCACCTTTGTACTGCTTTTTTTACATGGTCGTGAGACTCAGGTTCTTTTGGCTTGGGTCACATTTTAACCATACATTTTTGTTCTCTGGTATCTGGTGCTGTCGAATGCATTATTGATTCATTCTCTTGGATTTTCACAGCCTCACTCCTGGCTCTTTTTTTTTTTTTTAATTGGTGGTACTTGAACTCTTCTTTTGTTCATTATAAGATTTTTTTTTAAATCAGTTCTAGGCACTGTCCCTGAGCTTTTCTGCTTAAGGCTAGTGCTCTACCACTTTGAGCCACAGCTCCACTTCTGGTTTTCTGGTGGTTAATGGTTAAAGTCTCACAGACTTTCCTGCCCAGGCTGGCTTTGAACTGTGATCCTCAGATCTCCTGAGTAGCTAGGACTATAAACATGAGCCACCAGTGCCTGGCTCTGGCCTTTGTTTAGACCAGGATAATAGCCCTGTATTGGCTTTGTCTGGTAGCTCTATCAGGCCCAGGTGTCCACTTCTGGAACCCTGCATGGTTGTCCCTGTGAAGAAGCTACTCTGGTTCTGTGACCAAATATTTTCAAATAAGAAATATTTCTTTGGTAGGACGAAGTTCTGACCCATTCTAGCACTCATATTCATAATGTGCATGCTACACTATATCCTGAGACCAACTCTTGTGTAATTCTTATGATTCTAACTCTCCCTGTCCTGAGGAAGGGAGGAAGGAAGGCGTGAGTGGGGTGACCCTGGCCTGGTTCTGGTTGTGGTTTGCCATAAAAAGTAGAAGTGGTGTGAGTCAAAGTCCAGAAGCAGCAAGCACAGAGTGACCATCCTGTGCTTCACCTACACCAGCAATGTGGGAATGTGTTAAAAATAAGAAAAGCCCACACTGTAGACATGACCTCTCTGCCTTTCTTCCTAACTATAGAAAGACAGTGTCCCTCAGCTTCCTTGTCTGCAAGTAAAAATACTATACTCATAGGGTCCTTCTAAACAAGGCTTAAAAGATACAAGGCATACAGTGTGATTAGAATATCATTAATCAGTTAAGAAGCCTTGATTGGCCTTGAACTCTCAATCTTCCTGCCTCAAACTACTAACTGCTGAGAATATGTGTATACTACCATGCTCAGCTTAAAGTCTAAAACCTTTCAAGTGCCAAATGGCACCCTCAGTGGGAAGTTCCACACTTGACCTCTTGTGATAGATCACAGTCAAAACACAGGTATGCTAAAAAAAAAAAAGTATTGTATAAAATTGCCTTCAGCATCTGTGAATAAAACATACATGAATTATAAATGGACTTCATGTTTAGGCCTGGGTCTCATCTCCAAGATATCTCAAGCATTTTAGATAAAGGCTATTCAACCTGTACTGCTGCTGTTGTCAATCAGGAGAAGCAAAGAGTAAGACAGCTGAGTCCTTAGGCATCCATAAAATAGAGAGTCGAATATGGCAAGTAATTTGGGATCAGTGACAGTGTCCATTGTTATGGCTGTTAAATGGCATGTTGGACCTTGTCATTTATTCTTGACAATGGCCAGTGATCTTCTGAGGAGACTGAAATTCCCCCTCTCCCCCCCTGCTTGTCTCCAGTACTTTCCAGGAGCAGATATTTTTCAGTAATTGGTAGCATTTTCCCCTAGTTCTTGCAGTTAGCCAAGCAGCCAAAATGCTAAGTAATAGAAACATAGTAAGGTCAGGCCCAGAGATGTTTTGCTGATAGTGGACTTTCATACTTCATTCAATAGACAAATTGCTTTTCAGAACAAGCTATATAGTATGATACATTTATCTAAAGAGAATATTTGGGGGAGAGAAATATTCTGAGAAGCATAGTTCTTTTCTTAAAAAGATAGTCTCAAAACTCAAAGTGTTAGGTAATTATTGTTTAAATGTTTGTCAAGAAACTTTCTTGGAATGTTAGTGTTAGAAGAATCTAGAAAGATCTATTCCTCCAATTGTGGCTTAAAAAAAAAAAAAAAAACTCTAATCCAGATGTCAGTTGAAGAATCTTGACTCCTAAGAATCAAAAGAAATTGGTCTGGCTCCAATCCCAGCATGGAGAGAGCCCTAGGACCTTTCTAATCTTTCGGGGACTCCGGAGGTGGAAGAGGGAGTAGCTGATGGGCTGGTTTGGTTTCATTGCTTGTATGCTTTTCATTCCATGTGACTCTACTTTTTGCTTAGTTCTCTCTATTCTCTCCATTTTTCTCACTAGACTTCTATGTGTCCCAAATTAGAACTGGAGATTTCCACATTAAAACCCATCTACCTCTGGTGGCTCACACCTGTAATCCTAGCTACTCAGGAGGCTGAGATCTGAGGATCGCGGTTCAAAGCCAGCCCGGGCAAGAGAGACCGTGAAACTCCTATCTCCAATAAACCACCAGAAAACCGGAAGTGGCGCTGTAGCTCAAGTGGTAGAGTGCTCGCCTTGAGCTGAAGAGCTGAGGGACAGCGCCCAAGCCCAGAGTTCAAGCCCCACAACTGACCAAAAAAAAACCATCTACCTGGGCTGGTGACATGGTTCATATTATAGAGTGCCTGCCTAGTAAGCAGGAATTTCTGCCTTCATTCACCAGTATGGACAAAACAAACAAACAAAGTAAACTCATTCACATAGGCTCTTTGTGTACGTGGGAGATACTTCTTAGGTCGGAGGAAAAGAGATAGCAGGAATGATGACAGTCTCTGCTCTTGCTTAGAAGCCAACTTCCTTCCAGTTTCTTGAGTGCTTTTGTAATGAGGAATATCCCCACTAGACCACCTTGAAACAAGATTACCCAGCTTCTCTCCTCCTGATCTTTAGGATGAAGGAAAGTGTTACCCAAAGGTAAGAGATATTTCAATCAGGTAAACAGAGTCCAAAAGCATGAAATCATTCATGCAGATAAATGGAGCAGCGATGCCCTCAACAGCCAACTAGGTCACCAACGCTGTACTGCTGAGCCCCATTCTTAACATGCTGATGTTCCTAAATATATCATGAAATACTCTGACCAAGGCACGAACAACTCAATGCTTATGCACTCAACACCAAAGCTTGAGTGAATCAGGCTAGATCTTTCTGGATCTATCAGATAGAATTATGCTCTACACTTGGGACCTTATTTGCACCACAACAGACTTTGGAGGTCCTAGTTAGAATTAGAAGACATGCTGGACTTACAGGGAGACAGAACTGGGTGAAACACCAGGTATATGCTTTTCTATCTACAGAAAACTTCAGCGTAGGGTAGACAATTCCACTCCACCATGACCACTGGGCTCCTGCAGGCTCTAGAAGCTGATGGAGTCCTGGATGTGGTTTCCACCCTTGAGGCAACAGCAGCTTAGAGACAAAAGCCAAATCAGCATGCACGTTGTGATGCACCCGAAGGTATTTACGGTAACAGAGCTACAAGATGTATGAGGGGGGCACCATTCTGTGCAGGGGGTGACTTTTGTTCTCTGGGGACAGGGACATCTTGGCCTTTGTGTCATCAAGCTCTGCCCATGGTCACAGCTTCTATTGTATATGATCATTATGCTTACTTAATAGTGTGATCGTAAATATTTTATATCTCCAAGAAAAATTTCACATATATTTTTGGTGAATTTTCTTATGATCCCTAGCACCAACAAAGAGGTTCCTATCACCTAGTAGAAAACTCAAGGATTAGACAAAATTTGAGCCCTCTGTGGGGAGAAGGAGATGCATCATTTCTTCTTGTTGCTATAGTAGTGGTAGTTGAGTTTGAACTCAGGACCTCATACTTACTAGGCAAGCATGCTCTACCACTGAACTACCATCTGCAGCCCAATTTTGTGCTGGTTATTCTTGAGATGGCTCTCACTTCCTGTCAGAAGTGTGCCTGGATCACAGGCAATCCTCCTATTTTAGGGTTTCCATAGTTGCTGGGAAGGCAGGCCCATGTACCACATCCAGCTTTCCTCACTAGAGGAAATTTCAAAAACTTTTCTCCTCAGGCCTGTATGGAACCCTGATCCTCTCTATGCCTGTCTAGGATGACAGGCACACACTATTGTACTCAGCTATTGGTTGAGAAGGGAGTCTCTAAAACTTGACTGGCCTCAAATCACAACCCTCCATTGCCTGCCTCCCATGTAGCTTAGATTACATTAGATTACATCCACCAGCCACCAACCCCTGGCAGGTGAGATGCATCCTAAATGGGCGCTTCTGAGGAAATTGTGTGGAGATGGCAAGAGTACCGCAGTGTCCTGAAAGAAGGTGCAGTAACTGTTGTTCCTGGTGACAAGTGATAGAGATGAGCTGCGGTTCACTCTAGAAGAGAAATGAATTTATTAGCAACAATGCACGGATTCAAAATTCCATGTTGAGTTTGAGAAGCAAGCCAGAAAACATAGGCATAAAGGGCAGGAGACCATGCAATGAGGAACACGGCCAAGGGCACCCAGTGCACAACCTGGCTGGGACAGCCCGACTGTATGGCTCTGCTAGGCCATTCCGGGAGGTATTGCTAGACCTCAAAGTGGTTCTCTGCTGTCCTGCATCTTCTATTGACTCCTGTAAAAAAAAATAAAAATAGGTCTAAAATGGAGTCATTTGATTGGGCAGTGTGAGTCCCATGCCCACTAATGCACAGCCAGGAAGCAGGAGAGGGAAAAGCTTGTCCTTGTAGCTTTCCTAGTGGGTTAGAGTTGGACACCTTCCTTCTAGCAATGCTTCTAAGGTGATAATTCCCCAAACAAGTAGATTCTGAGGATCTATAAAGACTTCCTTCCTTCCTTCCTTCCTTCCTTCCTTCCTTCCTTTTTTCCTTTTCTCCCTTTCTCCCTCTCTCTCTTCTTTCTTCCATTTATTTATGTTTGTGTCAGTACTGGGGCTTGAACTCAGGGCCTGGCTTTTCCACTCAAGGCTCCTACTCTATCACTAGAACTACAACTCCACTTCCATTTTTTGCTGCTTAACTGGAGGTGAGTGTCTCACAGACTTTTCTGCCCAGGCTGGCTTTGAACCACGATCCTCAGATCTCAGACTCCTGAATAGCTGGGCTTACAGGAATGAGCTACCAGAGCCTATCTGGAAAAAAGAGAGAGAGAGAGAGAGAGAGAGATTTTAAAACGAAGCAAAGGGTAGCACAGACCAAGCCAGAGTTGGACAAAAAGATCTCATGAGGAATAATGTTCTAGCAGCTTGATTAGAGGCAGGGAGGGAGGACAGTGGAAAGTATGTTTGCCATGGTACCTTGGAAGGGACTTAACAGAGATGATGCTGGAATGGAAACCTGGTTTCATGTACCCAAGGATTGAGTCTGAGTGGAGGAGTCGGGCCTGCCCTGCCCAGCTATTCTTTTGATCCTTCCTATATAAAGAAAACCAGGGCACCAAGATATTGGGCATCAATTGAGAGTATGCGCAAAAAGCCTAGCATTTTCTCTTGGCCCTTCCTTTCCCACATGAGTTATTGCTTTAAAAGTTGAAAGACATTCTGGGATATCAAAGACACCTGGAAAATAGACCCAGGAGTTGAAAGAAAGTGTATTTGCTGTAGGGCCTTTGGGTAAGAATTTATGTGAACTTGAAACTTTTATGGAAACAAAGGCATTTCGATGGCAATTTCGGTGAGGACATTCTTTCGAGAAATCCTCCAAGATGTGATAGGTGTATTATTAGAGAAAGCAGGAAGCTTCTAGACTATGTCCCTCGAGTGGACCTGAAATGATTTTTTGAATCTTTTCACACAGAGATTAAAATTCGGGTGGGTCACTTTCTGCAGCCCTGACCTGCAAAGGGGAGGGGTGGGGTGGGCCGGGGGAAGGGATGAGGCTTTTCTGCCAGGGAGCTTCTCATCTTCTCTGGACAAGGCAGCCTTTTGTGTCCTGGCAGGAGGGGGGACTGCAGGCACAGAGACAAGGTGTGGCTGATGGGACCCGATAAACCCCCCACAAAAAGCTCTCTGTAGTGCTGAAAGGGTCTCCAATGTAGCTCTTTAATTTCCTTGCTTGGAAATCTTTCTCCTCCTTTTATCCTGGGCCTTTATCTTAACTTCTAATCGGAGCAAAGCAGCAGCCTTTCAAATTGAACAAATAGCTTCCTTGCCGGTGACAACATGCACCTCATTTTCTCCCCCAGCCTTCAGCAAGGTCACGCCTTTTTAATTTATTTTCTGTAAGAAAAATCTCATTGCTGCATAGAACAAGGGCCAGATCTCGCTAGAGGTCATTTCTCAAGCAGGATGGGTTTCCGGGCACTTTAGATCTGAGTCTGGCCTTGGACCTATTGGCTGGGCTCAGGGAACAGATGCTGGGCCTGGCCCACAAGGGGTGCAGTGTGTCTTGTTTTGCCCTCTATTGAGGATGGGCTTTCCTTTGTATTTATTTGTATTTCACACTCTTTTAAGCCACTAATATGTACATACTTAAATATCTTATCAAAGGCTCACCAGTGTGTGTAGTGAACATTTTTTTTATATAAACCAATGGACAGAAGGAATTTGCTCTTTGTCTTTTTTCATTCATTTACTTTGCCCATCAACTAGAATTTTCCTCATGCTTGTGTGTGTGTGTGTGCGCGCACGCACGTGCATTTGCACATGCACACACGCATATGCATGCATGTATGCTAGGACTGGGGTTTAAACTCAGGGTCTGGCCATTATCCCTTAGCTTTTTTGTTCAAGGCTAGCATTCTACCACTTGGGCTACAGCTCTACTTCGGGCTTTTTTGTATAATTGGAGATGAGTCTCATTGTCTTTCCTGCCTGGACTGGCTTCTATTCATGATCCTCAAATCTCAGCCTTCTGAGTAGCTAGGACTAGAGGTGGGAACCATCGGCTACCAGTACTCATACTTTCCTTTTTTTCATATCATTTCAAAGATGAGGTGAATGATTCTAGTCTGAGAATAATGAGGATTTCCCTATATGTTTTATTTATTGAAACATTTATTAAAATATCCAGCCAATTCTCTTTCCTTAGTCTCATATTATTTAAAAGATGAGGTCAGTGGTTCTAGTCTGAGAATAATGAAGATTTCCCTAGATGTTTCAGTTACTGAAACATTTATTAACTATTCAGCCAATTCTCTTTCTTTATTCTCCTGATTTTGGTTGAAGTGACAGATGATTTTGTTCTGATCATCAAGAAACTACCACATACATTCTTGTAACAGCAGGAAAGTGTGAGGAAGGAACTCACTTTTCCTAGTGAGCTACCTGGGACAGTGAACAGAGAGGCAGGAGAGGAGAGAAGATCCAAGCACTCACCCCATACTAGAGCACTTCCTGATGGAAATGCATTAATGGAAAAAATGCTAAAAGAAAAAGAAAAATATTTTGCTTTGAGCAGAACATAAAGAGCACACTTAGAAATAATAGCAAATAAATAAAAGTCACATCTAAATTTATCTTTTTTTGTGGGGGAGAGGAACCTAGGGCTTGAACTCAGGGCCTAGGGGCTATCCCTTTTGCTCTAAGCTATCACTTAACCACAGCTCCATTTCCACCTTTTTTTTTGGCAGTGAATTGGAGATAAGAGTCTCATTGACTTTGCTGCCTGAACTGGCTTTGAATTGCAATCCTCAGATCTCAGACTCCTGAGTAGCTAAGATGACAGGTGTGAGCCGCCACAGCACCTGGCTTAAATGTATCTTTCTGGAAAAACTGAAACTTTTACAAATTATGTTCAAATAGATGCACAAGGGGGATTGGGTTCATTTTTCACCTGTCCATTTATGTTTGTAGTGCATCTTGATCAGCCACCCCCTCCAGCATTCTCCCCCTTCCCTCCTCTTCTCTGAAAAGAACTACAATGCTGGTTCTGCCCCTCCACCAGCTCATTGCCTTCCCCCTGCCAGGGCCCAGCCCTGGCTAGGTTCTCATATCCCCATCTGGTCAACCATGAGGAGTGTCAGGTGCACAGCACATCTTGAGAACTAGGTTTTTCTGTTTTAGAGAAATGTGTGTGCCTTTGTTTTGTGGAGGAACTGATTAGGTCAATAGAAGACCCAGCTCTGGGCTGGGAGTGGAGAGGCTCACACCCCAATGCTGGGTGCTCTGAGCCCTGTGGTGAACCACGACTCCCAACTCATTTTTATACCCTTGACTCCAGTTTCTTTCCTCCTCTGATCCTTTGCCTCTCTTGTCTCCAATAGAAGAAACCAAGGACAAGCTCCTACCCACGTTCTTCTGAGCACATAGAGAAGCAGCTTCCATGGGCTAATGAAATGTGGCCAACAAACCTGGGCCACCCGATGCAGCCTAGGAAGCTTCGTCTCCAGCTGCAAACCTGATTACTCTGTCCTCTTAATCTGCATCATTCCTTCTGGCATCGTCGGAAGACAAAGTCAAGCAATCCAATCAAAGCTGTGTGTGCTGGCTCACTCATTTAATCCCTACTCCTCAGGAAGTGGAAATAGGAGAATCATTGTTCTAGGCCAGCCCAGGCAAAAAGTTATAGAGATATTATCTCAATCAATAATCTGGACTTGTGGAAAGCCGTAAGGAAAAAGACTATGGTCCAAGGCTGGCCTAGGGCAAAATCGTGAGACCTGACCTCAAAAATAACTAAAGCCAAAAGGAGTGGGGCTGTGGCTTAAGTGACAGAGAGCTTGTTTAGCAAGTAGGAGAGACCCCAAGTTCAAACCCCAAAACTATCAAAAACAAAAACAGATCAAAAATGGTTTAGAATGATATAAACGGATACATGGGAGATTTTGGAGTATGTTAATTCCTGGAATTATGATTTTATTCAAATCAATACTTACAATGTCTGGAAATAAAGATGGAGAGGGTGTAAGGCAACCCACAGCGTGCTATGAGGAGCGCCTTTCCAATAACTGCAGGAATGCCCCCTGCCACGGGATCTATAGCCCTTGTGAAGTCAGCATAAATCTGCACGGTACTTAGCAGTGCCCTGTGCATGCATATTGGCAATTTGTCAGTGTGCTAGCAACAGCAATGAATTCACAGGGGCCTGGTATTTGCAGAATACTAATCTGATTACTTCTCTACAATTCGTTACAATTACCTGTGTCTCTCTAATTAACCACAAGAGAGTCTGGCAAGTTCCTCCATAGGCCAGTTCTAGGTTTCCCTGAAATCTTAGCTTTTTGTCCTTGTCCGCCTCCCACTTCAATCACCTTTCTGACAACACTCAATTTCCTCCAGGGTTGGCTGTCTTTCTCATACTCTCAGCCAGTGTGAATCCAATGGCACTGACGTTACCCTTAGCCTGTGTTTTGACCTAGCCAATCAGATCATCCTATTTCTAGCCACACTGATTGGTTCAGAGATGAGCATGTGACTCAAGCTGGACCAATGAGCATAGGAATTTTGTTTAAGCTGCTTGGTGAAGAGAAAAATCTGTCTTTGCTGAACTTTAGAACTATCTATAAAGTGTGTGGAGCTTCCCGGAGCCCGCCTGATAGTGAACCCAACCAAGAAGAAAGAATCAAGAGGCAGAGAAAAACCAAGTCCTTAAGATAGTGTTACAGCCACTAAATCAAGCTATGCTCAAAGTTAGGTTTGTAAAGTTTTTAATTATGAGAATACATTATTTTTGTTATTATTGTTTGGCAGTTTGATTTACATTTTTTCTTTTCTTTTGGCATCTATATTGGAGTTTGAACTCAGGGTCTCATGTTTGATAGGCAGGCAGTCTAATGCTTTAGACACTGACTTATCCCTTTTTTGCTTTTAGGGAAGGATATTAAACTTTTGCCCAGGGTTTAGCCTTGGACCATGATCTTCCTACCTGTGGCTTCCCAAGTAGCTGACAGGAGTGCACTGCCAATTCACACATCTCCTATAAGTCCCTGGCCCTTCTGTTCTGCAAGGTACATCTGTTCGCTAAGTTTTCTGCCAATATTGGCCTCCAACCATGATCCTCCTAATCTATCCCTCCCAAGTAGCTGGAATTACAGGTATGCACCACACCTCCGGGTTGAGTTTGTCACTCATGTTGCTAAACTCTAGAATGATCTGCCCCCCCAGAAACCTCTACCCTGAATTCTTACTGGTATCTTTTTAAAATTATTAATATCTTCAAGTAGTTTTATTATCTTTAAGTAGTTCTACAAAGGAGCTGCATTCTACAAAGCAATTGATGACTATAATGCATCTTGATCAGCATCACCCCTTTCATTATTCTAGGATTTTTTTTTGACATCTAGTCTAGTACTCTGCCTGCTTCTAGTACTTTCCAGGAGAAAGAAAAAGTGTTGCTTTCCTCGGTGCCTTGAATTTTTTTGATAGTGACATTACTCCTTGGCTTTCTGCTCTATTGCACATATCTTTGAGTTTACATTTTGTTTGCAGAGATGAAACAGGGTGAGGAGAAAGAGTCATTTTTTTATGTGTGTATCAGGACTTGAACTCAGGGCCTCTTGCATGCTCAGCTTCTTTGCTCACAACTAGCACTTTACCACTTGAGCCATACCTCTGGCCCAGTGTTTTTACTGATTAATTAGATTCGGAGTCTTGAAGACTTCTGCCCCAGGCTGGCCTCGAACCAAGATCCTCAGATCTCAGCCTCTTGAAAAGCTAGAATTACAGATGTGTGTGACTGGCACTCAACACAGACTTACTTTGCAACACTGAATCATTTAATTGCCTGAGCTCTCAGCACAGAGCAGCTCAACTGGCTCGATGCTGCATCTACCTCTCTTTGTCTGTGTCTTTACAACCTTGCACTTCAGCACACGGCTCTGGGGTTCCTGTTCTCACGGATGCCACTCTGCTGCCTCACAGAGTTCAATAAGACACTATGCCCCAAGCTTTAAGGTTATGACGCTGCTGTCATAACAGATGTAACTCGTGTTAAATAACACACGTGCCCTTTCCATGTCCCCCTGTGTCTTCAGCCTGGAAGGACAGGTGAGGGATCAGCAGGCTTTGAAGGGAGCTATTTTGTCTGCTAAGTGGTTTTCACTGAAACAATCAAAGCTGCACGTGTGGCCAGGATGAGCAGAGAAGCTGCTGGGGCTGCTGTCCAATCTAGCTTGGGTTACAGTGGCATGTCAGTGAAAATACAGATCTGGAAACAGCTGTGAGGTGGGTTCTGAAGGAATGGTGAGCTGTGCCGCTGCCAGAGCCAGGCCACCCTGTGCTCCATGCCAAGGGACACCCATCCCTTCCATGGGTCTGCGTTCTTTAGCTCCTAGCCTCACGTGCTGTTTCCCCAGGTGCCTGGATGGCATCTTAGAGGCAGAGAACCTGGCCTTTCTGTTCTGCATCACCCCCACCCATGTCTTTGGCTGTGCCCACCTGACCAAGATGCCCATACATCTCTTGTTAAGGAGAAGAGTCCCTCAATGGGCAGACACTAGACACCTTATGTGCTTGCAGTGGTGAGAAGCAAATGGACGGCACAGGACTGATTGCTGAGCACTCCAGAGAAAATGGCATCAGTCCTGTGTGGTGACAGCCCTCGTCACAGGTGTAGATCTCAAAACCCAAACCACTGCCAACATTCACATGTGACAAAGCTATGCTCTCAAATGATACACTGAAATGGTTGCTCTGACCTTGTCGACTGTATCCCACAATCTAGACACCTGTGGTCTTGGTCCTTGAGGTATCTGTATAAGAATGTGGCCAGCATTGCATTTAAAATATAATTAAATTAAGCTGGGCACTGGCGGCCTGTAATCCTAGCTACTCAGGAGGCTGAGATCTGAGGATTGAAGTTAGAAGCCAGCCCAGGCGGGAAAGCCCATGAGACCCTTATTTCCAATAAGCCACTCAGAAAAAGGCAGATGTGGTCCTATGGTAGAATGCTAATTTTGAGCAAAAGAAGCTCAGGGATAAGATCCAAACCCTGAGTTCAAGCCCCAGGACTAGCAAAAAAGAAAAAAAGGAAGAAAGGAAAGAAAGGAAGAAAGAAAAAAAGAAAGAAAGGAAGAGAAAGGAAGAAAGAAAGAGAGAGAAAGAAAGAAAAAGAAAGAAAGAAAGAAAGAAAAGAAAGAAAGAAAGAAAGAAAGAAAGAAAGAAAGAAAGAAAGAAAGAGGAAAGAAGGAAGAAGGAAGGAAGGAAGGAAGGAAGGAAGGAGGGATACACACACACACACACAAAATTAAATTAGTTGCCATTATTTAAAAGAGAGGGAAGGGGAGATAATAGAAATACACCTGCCCAAATATCAGCTATTTCAGAGGCAGAGATGGGAGGATCATCGTTTGTGGCCATATTTGGCAAAAAAACTAAACAAACAGAAATACAAAACACCAGTGAGACTCTATCTCAACAAAACAAGCGAAGAGTAAGGAAGGTATATGTTGTCATTCCAGCTACACAAGAGATAGAGGTAGGAGGATGACAGTCTGAGAAAATAAACTAAAAGCAAAAAGGATAGAGTATGGCTCAAGTGGTAGAGGACCTGTCCAGCAAGCATAAGGTCCTGAGCTCAATCACTCATATCCCCCCAAAAGTCTTTTATAAAAAATAAAAATAAAAGTCCAGACTCTAGTGCCTCACAGTTGTAATCCTAGCTACTTATGAGACTGTGATTGTTGAAATCACAGTTTGAAATTTGTCCATGTTGAAAATTTTTGTTTCTAAAACCTCTAAACCTCTGAAACCATGTTTGTTATCCTAGCCACCAGGAAACAAAATAGACTCAAGCACAAACCTAGGCAGAAAGCAAGATTCTATCTAAAAAACAATGAAGAAAAGTTAGAGCTGGAGACACGGCTTCAGAAATAAGAAGTGCAGGCTTAGCAAACATAAGTTCAATCCCCAGTTCTTTGGGGGAAAAAGAAAGATTCCTAGATGGATTTTTCTTTTTTAATTTAGGAATCTCAATTTGGGGTAAAACTTCCCAGTGTTCCAAAAGTAGAAGTTAGCTGGGTGCCAGTGGCTCACGCCTGTAATCCTAGCTACTCAGGAAACTGAGATCTGAGAATCACGGTTCAAAGCCAGCCTGAGCAGGAAAGCTCATGAGACTCTTACCTCCAATAAACCACCAGAAAACTGGAAGTGGATCTGTGGCTCAAATGGTAGAGCTCTAGCCTTGAGCTGAAGAGCTGAGGAACAGTGCCCAGGCTTAGAGTTCAAGCCGTACTACCATAGAAAAAAAAAAGTAGAAGTTAATAGGAGTCAAATAGAACAGAGCTGCAGACTGCTTGCAGTCAGTATGTGCTGCTCCGAAACCTCTGGGCTGCATTCTTGTGGCCCTGGACCTCAGAGTGGCTTCAGGTCCTGAGGGAGGCCTGAGTCCCGCATGGTTGTCCTGGTGTCTCTCTCCAGCTGTGGTGTGGACAAGGGTTGCACAACTTGACACTGACTCTATTTGGGAGTCCACACAAATGAATGATGGGAATTAGTGGATACATACCTCAACTCCCTGTCCTGGGGCAGGGGCTGGTTCTGAGCCACAGTGTGCTGTACATGGTTCTGAGCTCCTGGTTGGGATGGGGGCCCAGTTACTTACCTAGTGATACTCTGTGTCAGCTGGGCTCCTCTCTCTACAACTCCCACATTCCCACCTCACTGCCTTCCTGCCTGTGGAGAAATTTACAACCGAGTCTGCTTCTCAAGAAGCTCAAGCATGAATAAATTTTTGGGTACCCATTACCCAGGAAAATGGGGTCTTCCACAGCATCTAGGTGGTGTTGTCCAGGTGTTATAAAATGGAATATAGTGGTGTCAGTAGCTCATGCCTGTAATCCTAGCTACCCAGGAGGCTGAGATCTTAGAGTTGTGGTTGGAAGCCAGACCAAAGAAAGTCTCTGAGACTTTTATCTACAGTCATCCCCAAAAGACTAGAAGAAAAACTAACTCAAGTGGTAGAGTACTAGTTTTGAGCCAAAAAGCTAAGGGGCAGCTCACTGGCCCTGAGTTCTAGCCTCAGTATCGGCACACACACATACAAGAAAAGGAATTTAGGTTCTAATGTTTCTTTGACAACTAAGTCATCCCTCGATGACTTTAAGAATTTAGACAAGTGTCTCATAATTTTGGAGACTAAGAAAGGTGGGGGAGGGAGATCCTATGGGTTCTAGTGCATTCATTTGCATTTAAATTTGAAGTTGAAATTAAGGCTTTTAGAAACTTTTAATTTCTATTTAATTATAAGAATTTCACTCCAGGGTATGTATCTGATTTAAAAGAATAATTAAAATTAAGTATAGCTGCAGTGATTCGCCACAGTGTATGTCTGTCCTGCAGGACTTTAAGCAACAGCGAATTATTTGTGGCTGGAGGTGCTCTCTATGTAAATTCTCATGAGAATAGAATCTGGCCATGGAGAAATTTAGATTATGAAAATCGCATTGCAAGTTTGAACATCAGAGCCTAATAAATGCTTTAGTTGTTACCATTACTCCTCTTAATATCCTCAATTAAATGATTAAAAACAGAACAATAGATAAGCAAGATCAATTAACTTTATAAGATGATCAAAGGAATGTGGTTTAGCATTGTGAACACTGTAACGAGATCGTGGTTTTTATCGGACAGGAAAAAAAAGAAATAACAACTCCAAGTGGTTCAAACCATATTCATTTGTGCTCCAAGGGATTTTCATTAGTGATAAATCAGATTGTCTCTTGTAATGGAGAGACTTTGAGGATGTTGCTCCTTAGTTTTCAAAAACAGAATATAATTCAGACACTAAAATAGAGACTATTCTCAGCTGGTTGTGTGTCTACTTTAATAAAGTGATAATAACCATCAAAATGTGTTGATCCTATAACCTGTTAGAAGGAGTTGACAGGAGAGCTGCTCTCCCTCTACACCCCTCCATGACAATAACATTGATCTTTCTCCCAAGAACTAACACAAGGAAGGGGCCCTAATCTGTTTTTGTGTCTGAGATCCAGGCTGTGGCATGTGGGCTTATGTGGGATATACCATTGGGAACTAGAGAGTGAGGGGAGACAGGTAGTGTCATTGTTAAAAGGCCACATTTATCTGCAATGTATATTGGGATTAAGAATGATTCCATTATTTATACCCCCTCTGCCTTGCAAAAAGAAATTAAGGTCACTTCACCACCCCTCAAAAGAGCAAAGCTAAGAAATACAGGGGTGGTGCGTAATGATTAATTAATGGTAAGTGGAAACAAAGTCAAGGGAAAGGATTTGAAACTAGTTTGATTCTGAACTTCCTAGCAGTCAAAGCAAAAAGGTAACATCCTGAGTTATTACCAGGCTCTATTTTCTTTAAAACAAAAATGAGATAATCTTTCATCTCTGTGATGACTTTCTTTTCCCAAGAGAAAGTAAATACCATCTTAGTCAATGTGCAGTTGGCAAAAATGCTGCCTTTGCAATGTTCAGAGGAGTTTGGTGATTTGGAGGAGAAAAGGAGATGGTGGCAAACAGCATGTGTCACTGTGATTAGCAAGTGGATTCCCACAGGCCACGAGCCCTGTTTGGGCCCTGCTTGCATTTTCTCCACATTAAAAGGCAAAAACTCCCATTTGCTTACGTGACTCATGGGCTGTTAACTGTCCTGCTCTAGCCCAATTCTTTGGGGCTTACAGGAAGAGCCCTGGTATGCTCTCTGATAGTCATGGTCACCACATCCTCCCTGCCCCAGCAGCTGGTGGGGCCCTCTGCTCCAAGGGCAGGAGGGTTTGGCTAGGCTATAGACCAACATGTTGGACAGCAGGCAAGCATTTGGACTCAGTTGTTTAAGATTCCAGGAGGCAGATAGAACAAGGAACTTCCCTGGCCAGTGGCGCTCCCTTCTCCAACTCTCCTGGTACTTCAGATAGAATGCTGCAAGCACCTGCCATTTTCTACCCTACATCGCATAGTTTCCAGATCAGATCCAAACTGATGAACTTGACTCCAAATACCATTTTTGCTACTTCTTGACCTAAACAGGTGATGACTTTGTTGAATTGCAAAAAAAAATATTGTTATTACAAAGGTGAAGTACAGAGGGGTTACAGTTACATACATCAGGTAAAGAGTACATTTCAGACAATGTCACCCCTTCCCTTGCTCTCTCCCAGTTTTTCCCTCTTTGAATTGCAGTTTTCTCATCTGAAAATCACATCTTCTGGAGCCAATGGTGATCCAGCATGAAGATCATCGAGGGCTTGTGCACAGAACATCATGGAACATGGCCCCATTTATATACATATGGTAGACCCTGTTCTGGGCACCTAGAACGCAGTGAATATATTCCAGTTCCTGGATGAGTTCCAGGTCTGCGGGATAGAATTAAGACACACTGGGATGGCAACATGGGTGGACAGTGCTCTATGGGAGGTAGACAGTGCCCTATGGGAGAGGGACAGCTGGGTGATGGTCACATGGCAGATGATATGACCCAGTGATAGGGCTGGAATGAGTGGACCAGGCTCCTGAGCTGGTTCCCCAAGGAGCCTGAGGTCCAAGCCCTAATCTGTCTTTAACTGCCTTGTCTGTTATATACAACAGGGAGGCCCCATCTTGAAGTTCTTCAAGGTTCTCTGCTAGCTGGAGTGGAGGCTGCCCTACCAGGCAGACAGGAGGGGCTTAGAGAGCTCAGGTAGGAAGTTTAATGCAGAGGTCTTCAATGAGAGCCAATGCGTTTCCATTAGCTAATCTCCAAAACTACAAAAGAGGAGAAATGGAGTCTGTAATGCGTTCCTGTAAGCAGTTATTACCCTTGCATTACAATCATGTTTACAAGGTGACTGAGATGCCATTAATCGGAAGGAAGGGACCCATCCAACAACCTTGTCGCTGTGATTTAGTTCAGGGACAGCAAGGGCTGAGGTACCCTGGGCTGTGGGAAGGCCAAGGGGAGTGGAGTCCAGGACACTCTGCCAGCCTGGTGGGCGGGTGCTGGGGCTTAAGCACTGAACTTCATCAGCGATGTAATTCCATTTATGCTATTACATAATTAAATTGAGACTTGCATTGTGCTTTTTAAAAGATTATGTGACCAGATGTAGCCTGAACAGTTGCCAATTTAGAGAAGAGTAGTCTTTCACAGTTCTGATATGTTTGGACTCTGTTCGTTCTTGTTGAATTCTTCCTCCCCCCCCCCCCCACAAATTTAAATCAAATCCAGTCAATAGTTAATACATTGACATGATTAGATTTTTTTTTTGATATCAAATATGCTCTCAATGTGCTTTAAAATAAACTAAAAACCTTGGAGAGTCCAGAGCCTGTCTGAGCATGCTGAGTCAGCATTTCCACATTCTGCACCAACAAAATTTCCAACTGGCTTTTGATCAAATTGGGTTTTAAAGTGAAAGTTTTATAGTCATTATTGAGTAATTTAATTAGTGAACGAATAAAAATTATGGTTAATTCTTTTATTGTGTGTGTGCCAGTACTGGGGCTTGAACTCAGAGCCTGGATACTTAGTTTTTTTTCACTCAAGGCTAGTATTCTACCACTGAGCCACAGCTCCATTTCATGGTTAATAGTTGATGAGAGTCTCACAGGCTTTCTTGCTTCAACTGGCTTTGAACTATGATCCTCAGATCTCAGCCTCCTGAAAAGCTAGGATTACAGGTGTGGAGCCACTAGGTGCCCTGTTCATAGCTAATTCTTAAGCTAAGTCAATTTAGCTGGTGTTGGGGTCTCATGCTGTAATCCTAGCTACTCAGGAGGCTGAGATCTAAGGATTGTGGTTCAAAGCTAGCCCAGGCAGGAAAGCCCATGAAACTGATCTCCATTAACCAGCAAAAAGCCAGAAATGGGGCTGTGGCTCAAGGTGGTATAGCACCAGCCTTGAGCACAAAAGCTCAAGGACAAGGCCAGGCCCTGAGTTAGAGCCCAAAGACTGGCACAAAAATATTTTTTTAAAGTCAATTTAAAGAAAATAAAAGCTCATATCTAGCTTCTACTACCACGTTGAGTAAATTACTTAACATGGGAGGATGATATATCTCTTTTATTCAGTAATACTAAGGAACTCAATTCAGAGATAGAAATTGAATCAGAAGATAATTTTATGACTTTTTTTCTCCTTTCAAAGGGTTTACTTTGATTTTAATACATTTCTGTATTTAGTATCCTTTTTAAAAACTAAAATCTGTCTTATTTTTAAGTAGTTATACAAAAGAGGTGCCATATACCAAAGCAGTTTATGAATACAATGCATCTTCATTGGTACTATCCCTTTCAGCATTCTTACCTCCCTTGGGCCCACCCCTTCCCTCTTCTTAATTTTGTGGTATATACAATGAATTCTGCATTCTTCTCTCTCACTCCACTTCATTTGTTTACCTCTTTCCTCTTGCCCTGCCCCTCTTGCACATACTCATTTCCTGGTGTTGATTTTGTTGGGTTTTGACCTTATTTTTCTAAAAGCTTATACTATTTGAACTCTCTGTAGAGTGTATTATACTTCAATAATTTTGTAAACACCTGCATACTGCCCAACATATTCACTTATACATTTATAGGTGCATTCTATCTACCACAAATGAAGGAAACCATGCAACCTTTGTTTCTCTAGGTCGGCTTACTTCAGTTAATATAACTTTTTCCCAGTCTTTCTATTTCTTTATGAATGGTACAATATTACTCTTTCTAATAGACGAGTAAAATTCTCTTGGATATAAATACCATGCTTTTTGGTTCCATTTGTCCATTGAGGGGCATCTGAGCTGATTCTGCATTTTGGCTAAGTTGAATAGTACTGCAATGAACATGGTTGTGCTGATGGCTTTACTCTAATCCTGTTTGTGTTTTATTGGATAAATATCCAGGAGTGAGATTGATTGGTTATAGAGTAGTTCTATGTTTACTTTTTTTTTTTTTTTTGGTCAGTTCAGGGCCTGAACTCTGGGCCTGGGCATTCTCCCTCAGCTCTTCAGCTCAAGGCCAGCACTCTACCACTTGAGCCACAGCGCCACTTTCAACTTTTTCTGCTTATATGGTGCTGAGGAATTGAACCCAGGGCCTCATGCATGCAAGGCAAGCATTCTACCATTGAGCCACCTTCTCAGCCCCCATATTTAGATTTTTGAGGAACCTCCATGCTGCATTTTAGAGTTGGCTGAAGAAGCTAACATTCCTACCACAGTGCATTACAGTTCCCTTTCGGCCACATTCTCACCAGCATTTGCTGTTTTTTGTTTTCTTGATAATGGCCATTCTAACTGGGGTGAGGTACAATCTCAGTGTTGTTTTGAATTGTATTTCCTTTTTAAATAAAATCCAGTCCTTAAAAACTGTAATTGCATTTGGGGGAAAAAGAGGAGAAATATATGCTGGAAATTTTAAGAGATTGTGACCTTTTTTTTTCTTTTTTGGCAGGAAGAGGATGCTAGTGGTGAAACCTAGGACCTTGTTCCTGTTGAGCACATGCTCTACCACTGAGTTACACTTCCAGATAGCCCTTGTTTTTATTTTTTTTAATCAGCAAAAACCTGTTCCTCATAAAAGTACAGACTAGAGTATGCTTATACATATGCAAGAACTCTTATTAAGATGCATTAGAAAATTCACGTGCCATTAGATAATGAAATTCACTGACCAGAGGTGTTCGCTAGTGTTTCAATTAACACCCTGGTGGTTAAATTGTCATAATCAGACTCAATGGGAGTCAAATCCAGATGTGAATTGTACTTCAGGACCTCAGAGTCAGGCTTCTTAGTGGATTGGCTTTGGCACACAAAGGCACTAAATTAAAGTGATAGCTTCATCTGAACTGTTTTTGCCTTCTTATTGCTAGCAAAGATGGGAACCTCCTCTAAACTGAGCTCTGAACATCACAGTATGGGAGGTCTTGTTGACTCTCCATTTTTGCTCCAGGCCTGGATCATAGCAGGGATCCAGTAAACAGATACTAAGTGAACCCAGAAAAAGTGGGTTCTGACTCATCTAATCCCTCCCAAAAGGCTACTCCCAGACAGTTCATCTGAACAGGACTCTGGTCCTACATCAATTTTGTTACTGATGAAAGAATTTTAGGAACAAGAAAGTAGTACACAATATGTGAATTTCTACATAATGCATTTCCTTGTTTAACCTTCAAAACAACCCACTTTTACACTCAGCATCCTGGAGTGGTAGAACATTTGAACCTAGTCACTCGAGTCCTGAAGCTAATCTTTCAGCCAAAACATAAGACTCCACTAACAGCCCAAACATCAAGTGTGGCTTGTATTTCTAAGGTAATTTTATCAGAATACAGTCCCTCACCATTTGTGTGAGTGATGTCTATAAAGATTGTTGAACACTCACAGATATCAGCCACAAAACCTGAAGTGTTGATCCTTGAAGAAAATGTTTGCTGACCCTAGCTCTATGTCACTTGCTTATGAGTAAAGAGGGGGCAAGGTGACCCACAGATATGGTCCTAGCCTTCAAAGGCCTTCCATGGAAGCTAACCGGAGTCCAGCCAGAAACCATCTCATCTATGGTGGCTAGTGGGAAGAGTCTTAGCCTCCAGGCCAGACCAGGTCTCAGTAGAATTCTACCAACTTAATATTATAGAGACCTCAGCAATTTCCACTGTGTCTGAGTCCTGATTTTCCTTCTGTAAAGTTAGGCTATTCAGACCTCTTATGAGGAGTAGTGTTAAGTAATTAAGGAAAATAATTTATATCAAAGTATTTGTATTTTGATTTTTTGTGCCAGTACTGAGGCTTGAACGCAGGGGTTAGGTTGCTGTCCCTGAGCTTTTCCGCTCGAGGCTGGTGCTCTACCACTTGATCCACAGTTCCACATTCTTCCACTTGAATCATAGCTTCACATCTGGTTAATTGAGGTAATAATCTCATGGGCTTTCCTTCCCAGGCTGGCTTCATACTGAGATCCTCAGATCTCAGCCTCCTAAGTGGCTAGAATTATGGGCATGAGGCATCTGCCCATCTTTTGGTCTCAGTCTGTCTATGCCAGCTTCTCCATCATCCAGGGTTAAAGGTCAGGGTCACTGAACTGCGGTGTTCTAGTGGAGATGAGAAGGGGGACACTGGAGGAGCTTTCAAACACTTCAGAAACTTTTCTTTTCCAGTCGCTCTAGAGGACTTCTGGCCTGCCCTTCTTGCCCTGTCCTAGGGAGAGGTTGCTATAGATATAACATACTTACCCTGTACATTAAAGTCCTGCTCCTCATCAGACTCCATGTTGAGGTGATGGATCCTCTCAAACATGGGGCTTAGTGGGATGTTTTCAGGTCATTGGTGGCGTGTCTTTGAAGGGGACTCTGGCCCCTCCTCTTCCTCTCTTGTAGACATGAGATGTACAGTCTTGTTCCACTTAGAGGTCACGCTGTTAGCCAACATGCACCCAAAGCAGTAGGGCTGCTGAAACTACTAAAATGTGAGCCCAAGCAACTCTTTCCTTTTTGTAAGCTGATAACCCAAAGTATTCATTACAATCAGAAAGCTAAGACTAGGGGGTGTTCAGCCAGGCTCAAGCAAACAGCCTCCACCTCTCACCTCCTGATGTGGTGGCCTCCTACGGATGTGGCCTCCAGATTTCCTGGTAATGACCTACTTCCACCTGGGACCAGTGTAATTGCCCACCAAGCTGTTTTGAGAGCCTTGAGTCCCATCCATTCCTAGGCTTCCAAGAAGACTATACCACGGAAGCTTTCATTCATTCTCTACGGTCTTCCTGGCCCAGAACCAAAACCTATCAGAGGACTTTTGCAATGGCTTCCACCAAAGTCCTGTCTTGCACACAGAACAGCAGCTGGCTGGTCCCCTGACAATACGTGGCCCACCTTTTCTTTCTCCTGCTCTATGCCCTCTTGTAGCTCCCCACAGATCCTCAAATAAAAGTCAATCTCTTGGTAAGGCATTTTAGGGCCAACACCACTTGGCCAATCCTTTTTGTCCTCTGTCCTTGTCCTTGTCTCCTGCTTTAATCATCTTTTGGTGTTTCCTAGAGGAGCCCACGTGTTTTATTTCAGACTCCTTGTCTTGCTGTTTCATTTTAGGGAACACTGTTCTCCTGGTTATCAGTGATTCACTCCCTCATCTACTTCAGGTCTTTCCACAAGACACCTCTTAGCAAGTTACCCCTTGGCTATGTACCCAGCTGCCTCCTCTGCCTGGCCACAACCACCTCACACATCCTGTCATCTCCTTTCCTGCTGTAATCCTCTCTTCAGCCTGCATCCCGTGTTACACATTGTTCTCAATTATCTTGCTTCCATCAGCCTCCTCTAACAAGACTAATGTTCTCTCCCCAGCTTTATTGGCTATTGTATCTCTTGCCTAGCCCACAGTAAATGCTTGGTAAATATTTATGAATGGAATGGGGGGAGATAAAAGCAGGCCTAGGCACTGAATGGAATGAATATTCCAGGCCTAGATATTTTCAGAAAGGCACTGGGAGGAAGGAGACCCAACTGTCCTAACCAGAGAGATTGATGGATTTCCAACAAAATAGAAAGTAGAGACTTTCTACATGGGTTCTAAAGACACTCTAGTTCTTATCTAGGTGCTAGTGGCTCACATCTGTAATCCTAGCTACTTAAGGAGGCTGAGATCTGAGGACCATGGTTCAAAATCAGCCTGGGCAGAAAAGCCCCATGAGACTCTTATCTCCAATTAACCAACAGAAAAGGTGGTGCTGTGGCTCAAAGTGGTAGAGCTAGCCTTGAGCAAAACATGCTCAGAGACATTGTGTAGGCCTTGAGTTAAAGTACCATGATTGATGAGCGAGAGAAAGGGAGAGAGACAGAGACAGAGACCTTCGTTCTCTGTTCTAGTGCCTCTGTGTGTTGTGTGTGAGTGTGTGTGTGTGTGTGTGTCTGCACGCACACACGTGCACATGCCAGGGCTTGAACTCAGGGTCTGGGCATTATCCCTAGGCTTTTTCACTCAAGGCCGGTGCTCTACTACTTGAGCCACACCTCCACATTCAACTTTGGCTAGTTAATTGGAGATAATAGTCTCATGATTTTTCTGTCTGGGCTAGTATGAAACTGAAACCATGATCCTCAGCTCTGAGCCTCCTGAGTAACTGAGATTACGGGCATAAACCACCAGTACCTGGCTAGTCATCGAGTTTGTATTGCAGGGTACCTATGGCATTCCTGCAAGCATCAGACTTTGGCAAGGGTTAATGGCGCCAATAGCACCCAGCCAAACAGTGACTTATTTTGGCCTGGTGTGTCTAGACAAATGAGGAAGGCACCTTGGTGAGTAAGATCTGCTGCTTGTAATGGCCTCACAGGGCCTTGGAGTTAAGATCTGCTTGATATTTCCAGTAAATAAATGTCTTTGTGCAGGCACAGGCAAGCTCCTAGTCACATCGTTCTTTCCAGTAGCTACTGACATGCCAGGGTGGTAACTCCCAAGTTCAATTTCTCAGAAGAAAATCACCGCAAGGACTGACTCATTGGTGAGACAAAGACGACAATGGTGACCATGACAAAGATGTTAGCAATAATAGCTTAGAATTATCATTTGCTCGCTTGCCTAATCTCTCAAGCTTTGCTATACTATATGAACTTTAGGCTTAGCTTGTAACTTTCTTAGAAGGACTTGTTGGAATTGCATTTAACTGATATATTTATAATATAGAAGGCAGTATCAGTTCAACAAATATATTACATAATACATACAAGTATAATCTCACACCTTCCAAAAATATTTTAAATTTATTTAGACACTATTTTATGACCTTCTATGAAGTTTTATGACTTTCACTCTAAACTTATTAAACATTTTTGGATATATTTAATCTCAGGAACTTTTTTTCAATTACATTTTCGATAGGGATTTTCCATTTGCTTTTAAGAATTTTTTTTTCTTTGTCTTTGCTTTTCTGTTCTTTCCTTTGTGTATGTACACACATGGATTTCTCGAGTGCCTTCTCAGTATGTAATTGGTTTCGTGCATTTGAGGCTTGTCAATTCTAGGGAGGTGTGATGCCTTAGATCTCATGTCCCCTCACACTGGGCCTCTGGAGTTCCCAGCAGGAGCACTTGAGCCTTGACTCTGTCCTAGCTCTCCTAAGGTCTCCTTTCTGTGATCCATTTTTCTATGTGTCTGCACTCCTTTCTAAGTAACTTTCTCACGTCCACTTCAGCTCTATTTAATTTCCTACTTTACGAATCCATTGAATTTTAAATGTCAATGAATATATTTGCCACAAAAACAAAAATTATTTCTCAGAGCACTTATCATTTGGAAATTTAGAAGCTGCCTCAATGTCTAACAAGTATAAATGAAATAATAGGTAGATTATTGATAGGTAATTACCAAAACATGAAGCAAAGAGCAAACAAAAACATGCAGTGCATTATTTGTAGTTGGCATGTATAAGGCCCTGGGCTGTATCCCCAGCACCAGAACTAAAAAATAATAAAAATATACAAAGTGATGTACCTGCCCTCCTTATACACATTGATCAAAGTAAATAAATAAGAACAATAGTTGTATTAAGGTGACTTCATTGTAGACAGTCTTTTCTCCTCTCAACCTTTTCTGGATATTTTACTATTTGTATTTTTATTTCTAAAAATGTTTCCTTCAGCTCAATGCTGCGACTCACACCTGTAATCTTAGCTACCAGGGAGGTTAAGATCCACAGGATCAAGGTCCAAACCAACTCAACAAGAAAAATCCACAAAACTCCATCTTCAAAATAACAAGCAAAACACAGGGATAGAGACATGGCTCAAGTGGTAGAGCACCAGCCAAGCAAGCAAGCAAATCCAGCAATAAAGAGGTCCTGAGTGCAAGCCCCAGTACCAGCATCTGTCATGGATAGGATGCCGCTGGAACTTGTTTCCTGCTTTTCTCTTAAGAATTGTTTAGCTTCGCACTGGACATTGACCAAAATGAACTAAGCAACTTAATGGCAGTGATGGGAGGGAGGGAACAAGTGGGAAAGAGGGAACAGCTGATGCTATGCAAAACAAAAGAAATGTACATATCACCCATGTGGAAGAAATAACTGTATTGCAAAGCTCATAGAACTCATAAATGTTATAGACCACGATAGACAATTTGCTCCAGGAAAGTTAGAATGTGTTTGTGAATTTAACTGAGCATCACTATCCCACAATACTGTGAAATTTGGGAAATTATGTAACCACTTAATCACAATAAAAAAATTTGAAAACAAACAAACACAAAGAATTGTTTAGCTTCAAATAATTAGGAAGTAAATAATGTTTCACCATTTCATAAATTGTAAGTTTTTTTAAACAAGACAAAACAGGTTGAAGTTCACACTGAAATGCATAAAGCCTTCCTTATTACTATTATTAACTACCAATCATCATCATCATCATAATTTAAAGTTCTGACTTTTAAATAAGACAAGTACATATATATATAGGGGTGGGGGAGAGTATGCTAATAGCGGGGCTTCATCTCAGGGCCTTGCTGTCTAGCTCAGTTTTCTCAATCACAACTGGAACTCTACCACTGCAGCTAAATGTCTACTTTAAGCTTTTTTGCTGGTTAGAGTTAAGGTCTCTCAGATTTGTCTGTCCTGGCTTTGACCCTCGGTCCTTAGATCTCAATTTCTTGCGTAGCTAGGATGACAGACGTGAGCCACTGGTACACAGATACAAGTTCACATTTTAAGAAAGAACTTAAGTTTCTTGTGCTTGGGAAGTGGGGATGTTGCTCAGATTCTTTGGGGCTGGAACTGGGCAGTCAGAACCACTACACAAGGCAGCTCTGGGAACATCTGCCCCATAAACAAATCCTTTGAGTTGGGAAATTGCATTCTTTCCTTCTTCCTTGGGCTTCACTGGGGATTTCTCTGCAGGTTCCAAGGTGCCCTTCTCAGGTACATCAGCATTCATTCACTTTAATAACCAGTATTGTGGAGACAGGAAAAATGGGTAGAGAGCAAAACTCTGTAAAATGTCAGGACTCTGGGTTTACCTGGGCTGCTGGTTTGTTCCAAGGTGTTCTATGGGTGGGTATAACTGTCTGGTCACATCATCACTCTTAAACACAGTGATCATCATAAATGCTCTTCTGTTTCCATTGACTCTGCAGAGGTCAAAAGATGCAGCTGCTTTATGAGTTTATCCCGCCATGTATCAGAACAGTGGGTCAGAAGGCCGGCTGGATGGATGGGCAGAGCTAACCTCCCCATTTATTACTCTTGTCAACTTGGAAGGGAATTTTTCCCCCACCTTATGAAAGGCCCATCAGCAATGAATCAGTGAAGTGAAGACGACAGTTGATTTGTGAATTTAGATTCTATAAAGTGACTTTGCTTTGGTGGGTTGTGTAGATAAAGCAACCGTCATGATAAGGTGTCTAGAGCAATTCCACAAAACTAAATTTATTGCACATTTGAGGAAATCATCCTATTTTAAAATGCCATAAATTCTAAATTGAATATTACTTATTCCCATGAATTTTGATTTATATTTTGAATATTTTTAATGGGATGCTAAATAGCCCGGGCTGGAAGTTATGAGTTTAATGCATTTCTTCTCGCCATCTATTGTGACTTTGCACAGAATATATTGGCCATTCTTAGGGTTTTATTTGTGCAGATTGCCATGGGGGTGGGGAGGGAAATCTTACACCTGACTGGGGTGTTGGTTATAAAGAAAAGCCTAGATGCAGCCTCCCTTCCTCCAAGCCAGCCATCTCACAAGCTGTAAGCCTAGAAGTCCAGAGTAGAGGGAGGTGCTGAGAAGCTAGACTCTCCATTGCTTCTCTGACGATACCTCCACCAATATTAACAATGGCAAGAGCTACTTATTTAAAGCTTGTTTCCCTTTGCTCTCAGCTCAAGCGCGCGCGCGCGCACACACACACACACACACACACACACACACACACACAGAGAAATTAATGAAAAAAATGTAGACAAAACGCAAACATTCCCCAGCACATTTCAAGCCACCATGTTCTCTGATTAATTCTGCTTTCTTTTTACATGATGGCCAAACAAAGAGAAAATCCTTTTTAATTTCAACTCTGTGTTATTGAAGCACTAAAGGAAAGGCCCATCTGCTGGGGACCAGTGGCTCACACTTGTAATCTAGATACTCAGGAGGCTGAGATCTCAGGATGGCAGTTTGAAGTCAGCTCAGGTGGGAAAGTTGGTGAGACTTATCGCCAATAAATTTCCCAAAAAGCCAGAAATGGAGCTATGGTTCAAGTGGTAGAGTGCTAGCTGTGAGCAAAAAGATGCTCAAGGACAACACGCTAGCTTGAGTTCAAGCTCCAGAACTGGCACAAAGAAAGGGAAGGAATGGAAGGAAGGAAGGAAGGAAGGAAGGAAGGAAGGAAGGAAGGAAGGAAGGAAGGAAGGAAGGAAGGAAGGGAGAGAGGGATGGAGGGAGGGAGGAAGGGAGGGAGGGAGGGAGGGAGGGAGGGAGGGAGGGAGGTTTTTCCCAAGCAGAGGCCTTCAGGATTGTGCACAGACAGCTGGGGGTGGGAAGAGCCCACTGAGGGCAGAGTGGATGTTTGTGCAGCCCTTTGTCCATATCTCCACTGGCACTTAGGGCCCTGAACATCAGGATCTGAAATCTTCAGAGCTGTTCAGCAGCATGGACAAGGGCCACTTTGTCCTTTAGGGTAGGGAGTGAGGAATTAAGAGAATCCTATCATCCCTTGAGTGGCCTAGCAGGGTGGGATTTATCTGTGGACAATTGTCTGGAAGTATCATAAAGTCCCCAAGTGGCTTTTGAATACTTTCAGTCACCACTGTGCTCTGAGCATCTGTGTTTTGTAGATGGGGAGAGCTGACACAGAACCTGCTAGAAAGATGATTAAATCTCAGGAAGGTGGAACTCTGCAGCGTCCATGGCCTGAGCAATCTCTCTGTTCCTTGGTATCACAGACAAGGCCCTGCTCCTTGCTGTAAGGACCCTCTGGCTTCTGAGGGAGCTGGGGCTCCTGCTGCAAAGCCTTGTGGTTTGTTTGCAGTTGTGGAATTGGAGACTTGAGAATGCCAGGGGCTGCCCGAATCCCTCTGCAGGTTTAGGCCCACAGGGTCTCTTTAAATAGCTGGACATGAGCTGAGTCAAGCAAAAGGGCTTCTGCAGGACAGCCTTTATCATGATCCACCACTTTCATCTTAGATTGTGTCAGATCTACCCCCAGCAACAGAGGGGAGAGGGAACCTAGGTTTGTCCAATCAAAGCATTTTATTCACCCACTTCAGAATTGGAAATGTGATCCAAACTAGGCCAAGAAGTTTCTAGATAGTACTAGCTGTCTAGAGCTTCAGTGATCAGACATAGGGAAAGACAGGGCTGAGACCAGAACTGCTTTTTATCCATGACACCTAGATTCCCAGACTTGCTGAGACCTCCCCTCTCGTAGAAAGCAGGAAAGAGGAAGTTTGCAATCATTGCAATTCTGTTCAGGACTAATCCTGAATACAATCACCAGGACTTGGGTATGGAGTCTTTCCTACGGGCTAACTTCCTGTGTTTCTCAGTTCTAGCATGAGAACATCTCTGAATCGGTGTCTATCTTCCTTCAGCTGTTTCCAGTCAAGCAGTGGCTATGACCCAAGGTAATTAAATTCTAGGTTTCCATAAATCTTTTAAAAACTTATTTTACAGCACAAATTCTAACTGATCATCATCATTTGGGGATATGATCTATTTACTAGTATGTTGTTAGTTTTCTTTTTTACTTCTCAGAAAAACAATATAATACTCACCTTGTAAGGTACCTCCAGGACACAAGATTGCCCTATTTCATGGGTCTTGAGGAGAGAGGCAGTACTATTCTGTATTTAAGGAAACCAAAGGAGGTTGGGTAAATGCCTAGATCCACCACCAAACTGTCCATGCTGAGCCAATGAGAATCTAGATGAGATGGGCTCAAAATGCAAATCCCAAACTCACTGACATTCCAATCGCCATATCTGATTTGTGGTAGGAGACAATAACTATCTTTACTTATTTCTCTATTGATATCACAGGTTCCTCTCTTTTCTTTAAATCCAAAGCTTTTATTAGTATTCCTGACTAAGATAATACTGTCTGCTATTAGAAGTTTTATGCGAAAGTTACTTGTAATCTACAGGATTAGATAAAGGCCAAGTTGCCAAATTTGCTGTTTCTCTAGTGGAAATCAACACCAGGGACTTTTCTCAATGAAAACAGACTGGTGGGGTTTGCCTAAAATAGCCAAGGATCCAGTTGCGTCGACATGGCAACAATTAGGAAGTGATTTGAGCCAAACATCTGCATCCTCACGAACAATTTCTCCATACCATGCGCTCTGTGTGTTTTCTCAAATGAGAATCATCTGGTTTGGTTCGCAAGTGGGCACTGGGGGCTTGAGTTTGATTCTGGAATCGACCACAGCATTCAGCCAGGGTCCTCCTAGCCACAAGGTCTGACTGGCTATGTAGACAGCCACAGACACTTGAGTTCTGGAGCCGCCAAGGGAAGCAGTTCTCGCATGAACATTGATACTTTATTGCCTTGGTTTGGGTGACCTCATACCAAAATGAAGTCATCCATCCCGTCAGGGAAGACAAACTTTCATCCCAGAGAATCAATCAGAACCATCCAGGGCACTCCTTTCCTCTTCCCTCAGCACCAGCCAGGCAGTAAGTGTGCAGTTAAAAGTCCCCCAGGCCCCAGAGAACTCCCACATTCCACTAAATCAAAAAGGCGCCCAAAGGGTGAGGAATCACCAAACACCACAAGGAAAGCACAGCTTGACATTTCTAACTCTGGGGATTGTTGCAAACCAAGGCATTTCTTGGGAACAAAACCTGTATCATTGCAGTGAATTTCAAGGCTTTCTCCTTCTTGTTATTAAATGATTAACTCCTGCCAGATAGCAATGCCAGGGATATAATTGCTTGCTGGGCCTTTTTTATCCCAAGCTACTGCACAACCCCATAAACAGTCCAATTAGGAAACCAATTAAAATGAGAAAGAGGCTTCCAGAATCCTCCAACAGTTGAGGAAATGCTGCCTTCCCCATGTCTTCCAGTGAAAGAATTTTTTTGTGTGTGTGCAGCTGCTGTAGGGGTGAGAGAATTAAAGGGCCTGGGGTTGCCTGAGCCCTCACTACCACACACACCCAGAACCCAATATTAGCAAAAGTGCCTCTCATCTGGTGGAGCCCTGAAAAGCTTTACAAGGTGTTTTAAAATGAAGAAGCTCTGGTTTCCTTACTGAAACCAAGGCAAAAATTGCAGATGAAAATGTAAAAGGAGCCCCTTACATTTGTCCTTTATTGCAGCCACAACCCTGGTGCATACACACATTTTTAGAAAGCAGGGTCTTTCCTTAGAAACAGACATGGCGTTGTATGCCTGCAGCCCCTGCCCATGCATTCTAACACAGGCATCCCTCTAGGGCATAGCAGAATTATGTCCTTTCAAGGATAGCTGGTTGTGGTGGCTCTCACCTGTTATCCTGAATCTGAGGATCAAGGTTCATCGTCAGACCAGACAGGAAAGTCTGTGAGACCCTTATATCCAATTAACCAGCAAAATGATGGAAGTAGAAGTATGGCTCAAGTGGTAGAGCCTCAACTTTGAGTGAAAAAGCTAACGAACAGCATCCAGGCCCAGAATCACCCAGAATCTTTGAAGAAAAGTAATACTAATGGTCCTGAGATGAAAATGCACATCTGTGGGTATGCTTGCATGTGTGTGCACACATCTGTGTATACACACTCATTAGTGCATACACCCATGCATACAAGATATATGAGGGACTGAGCAGCATAATTTTTGTTTCATTAGTTTTTGTGTGTTTAAAAGTACTAGAGTTTGGGGCTGGGAAGGTGGCTCAGTGGTAGAGCGCTTGCCTTGCATGCCTGAGGCCCTGGGTTCAATTCCCAGCACCACATAAGCAAAAAGAAAAAAGCCAGAAGTGGCACTGTGGCTCAAGTGGTAGAGCACTAGCCTTGAGCTGAAGAGCTGAGGGACAGTGCCCAGGCCCAGAGTTCAGGCCCCACGACCGGACCCAAAAAAAAAAAGTACTAGAGTTTGAACTCAAGGCCTTGCAATTGTTGGGAAGGTACTCTGCCTCTTGATTCGTGTCTCCAGCCCCTTTTGTTTTAATCATTTTTCAGATAGTGTTTTAGTTTGGGGTCTGCCTCTAAGTATTCTCTCCCTACCCAAGATCTCTTGCATAGCTAGGATTAGGGGTGTATATGTTTGTTGAAATGGGATGTCACGTTTTTGTTTTACCTGGCCTCAGATTGTGATCCTCTCCATCTCCCCTCCCGAGTAGTTGGGATTGCATGGGTTACTACCCTGGCTCTGATACATGTTTTAAATGACCTCAGGATGCAACCAGCACATCCAGCTGATCTGGCATCATTAAACACAGAATCTCCCACTCAAGAGATCACAGGTGGAGAGAGAAAGACAGACAGGCAAAGAGAACAAACCTCAATGTTAGAAGAGGCTTTGGTAGCAGGAAACAAATCAGATCAGTGTGACCACTTAACTGGCAGTGAGATGATTTGTGTCAAGGTTTGTGTTGTGGTTTATTTCAAGCTCTTATCTTTTAGAGGAACACATCAAACCATTTTCAGTAGAGAGGATATGACACCTTCTCTGTGCTCTGCTGTGGTCTGGGTATAGAAGAAGTGAATGGTAAAATGATGGCTACATGGCCTTCCGTGTTAACACAGAGGCTTCAGGCCCGTGCTGTTATTCCCTCCACCTTAGCTGCAAATTCTCTATAATGAAATGTTTTTTAAAAATTGAGTGGCACCCAAGAATAATCTTGGGGACTCATGGCTATAATCCCTGGTATTTTCAAGGTGGAAATCAAGAGGACTGAGATTCAAAGCCAGTTCAAGTATCTCATCCATTAAAGAACTGGGCATGGCTAGATCCTGGTGGCTCACACCTATGATTCTAGTTACTCAGGAGGCTGAGATCGGTGATTCAGAGTCAGTTCAGCAGATACATCTGAGAGATTCTTATCTCGAATGGAAGTGGTTTAGCTTGACATGGCTCAAATGGTAGAGCAAAGCTCAAAGAGCTCACATAACTCTGAGCATGGTGGTTGTGCCTGTCATTTCCCTGTTTGGGAGATCTAAATAGGAAGATCAAAATTCAGGCTGGTGCGGGGAGGTGGGTGTAGTTAGGCCATAATGGAAAAATAACAAAAGCAAAACTTGCTGGAGACACAGCCCAGTGTCATAGCACTTGCCTAGCAAAGTGTAAAGCCCTGAGTTCAATCCCCGGTACAAAAAGAAAAAAGAAAGTATCAGCAAGACAGGAAGGCTACTGATGGGAGAGAAAAGTAGGGAAAGACAGAGCCATGGGGGAGGTGACATTTAATCTGGGTGATAAAACAGTGACAGGCATGTGAGGAGTCGGCCGAGGAACTGTACAAAGTCACCAGGATTACTCAACACTATCCAAGAGGAAACATCACCAAGCCTGGTAAAATGCCACTTGTATTATTTTCTGAATCAGATCATCAGCCTGGAGAAGATGTCTAATTAGCCACGGGGAAAAAAAAACAACAACATGTAGCTGCTTTGAAAATGAACCTAATTTTCCATTGCATTTCTTCCTTGAAAATGGAAATGTGTGTCTACAAACCTTATGCTTAGGATTAAACTTTCAAATGTTGGGAAGATTTTTGATTAGAATTAGTTTAATTAAAAAAATGTTAATTGCCTGATTGTCTTCCCCTGCTTGCTGTGTGATGTCTCCACGGGGATCAATCCAGCACCTTCTGGAGTTACCCAAGCTGCTGGCTCCAACAACCACATGTCAGGAAATAAAAAGAAAATAAAGTTTGAGGGCTTTTTTTTTTGTATTTGTGAATGCAGCACCAATGCATGTAGTGTAAAATAGCCCAGCGTGGTCCTAGATGAATAGTAAGAGGATGATTTACTCCCCAGGTTGTGTTCCGTTTTTGCTGTTTACGACAGCATATCAACCAGGGTTTTTGATTGAATTACCACCTTGTTTTCAGTCTGGGACCATGCATTATTACATATGTAAGTGTATAAATGTTGATGCAAATGAGTTTTCCTAATGAAATGAGAGCCAGTTGAGTTTTTTTTTTCTTCTCCTGCATAATGGGTGGTTCTGAAGACCAGATTTATTTTCTCCAAGTGGCTACATGCTTATTTTTCAATTTGTCATTCATTCTCAGCACCAGCACCCCAATAACTCAGATCGGCAGGTCTTTGAGCTTTCACATTTTAGTGTAGACTCTTTCTTTCCTTTATTTCATTTTTTTAAACTGAAATCAATTTCAATATGATTTATCATCCGAGAATTACCTTATGTAAAAATGCTTAAGTGAATGAAGTAATAACATGAGGCCCATGGGGGTAGAAAGAGTAATTTCCAGTTTCTCAGTTCTAAATAAATGCCATAGAATCCTGGGTCACATTTTTATTTTATTCATTACATTGTGTGCTTTAGTTATTATTGAGTTTTAGAAAGTCTAAAAGCTTCAAATGAGCTGAATTACTTATAAATATTGCTGAATTTCATTAGATAACAACTTGAGCTGTTTTGCTTGGTGTTTCTTGCATTATTATTATACTATTCCTCTGTGTGTGTGTGTGTGTGTGTGTGTGTGTGTGTGTGTGTGTGTGTGTGTGTGTGTGTGTGTGTGTGTGTGTGTGTGTGTGTTAGTACTAGGGCTTGAACCCAGGACCTTACAATCTTGCATGGCTTTTTCCCATTCAAGGCTGGTGCTCTATCACTTGAACCACACTTCCACTTCCAGCTTTTTGTTGGTTAATTGGACTTAAGAATCTCTCTAATTGTCTACCTGGACTGGCATTACGTGGTGATTCTTAGATCTCAACCACCTAGGGAGCTGGACTGTAGGCGTGAGCCATCAGCTCTCAGCTTATATTCTCCTTTTGCTTGACCAGCTCTCCAAGCCCGGAATTTATTTCTCTTTTCATAAATAGGAAGCCAATATTGAGCCCTAGGTTTTCCCATTCCATATGAAACTAAGCTTTTTTACCTTTACTTCCAAAGTAACACTTACTATCATTTCCATTGTCCAGGTGAAAAAGCAGAAGCTCAGAGACATTAAGTAATTTGGCCAGAGTCACCCTGGTATTAAATAGAGAAACAGAAATTCCATACTAGACAGTCAGTCTAGTGTCAAAGCTTTCTCTGTCTTTAGCAAGCCTTCTGTCTGTTTAAATCCTTACCGTCTTCCGCCTGCAGGTCTGTGGGGTGGGGTAGACTGATTGTAATCATCAGAGTCCCAACTCTGCAGCATTACATCAATGGCTGAACCTGTCCACTTCAGTGTTCCCATTTTCCGTAGGAAGATAACAGTGATAGACTTGTGAATGCAGAGAATGAATGAACAGTTACCGTGCCCCATGGGTCAGAGCCCCCAAGCACTGACTCTCCCTAAACCCAAACCTTACACGGGGTTTATTCAGGTGTAGTCCACCACTGGGAGCTGGCGTAGAGGGGCTTATCAATTTCCATTTCTAATTACTCTCTAACTACCTGCCTCTCCAGTCCTCTGAGGGCTCGCTTGGTGATTGATGTGATACCACTTAGAAACTTCTTTGAATTCTTAGAAGAAGGGCTTTTCTGTACGAGCCAGCTGCTGGTGTGAGCTTTTAGACAAGTCTGAAAATCTAACCGCAGGCCTGATACACTTGTAGGCAGTTGGAAGAGGAAATTTTCTTTTAAGACTTGAGAATGTTGATGTTTGCATTTTTTTTTTCTGCCTCTCTCCTAATACTTCAAATTGACTTCAGAGATGCTGGGTAAAAGTGACATCAGCCTGAAGAGCAGCTTTTGAGTTCAGGGGCTGGAGGAACCACTTAGAGTAATTAGGAAATCCTTAAAAAGGGCTTTGCAAAGTATTGGCCAACACTTGATGTTTTTGACTGGTGGTTTGTCCCTCTCTCCTCCTCCCTCCCCCCCCATGTTCCCAGCATCCATTGCTAAAAGTCTGACCTTGAAGAATTCTCTACCCACTGGCTTTCTGCATCAGGCAGAGAATGGCTCCTTGCCTCTGTCCTCTATCAGGTTGTATGTGGACAGATGCTTTCTAGCCTCAGCTTTGTGGATGAATGAATGCATGGAGAATGAATGCATACAGCTGCAGGACATAAAGTTGCAGGATACAGCACAGACTTGCTTACCCTTGACTTCCAGCTCCAGCCTGGTGGTCTGGGTTCGCAGAAAGTCTGATCTCTAGCTCCTAGGATCCTAGCCTGGCTATCAACCATTGGCCTTAGCCACCCGGAGTAAAGCTGAATTTCTTTGAACTATTCTGGAGACACAGGGCACAGGGCTGTGGAATGTAAGCACGGGGCTTCTGTGACAACTGCAAATTGAGTTTAGTGCATAGCTTAATTGTAAGCTAGAGTTCTTGCTCAATACAATAATAGATGGGAGAGAGAGAGATACATAGATGTATATAGATACATAGATAGATACATAGACTTAAAAAGAAATATAATGCTTGTCTTAGAGAATTCAAAAAAAAAAAAGGCAAAGGAACAAGATTTCTGATCCTCCTTCCCAGTGCAAACCTTGGGTCTTTTTTGTTTGTTTGTTTGTTTGTTTTGGTCGGTTGTGGGGCCTGAACTCTGGGCCTGGGCGCTGTCCCTCAGCTCTTCAGCTCAAGGCTAGCGCTCTACCACAGCGCCACTTCCAGCCTTTTCTGTTTATGTGGTGCTAAGGAATCAAACCCAGGCCCTCATGTATGCAAGGCAAGCACTCTACCACTGAGTCACTTTCCTAGCCAATCCTTGGGTCTTTTTGTCATTCATTTTTTGCATGCTTGAGATGATGGTAGGTAGGTGATTTTGTATGCAGAATTGTCTCATAGGCATCTCCATGTTTTGTCTCCCAGCTCCCTGAGATAAATCATATATTTAACCATTGCCCTAAGAACAGTCATTCTGGCTCTTTTCAGCCCTCGATTATTCTTTGCCATGATGGGCTGGATGTCTTACCATCAAGAGGTCAGTCTTCAGGAAGTGTGTGTGCTTGTTCAGGAAACAGTCTGAGTGTTACTAAGTTTTTCCTCTTCCTCCCCCCCACCTCCTCCACTTCCTCCTCCTTCTCTACCTCTTCTTCTTCCTCCTCCTCCCACTTTCTCTTTCTCCTCCTCCTCCTCTTCTTCCTTCCCCTCCTCCTACCTTCCTCTCCCCTCTTTGCTTTCTCTCCTTCCTGAATATTAGGCCTAACATCTTTGTAACTCTACAGATGTTATTCACAAACTCAGTCTCCTCCAGCCATATCAGGGTGCTGCCTAAGAACATGGGCCTTAATCTCTGGAGCAACTCCTGATCCTGCAAAAGCAGTTGCTGAGCAGTCTTGGTGTCTAAGAGTCACCACCCTCCTCAAGTGCTGTTTCAGACTTAATGCTATTTAAATTGCAAAGAAAGCCAAATGTGGACAAGGAATCAGGCAGCAAATCACGAAACACACCTGAGCACTGGGATGGCAATGTTTCTGCTATCACCTTTAGAAATTCTGCTCAAAGTTACCACTTGCTCATGCACATGCTACCTTTTTGGTGCATCTTCTTTAAATTTCTTGTAAGATGCCCCATGTACATTAAGAATATTCATGCCTTCTTTCACCATTTGTTTACTATCTGCCAAGTATTGTGCCTGAGAATAGAGGCTCACCTTGAATAATTCTGACCTGTGCCTTTTGCACTAATATGGTCTACAATAGTGCAGATACTGGGAAAATAATCATACATGCATGAATTGCTATAACTTGTAAGTAGTCAGTGCTAGAAGGGCCCGTAAGATCTGAGTTACATTTGGGGTGGGGATGAGTAGTACCAGGGGACGTGGTCCTGAAGGGAGGGAACAAAGAATCACTCTGTGTGTGTGTGTGTGTGTGTGTGTGTGTGTGTGTGTGTGTGTGTGTGTGTGTGTGTGTGTGTACATGCCAGTATTAGGTCTTAAACTCAGGGCCTGGGCTCTGTCCCTTAGTATTTTGTTCAAGGTTGGTATTCTACTACTTGAGCCACAATTCCACTTTCAGCTTTTTGCTGGTTAATTGGAGATAAGAGTCTCTCAAACTTTCCTTCCTGGGCTGGCTTTGAACTTTGATCTTCAAATCTCAGCCTGTATTTCAAGGACTTTGGAGTTGCCTGTGAAGAGAGAAACAGTAAAAGAAGAGCATCTTTGCCAGAGGCCAATGATAGAGAGTGTCTAGTGCTGGCAGTATCCAGTGCATTAACAATTATGGTACATATTTTGCAAAGACAATGGGTAAATATGGGCAAGACTGGATGGGGATGAGGTTAGTAGAAGATAACAAGGCTGAATCTTGGATAGCTGGCTTCATGCAGGGTCTATACAGCGAGAAGACATGAAAATCCAGTAAACTTGGAGGTGGAAGCTAAATGCAATAATCATTTATTTATTTAAAGAATCTATGGCTGTAGTTCAAGTGGTAGAGCACTTTCCTAGAGTTCCAGAACCATCCATCTAGCCCTCCATCGATCGATTCTCTGGGTTGCTGGAATTCTGGGAACATAGGACAGAACCCCACTAAGATGCTCAGTTCTTGTCCTTGACTTTGAATGTATGTGTAATTTTCAGCCAATGTGGATACTGGCACCACAGTTACTATTATACCCTATTCCTCTGTGCATGCTATACCATGAATCTCTCATTATAGATGACCTGGGTATACCCTCCAAGTTTCTATACCATTCAGTGGCATTTGATAAGAAATGTAAATTATGGGCTCACTCAGCACTCCCAAAATAAAGAGATTTATGTGTTTTCCATGTAAGTTGAGCTCTGTTAGTCACAATGCCTTTCTGTAACCTCAAGAGTACACAATTCTTAAGAGAGATTTTTTTAACAAGGTTTCTTACGAATCATTTCAATAAGTTCTTTAAAATAAACAGTGTATATTTTCCTTTTTCAGGAAGTAAATGATGGTATTTGAGCTGTTATAAATCAGAATGCATTTCCATATCCTCTACCATAAAAAAAAAAAACCCTCTTTTTCTCTCTCTCTCTCTTAGAAAGGAAAATTAAGGTTGCTGTACCATGGGATCACCTTCATTATCTTTAGCATACAAATGATCTTTTAAAAAGATTTCTCCCCCCTCTACATATGTACAGTATCAATGATATAATTTACATTGCATTCACCATATTAACACCCTGATCCATCTTCGAGAACAATGAAGGGTCTTTGTGTGCAAGGCTGTCGGACAAATGTTTTAGCTTGTGAGAAGAAAATTGTTAGCATTTGAATAGAGAATGGTACAGGAAGGATTAATAGCCTGCTTTGATGGATTAGAATGTAGGAAAATTGCTAGATATTAATATGAAAATGTTTGTGAATTGGTAGCTAGGTGCTGTCAGTGGGAGAAAGAACGATGTCTCCTAGGCCTTAGCAGTTGAGACTTGACTCTTGGCAAAGACTTCCACACAAAAAGCCTGCTGAGAAGTTTGCAAAGTGACTGGCCAGTGAGCTGGGACGAAAGGCTGCCCTTTAACCCTGGTGAGAAAGGGGGGGGGGGAAGATAGCCTCACTTTGGATGCCCTTCCCATGATTTACACGGCATCTTTACATTAACTTCCAGAACATAGATTGCTAATAGTATGGATCAGAACAAGGGCATGATAAGTTTTGTTTCCATCAATTGGCCTTTTCCCTCTTTTAAAGCCCAAATCAACAGCAAGTTGTGGAATACACAATTGAACTCTCTTTGTGTTCTTTTCACTAGCACACAATGGTGTCCAAGATGGTAATTTGTAAGGATGGTTGACTGTTTAAAAACCATGCAATGAAAATGGTTGTTTAATGTTGTCGGCAGAGCAAGTCTAGTTTTAGAACCATGCCTGAACGCTTTGAGGATATTAAAAACATCAATGTGGAGAAATTTTTCCTCTAGAACATTAAAGATGTGTTAGTCTTCAATATACCTTTAAACATACAGCTCCTAAATTGGGTATGATAGTGTATATCTATAGTCCTAGCACTCAAGAGGCCGAAACAGAAAGAATAGTGTTCCAAGCCAGCCTGGGCTGCATGGGAAGATTCTATCTCAAAACCAAATAAACAAAAATTGATTTCCTAAGGAAAGTTCAAGTCATGTGGAAATGAGGCACAATGGTAACTAATGGAACTTGGTTTCCTGAAAATTCCTGCACTGGTGCTCTCTGGTCTGGTGTTCTGGGTACAATGCCGCCATGCTGATTTTATTCCCTGTGGCTGTCATCAGAAGAGAGATGCCAGGTGGGTGGTGGGAATCCCAACTTGAAAACCAAGAATGAAGTCCCCAGGTGGGTTCTCAGAATGTATTTTTCCAGCCTCGGTTTCCTGTTCAGTGGCAGGGACAGGCCTCTCAAACTTGGCCTACTCCTAGGAGTAGGTCTTGGTTGTGGGACCATCCTGTGAGTTTAGGGTGACAGCTGCAGCCCTGTTCTCTACCTATGAGAAGACATTAGAATTTGTTCTCAGCTGTGAAAAACAATTATATCTGTAAATCTTGCCAAATGTCCCCTGAGGTCACAAATTCACTTCTAGTTGGGAAAACTAAACTGAAGAAACATTATTATTCAGTATGGTAGTGAAACCCTGTAATCTCAGCAGTCAAGAGAAGGCAGAAGCAGCATGCTCCTAAGTTTGAGCTCAGCCTGGGCTATTCAGTGAGATTCTGTCTCAGAGGGGTGGGAGGAAGGGAAGGAAGGAAGGAAGGAGGAGAAGGAGGAGGAGGAAGTAGTGGAGGAGGAAGAGAAGGAGGAAGAGGAGGAGGAGGAAGAGGAAAAGGAGGAGCAGGAGGAGAAGGAGGAGGAGGAAGGGACACACTACTTAGTGTGGCTGTAGTCTATTGTGTTTGGCAGTTGTCATCATGCTTTATAACCCAGAGGAGCTCTGAGGGGTCCCAGGCACTGGTGCAGACACAGGGCAGAGGCAGTGAAATGTGGACAGTCACCCTTCCTGTCCTACCGAGCCCAGGTTTCTGCTTCATCCCTCCCCAGGCATCTGCTAGCCCAAAACAGGAAGCCAGAAGCCGGAAGTGACGATGCTAGGACCCCAGGAGCCCCTGGGATTTTTGTGGCTCTCTCTTGTCCCCACACTCTCTAGGGATGAACTACGCCAATGTAGGCACATCAGTGGTCAGTTTCCCCTGTCCTGGTTGGCAGCGGTTTTTCTCCAAGTGCTTTGTGTGGCCAACTACTGAGCCTTCACAACGTAATTGTGTGCTGCACACAAACCTTAAGACTGTGTCCATTTTCTTTTTTTGTGTGTCGATCGTGGGGCTTGAACTATGGGCCTGGTGCTGTCCCTGAGCTTTTCAGCTCAAGGCTAGCACTCTACCACTTGAGCCACAGCTCCACTTCCAGTTTCTGAGTGGTTTATTGGAGATAAGAGTCTCACAGACGTTACTGTCTGGGCTGGCTTTGAACCATGATCCTCAGACCTCAGTCTCCTGAGTAGCTAGGATTTCAGGTGTGAGCCACCAGCACCCAGCATGACTGTGTCCATTTTCAATGGAAGAGGGGGGGGAGGGGAGGGGGGAGGTCACAAGATTTTCTCCTTTATTCCTCATACTAAAATTTTACTCCCAGACCAGTGTGTGTGTGTTCTCCAAGAATTTGGGCCAAACTCAGAATACCATCTTCTTCATATTAAAAATAAGAAGAATATAAGATAATAATAAAAAGAATACAAAAGGGATGGGGAGAGGAGGGGAGGGAGAACACATCTTGGGATTAAATTTAGGAATATGAGCAGTAATAGTAACCAACCAGCAGACACCAGGGACTGCAAATGACAGCTTTCTGAGGCCCAGCAATCTGCATTAGAGGAAGCTGACAGTTCACCAGGCCAGCCCGTGGCATTTGTGTCCCCTGCATGCCCTGGGATTGGCAGCTTCATTATTGCTGCTGTCAGAGTTTTTGGAGTGCTGACGCTGGGTATAGCTAAGCTTTTCCCAGGTAAAGATGTTCATTGTAACCTATTAATTCCCAGGCGAAGATGAAGTCAAGATATGTGCTGGTGGTTCTTCATGCGGCCATGGCTCTTGCTGCCTTAGCTCCTCCATGTCTGTGGCTAGAGAGGCTTGAACTCTGTTCTGTCCAGTGCTTATCCTATACCAGCTTCTCCATTACTTCCTTAGGAGTTACAAACTACCCTCAGAGTTAAAGTTATACCTGATTCTGATTCTAAAGGACTTCGGTAAGGCTTCCCCTGGCCTCTCCAATCTCTGTCCACCCACACTAACCTCATTCTCTCAAAGTGACTCTTATTTCTTTCTCATGTTTTTAGCAGCATGTTTCTTTAGAAATGGATTTTTTTCCCTTCCTAGCTAGGCACTCGTGGCTCATGACTATAAATCTAACTTAGTCAGAAACTAAGATCTAGAGAATTAAAATCTGAAGTTAGTCCAGGCAGAAAAGCCCATGAGACTCCATTTCCAATTAACCATCAAAAAGCTAGGCTGGAGGTATCATTCAAATGGTAGAGCACCTGCCAACAAGCCAGCCCAGCAAGTAGCCCTGAGTTCAGATCTTAGAAGTGGTAGGGGAAAAAAACTCCCCTAGTGTTAAATCCTAGGCATTGTTAATGTCCTACTGTAGAATATCAGACTCTGACTCAATTCTTTCCCATCACCACTAACAAGACATACCCATGTCTGACAACACACAGTGCTCTCTCCTTCCTTTGTCCTCACAGAATCTGTCACAACTTGTATTTAGTTCAAGTCAATGTTTAGACTATCTAAATGTGACTGAGGCTGAGCTACTGGTTGTGTTCCAATTATATTTCCTTCTTGTATAGATTTTGGTTTTCTCTGGAGTTTGTTAGTAGTCTTATTTTCTATGTGTTGGTCAACAGTTTACTTGTAGACTATCAAAACTGTGAAGCTGCTTTCAACATTTATTTTTTCCAGTTGTAGGGCTTGAATTCAGGGCCTGAGCACTGTCCCTGAGCTTTTTTGCTCAAGGATAGTGCTCTACCACTTGAGCCACAGCACCACTTCTGGTTTGCTGGTGCTTGGTTGGAGATAAGAATCTCAAGGACTTTCCTGCTCAGTCTGGCTGCAACTCATGGTCTTCAGATCTTAGCCTCCTGAGTAGCTAGGATTACAGGCTTGAACCCCTGGCACCAGCTCCTTTCAGCATTTTCAAGTTCATTGATCAGTTTTGAATTCTTCTAGGAGTCATCCTGTGGGATTCGGCCCCTGGTGCATGTCCCCTGTTCAACCTACACTGTATGTCTTCAAGAGTAGTTTCCAGTGATATCTCTTTGCCACCATCCTGGGTCAGGGGCTGGGGTGGGAGAGGAACCCTTAAGTCTTTAGCTTGCTGTGGGCATCCAATACTGACTTCTGGGTGAGGATTATAGGATACATGTTTCTTGATGCCAAAAATGCCCTTTGTTTCCTGACCTCACCCACAAGAGTCAAGATTACAGGTGACCCTTCAACACATCATAAAAATCCACTATAATTTTCCCTGCGTTGTTGCTCTGTGGACATCAATATGTGTTTGGAGTCATGACTGTTTGCAGGCTTTGGGAGCACGGAGTACACCTTTCAGTCTACTTCTCACTGGCCTGTCAGGGTGAATGATAGCATTCACAGTGTAGTCCTTCATCACTGGGCGAACCTGCCTGAATCCTAACTTACTGCTATTGACAGTGATGAGCAGGATGCTGGCTTCCAGGAAGCCAAGGCTAACTGAGGACCAAGCCATAAATAAATGTAGTCACAGTCTTCTGATGCCCAGCGGCAGCCAGGGAGCTCAGGAAGCCAGGAAGGCACATGCTTGTGCCAGCAGGGAAAACCAAAGATGCCATAAAATAAAATTTTCTGTTTCAGTGAGATTGGCTAGAATTTTGTGTTAGGAGTATGTTCTTTCTGTAGGCTAGGAGTGTAGCTCAGTGGTAGTGCTCTTGCCTAGTATGCTGAAGGTCCTGAGTTCAATCTCCCATTGTCCAAAAGAAAAGAAAAAAGAAGAATTCCCATACATACAGTGCTTCTTACATCAGTGTATTTATAATTTGTACGTCTTTTGATTTTATAGGTATTTTTTATTTTCAACTCTATTCCAGGTCCAAGGAACATCATAATATTTCCAAGGCTTAAGCTCTCCAAATGCCTTTAAAAAAACTATTCAAAAGTATTTATTGTGAGATCTTCCAAAAGTTTTACTCTGGGTTTTTCCAGTAAGAGCCTGCCCTCCTGTCTATTCCCCACCCCCACCCCACCTTGATTATATGATGTCGTAACCATGCTTAATGTTGGTTCCCTTGAGGAAACTAACTTTAAGGCATTGGCCAGAAATTCCTGCAAGAATGCCCCATGGGCTGAACAGTTTCTCAGCTGGAAAGGAAGGAAAGGGCTTTGTATTAAAAGAGACTTCAACCTCTCCCTTTTCTTGGCCATTCCATTGCTTCTCTCTGCGCTTTTCAACCATGACAGCCAGCCAGTGCCACTGACAGTGATGGAAGTTAGGAAACAATAGATCAAACCAACAGAATTTCATAGGCTTGTAAGAGAGCTTTTTGAGCCACTTTGGGTTTCCAGATAGGAAATAGGAAGTGAAAAGGTCCTGTGGCCTTTTTTTTCCCCTTAAGGTCCCACTCCTTCCATAGTCTGCTTCCTCAGGAGAAAGCTAGCTTCTTCCTACACATAATACCTGATGAAGTATTCTGGATTAATGTGGTTTAAATATGGCTGAAAAACATGTTCTGGAGACTGTATCTTAATCCAAAGGGGCATCTTTCGGTCTTGGCAGATAAGTAACTTCTGTGTTTTAGAGAAGCTCTTATCTGGGGAAGTAGCAAACTGCAAAGGGAACAGGAGACAAGCAGAGGAGCAGACCCAGCTGGTGACCCTGATCTGTCCTCTCCTGGCTCTGTGATTGGAGTCACTCCAGTCGGTGATACGTCATCAGTTTCCTAGCTGTGAACTGAGGCACTAGGCAGCATGGCATAACCTAGCTCATGCCTCAGGAGCATGGAAAGTGCTTGGGAATGAGATGTCTCGTGCAAGGTCCTTGGCATATCCTAAAGCATAAAATGTATGCTAGCTTTGAACAAGTTAGCTTTAGTTGTTAATACCTTAATGCCAACAGGTGATTCTCTCACATAATTCCAGACAGAGAGGGAAAATGTTACATGCATATGGGCAGGTGTTTCTGTCTGAGCTTTTGCAAACATCAACCAGACTCTATTACCTTTCAAGTAGAAGGAGAATGTATTTGAAGTTTATCACAGTGAATAGAACTAAACACAGTGGGTAACTCCCAGGACCTGGCACTATCCAATGAGAAGTGAGCTGCAGTAGATTCCTGGGGAGAGGGAGGAATGAATGCTGTTTGTGGGGAGGGTTCATTCTTATGGTTCTGGAAGATGGAGAAAGGCTCAGCAAGTTCGAAGGGACAGGCCTTGCTGGGGCAGCTGGGGGGACAGACTTGGAGAGTTTGGGGACCCCATCAGGCTGGGCTCCCTAATATAGAGCATCACCTGAGCCTTAGCTGAAAGAGAGCTCAACAGTTGGAGAACTCTGAACCCCAGACTCCGAGGTGACATCACACCATGACGTCTTCTGGGGCAGCCCTTGCCTTTGACTCTGGATGCTAATGTGGCATGTCACCTCCTGACTCTGTGCCCACCACATGGGCCAAGCCAGGCCTGTATTCTCCTGCCAGGGATCAAGGAAGGAAGCAGGAGGCCACCTCTGCTTCTTACCACGAGAGAGCCGGAGACATTCTCTCCAAGGCTTTAGCTGCTATGCATCTGTGATCCAGAGGGTTTACAGCTGAGACAAAGATGCTTACTTTCCCATCTCTCGCTCCTCCTATATGTAGCTCAACTGCAGAGGAGCTGCGCTTAAAGATCACCAGCAATCTCAGCCCTCAGGTGGCTTAAAAACCAAAGACCTCAGACCTTAAAAACCAAAAGGTGATATGCTGTGTCACCCAGCTAAGTTCACCTTAAATGTTCATTCTGATGGCCCGCCCTTTAAAATATTTAAGAATTCTTCGCACCTGTCAACCCCATGCTATCCTCACAAGACACTGTCCTGTCCCCGTCCACTTTTTTTTTTTTTTTTGTCAGTTGTAGGCCTTGAACTCAGGGCTTGGGTGCTGTCACTGAGCTCTTTTGCTCAAGTCTAACACTCTACGACTTGAGCCCCAATGCCTATTCTGGTTTTCTGGTGGCTAATTGTAGGTAAGAATCTCATGGACTTTCCTCCTCAGCCTGGATTTGAACCTTGATTCTCACAGCTCAGCCTCCTGAGTAGCTAGGATTATAGGTGTCAGCTACCAGTACTTTTTAGATGGTAGTTGTTGACTCATCTCTTCTTTGCATCGTCTTCTCCTCCTCTTCCTCCTCCTCTTCCTCCTCTTCCTCCTCCTTCTTCCTTTCTCCTCCTCTTTTTCCTTTTTCTCCTCCTCCTTCCTCTTTCTCTCTCTTTTACATATATATATATATATACACACACACACAAAATAACAATATATAAGTTGATTTTGGACTGGGAGCATGAGGATTTCCCAAAATATCAAATGGAAAAGAAAAGTGAGGGGAGGGGCCCCTGAGCAGACAAGGCCTCTTTTACCTAAATAAACACTGTTGGAATGGCTCCAGGACTCCGATCTCTTTGATTTTCCCTTCTCTCTGATGGAAATGTTCCTTATCCCCAATTTCACAGAGAAGCTTAAATCAATGTGTAAATATTTTGCCATCGCTGGGACCTGATTTCTTCATCTAAGTACTCTGAAGTCTTTTAGTTCACATGTGAAAGAACATCGAGGCCTTATCATCTTACATGGAAACCTGGGCATGTGCTGAAAAGCTAAACCAGGGCACATTCATTGCAGTCTGTAAGGCAAAGGCAGGCTGTCTGTCTGAGCTAGTGTTCCCGTGAGCCCAGTGGCCCCCTGCTTTTACCCTGGCCTTGTTTTCAATTGAACTTCAGCCATGGGGGCTCAGATCATGGGGATAAAAAGAAATGGCCGGTAATCAGGGCGTTTTGTCTGGGTGCTGAGGAAGGCCTCTAAGACTGAGTTCTGATTTTTTATTTTTCTTCACGCTGGACAATCCCCTCAGGATGATTTAAATGGAGGATTATAAAGGAGATGAAGCATTTTCTTTTCTTTCTTTCTCTCTTTCTTTCTCTCTCTCTCTTCCTTCCTTTCTTTCTTTTTTGTTGGTAGTGGGGCAGGAAATCAAGGCTTGGGTGCTGTCACTGAACTCTTTATACTCCAGGCAAGTGCTCTACCACTTTATGCTACAGAGCCACTTCCGACTTCCTGGTGATTAATTGGAGGTAAGAGTCTCATGAACTTTCCTGTTTGGGCTGGCTTTGAACTATGACCCTTAGATCTCAGCCTCCTAAGTAGCTAGGATTCTACAGGTGTGAGCCACCAGCACCTGACTACAGCATTTTATTATTTCCTCCTGCTTTTTATAGTTAAACATATGTTTGTGTATGTGTGTTTTATAAACATATATATATATGTATATATATATCAAAGCAAGACAAAATAAGAAATACCAAATTTTAATTAAAAGGAATTAGAAAAACAGGCATGACCTGGAGTCAAGACTTACCTATGTTAGTGTTCTCAAGCTGAGGGCACACGTCCCTTGGGGGAGGAGAAATGATCAGAGATGAAGTTTTAAGTAATAAATAGTGCCAGAATTGTGCCTTCATGATAGAGTGCTTATCTAGCATGGGGGCTCCGTCCCCAGAACCCCAAATAGACACAACAGTAGTAATAATGTAACTCTTCTTTCTAGCTTCTTTAATCCTTCTTCTAACTGCTGGGAGAATGTCTCCGTTGATTGTCTCTTAGCTAGGTCAGTGGGCCTAAGGTTCAGTCTTCAGTAGGCTGAAGAATCTAGCTTGGATTTCACAGTGTTACTTTGCTTGCTTATTATTTATTTTTCATGACTGCTTTATTTTCCATTTGTTGCCGTACCTAAGGTTTGTTTTTTTGTCAGTTGTGGGGCTTGAACTCTGGGCCTGGGTGCTAGCCCTCGGCTCTTCAGCTCAAGGCAAGCATTCTACCACTTGAGCCACAGAGCCACTTCCGGTTTTCTGAGTGGTTTATTGAAGATAAGAGTCTCACAGCATTTCCTGCTCCCGCTAGCTTTAAACTGTGATCCTCAGATCTCAGCCTCCTGAGTAGCTAGGATTACAGGCGTGAGCCACCGACGCCCAGCTTCCTAAATTTATTTTTGTTACATAGAAATCTGCTTATTTAAACTGGCATGGTAGCACAAATCTGTCATCCCAACTATGTAGGAGTCTGAGATTAAGATAATAATGGTTCCAGGCCAGCCCAGATAGAAAAGTCTGAAAGACTTTGTCTCAGTGAAAGAAGCTGGCTGTGGTAGTATGAGCCTGTCATTCTAGCTATGGCAAGAAGCCTAAGTGTACGATTATGGTTCAGGCAAGGGCCTGGGCAAAAACAAAAACAAGATTCTATATAAAAATAATCTGTGTGACGGAAGTAGCATAGAGCCTTGAGCCAAAGAGCTCAGGGACAGCTCCAGGCCCAGAGTTGAAGCCCCACGACCAACCAAAAATAAAAAAAAAAAAAAAGATTGAGAATAAAAATAATCTGTGTGAGAAAGAGTGGAGGTGTGGCTCAGCAGTAGAGTGACTGCCTAGCAACTACAAAGTCCCAAGTTTAAAACCTAGCACTGCCAAAAACAAAACAAAACAAAACACTGTGTTTTTGTTGTTGAGGGGTTGGGGATGTGGCTCATTGGGAGAGCCCTTTCCTAGCCTAGTGAGGCCTTGGGTTTGATCTATAGTATAGCAAAAAAGTAAAGTGCAGACTCATAGTTGTAATCCTAGCTACTCAAGAAGCTGGGATCTGAGGATTCCAGTTTGAACCCAGCTGGGCCAGTCTTATAGCTGGGAATGGCGCTGTGGCTCAAGTGCTAGGGTACTAGCCTTGAATGAAAAACAAAGGGACAGTGCTCAGGCCTGAGCTCAAGTTTCAGTACTGATATGCACACATACACACATGCACGTACACACACAGAGTGAATTTATCAACCTTAGGAGGGAAAAGATAGCATATACAGCCTTCTGGTTGTGCCTATGTTTACAGAGATGTTCTGAGAAATAAGGGGTGTCCCCATGAGGGTGGAATCGGTGTACTCCCCAGGGTGATGTCAAGCAGAAGGTCCTCCAGAACCGGGCAGTCTAGCTGCTAATGCACCGAAGTTATGCTTCAGGATGCAAGCCCTCTCCAGCTCGGGGCTGTTGCACAAATAGGAAATGTCTCCCAGACCTCGAGTTATCCAGTTGTACAACAAACATGTTCCCAAAATGGAAGCATCTTTACTGCAGGGCCTTTCTTTCCTCTCTCGACAGGCATGGAAGATTCTGGCAAGAAGCTTTATGTGTTTAATTGCAAGCTGTAGACCATTTCAAGACTCCTCGGGATCACAGCTCCATACCATGTGTGGTTCTCCATCTTGAGGCCCTAGAAGTTCTGGGTCTTTTGAAAGTTCAGAGTTCCTCTCCTTTCCCTCCCTTCCTGGAACTAGTCAGCTGTATTTACATTTACCAAAGAGATTAACCTTGACCAAAAAGAGCATTTGAAGTCAACATATCCTCAGTCTCCAATTTCTCCTGGACATTCCTTTTCTGTTTCTGACTTTCCCTTAAAAAAAAAAAAATCCTGACTTAAGAAAAGTTCATGTGTTTGGAACAGACTAGCCTTAGCAACTCCCTCCTGTGCTCCTAGATGGAGAAGGAGGAGCAAAGGCAAGGAGGCCCAGAACATTCCAGAAGGATCATGCCAAGAGAGGGCAAGGTGAATGAGGCCTTCCCCGCAGGGAACATCCAATAACTCTCTTCGTCTTTATCTACTGTAACACAGGGGTCTCGCTTGCTCCATTTGCGGTGACAGCAGCCAGTGTGTGCCAGCGTGGCTGTTGTTTAAAATAAGCACAGATCTCTCTCGGAGGCCCAAAGAGTCAGTTAGCCTTGGTTGTCTTAGCCATGGGAGGCCTTGGAAATCATAGCAGAAAGGCAGTGTCTGTGGGTAAGGGCAGTGAGGCCAGGGAGGAAGGAATGCACTGTTTCCCTTTGCTTCCAGGGTGCCATTTCCTGCCTCTTGTGGGAGAGAGCTGTACCCCAGGCCCAAGCAAAGCCTGCAATCAGCTACTCTGAGGGAAACCAACTCAATTCCTAAAGGTTTGGCAGCAGAAGCTTTCATTGTTGAAGCAGGAGAAGCAGCTAAAATGAAAAGACTAATGAACTCTCCTGTCTTGGGTGTTTTTCAAAGGCTTCTTGTGTGGGTGGCTGTTTTTCTTTCTTTGGGAGTTCTTAGGGACTCTCATTAGCCCCTGGATAAATGCTACTTGAAGAGCTTGTAACTTTGCCATTAAATCTTTCTTCCCTCTAAGATGAATTAAAGTTGTAAGGAAGCCATGCCCTCCTCTCTCCCAGCTAGCTTCTTCTCAATTACCCAAAAGGCAGGAAAATAGATTGGGGAGGGGAGGAAGGGATTTTTAGCACTCCCTTTCCCTACCTTCCTGTCAAAGATTGATTAATTCGGGGCCACTTAAGTTTCTCTAACTTTCATCCATAATGGCCACGTTGACATTTTTATTTGAATCTCTTTTACGCTATCCAGAATAATCTCCTTCAGCAATAGACACTGCTGGTTAATTGCCACAGAGCAGCTGTTAACTCTTCTCAGTCCCTGCCTTCTCAGGATGGTCTTGAGCTTGGAGCCACATGGCGACAGTGTGTCAGGTGGATGATTGAATAGGCCCCTTGTTCCCAACTAGCTGTGTCTTCCCTGGTATGGGGCCAAACAAAGCCCTTCACCTCTTGATCGAGCCTCCTTGTCTTGCTATTCCACTCTTACAGGCTCTGTAACAAGTGTGAGAGTCCCACTTTTAACTTCTGCTCTGATTTACATATTCCATGGGTCAGACTGGTCCTGGATGTAGGAGTTCATGCACAATTAATCTGATTTTCTAGTTAATTGAAGGCTAAGCAGAAAACTGCTTTGAAATGTTCACTCTTGTCACAGTCTTTGGAAATTGACCCCTTGGGGCGGCAGAGGCTTGAAGAGAAGGAGGATGATGGTCCAGCTTGATACCTAAAGGGCAGCATCTGTGGATCTAGACAAGTTACTCAGCCTTTGTCCTCTGGTCAGCCCTTACCAACCCAGGGCCTTCCTCTCACTAGACAAGAGCTCTACCACTTGAACCTGGCACTCAGTTCCTTTGTTTTTAGATATATATATATATATATATATATATATATATATATATATATATATATATATATATATATATATATATTGTAAAAATACTGCACAGAGGGGTTACAGTTACATGAGTAGGGTGAGTACATTTCCTATCGAGCATTGTTACCTCCTCCTTTGTTTTTTCCCCTACCATCCCTTCCCTCCCCTTTCAGATTGTTTATAGGTAAGACGTTCATGCTAACTTTGTCTCAGCTGGCCTCAGACCATGATCTGCCTGTCTCAGACTCTCAATTAATGGGATTATCATTGTGTTCCACCTGACGACGAATTCCATTTTTGCACAACTTTTATTCTAAAGGAAAGGAGGGAGGGAAGAAAGAAGGAGGAGGGGAAGGGGGAGAAGAACAAGTTAAAAATAACCTATATTCTTTCCTGATTATAAAAGTTACATGAGTTCAAAACAAATGCAGAAGCAAAAGATAGAATGCTGAAGTCTCCTAAAGACTAATTTGTAGGAATATTTTACAATTATTAAGGGCTGGAAGCATGGTTCAAGCACCTAATGAGTTAGCTCCAAACCCTGAGTTCAAATACAAGTACCACCATGCCTGTGAGAGATGTCTGGGCCTAAATCTGGTATCATCCCCAGGCCAGGCTTCTGCTACACCACTGGTCATCTCTCCTTCATATTTGGATCCTCTTGAGACCATCAGCTTTCAGATTCTCGGGGAGTTCAGCAGTGAGAAGGGCTGTGTGTGGACCTTGGAGGTGGTGACTCTCATCACCCCTCTGGACCCCACAGGTTTTCTCTTTGGATCAAGTTAGATGCCCAAATCCTGCTCATCTGTGCTGGATACTTGAGGCCAGGGGCCAAGTTACATAGTGCATGTGAGCGTAGCTGGCATCTATCTCTACTGTAGGGTACCCTGCAAGTAATCTGGAATCTGTCCAGCCTGCAAGTAATTTTGAATCCTTTTTAAGACTCAACCTGTGAATCCCCGACTGGCCATAAACACTGGGAATCCTGCAACTGTATTTGCTGTCAAAGTTAACATTGAACTTTGGTTTCCATTGTCTCCTTTTGAAGATCCTAAGAGTAAAATTCGCTTAGACATTAAGCGTTTGGAAATTTTGTTATTAGTCATCTTTGCCCTTTTACTCTGGCTGACAGGGAGCTCTGAGTCAGATCTCAAAACTCAATGGTAGCAGATATAATGAGCCGTATGATTGTGTGGTTTCCCTGTCCTGAGTTTTGATCTCTGTGTTGGGAGGTTCGGGGGGGGGGGGGGGGGGTAGTGAACTGCCTTGTATCAAGGAGGCGAAGTTATAAATTTTTAAACAAATTTTAAAAAAAATCATACAACCTTTCTGGTGTCTTTTCCTCTCAGGTGCTCAGTCTGAGAGATCTTTTTTGCTTTCTTTCATGCTTAACAACATGGGCCTTTGCATACTAAGAAGGAAGAGGGGCTGCTGGAATAATATAACTGGGAAATCAAACTGGGCTGATGGCTGAGACTGTCCAGCTTGTGAATGTGTGTGTGTGTGTGTGTGTGTTTCTGTGTGTGTGTGTGTGTGTGTGTGTGTGTGTGTGTGTGTGTGTGTGTCCTGGTACTAGAACTTGAACTCGGGGCTTTGCTTTCATACTTGGCTTTTTCCGCTCAAGGTTGGCCCTCTATTACATGAGCCACACCTCTATTTCGAGCTTTTTGGTGGTTCATGGGAGATAAGAGTCTCACAGCCTTTTCTGCTCTGGCTAGCTTCAAACTTTGATCTTCAGACTCAACCTCCTGAGTAGCTAGGATTAGAGCCGTGAGCTACCAGTGCTGGTATGGGATGGAAGTTTTGAGAATATCACACGTGGCTCCATTTTACCAAAAGGGAGGGATACTCAGCTTCCTGGGGCCACCAGAGTGCATCTGAGGGACCCACCTCCTGTCTGACCCACCTCCTGTCCTGCCAAGGGTACACTTTGGTGTATAATCTTGCCATTTACAAAGCACTTCTGCACATTCAGACCATGGCAGGAGAGTGCACTGGAATTTCTATTACTCAAGCAATCCACATAACTAGGACTTTCACAACACATGAAATCTCTAAATGAAGAACCGTAAGGCAACTTGGCTTCTGGTCCCCTCTCCCCCTCCCCCCTGCACACACCCCTCGGCCCAAGATGGAGAAACAATCTGAATACATGAAATTAGAAAAACATACAGAGAATGGTTGTTTAAAATTCACAGCTGTCAACATCAAGTATTCTGTGCAGAGAGAAAGAACGTAAGAGACATCAGGTTGGCAAAATAGCTGCAGATGGATCTGGGTGAGAGAGGACGAGGCTGGCATTGTCTGTCCTGGGTTTTGCAGAGACTCATTTGCATTCTAGGACAAAGATTTCGCTGTTGGAGACCCTTTTTCTCCATCCTCCTCTTTCCAGAGGGGCCTCCCCATCCCTGTCCAGTCTTAGTGAGGATAGCCTGCCTCCCTCCTAATGGTAAATCTGTTATTTTAACACAACTGGGCACAAACTGGTGTTTTCATTCCGAATAAAGCTGGGAGAAGCTGAAGAATGGGGCCTTTTATTTGCAGGAGATACTCAAAGGAAGTAAGATTGAACCACAGGCCAGCGGATATGAATGAAGTTGGAGAATTTGCTGCTGCCTGTGGCTGGGGAGTTTCACTCCAATCCCACCCCCCCTCAACTGTCAGCTTCCAGCACTTCCCATCAGAATGTATAATTGCAACTGTTAATTACGTTTGCAACCTCATCCTGCAACACAAAATACATTCACCACTCTCCCTACTTTTCACACGGCCTGTGAGAGGAGATTCTTTTCCTCTTTACCTTTAATACACATGATTGACGTCGGAGGATGTAAGTTGACTTTCTTCCGAGTATGACTGCATATTTGAGCCCAGACATGCACGTACCACGTGTGTTGCTGACCATTATGCAACAACCCATTCACAAGCACATTCATTCCACAAATTCTCAAGGCCCTGTTTCATGAGTCTTTTAAGAAGTCACTTCAAAGCAGTATGAGAAGGGCTAGAAAACACAGAGTGTTTGGAGTCCCATGTCTAAAGTTGAATGCCAGCGTACAAGTGGCATTGGAATGGCCAAGACCACTTCTGAGGGACAGAGCTTAGAAATGTTTGCTATGTACCTCAGAACCAGGAAGCCTTCCAGGATTGCCCCCATGGGCAGCTGACAACTCTTACTGTGACAAGGCCCCACTGAAACAATGAATGAATGGCTGGAGCATCTGTGTTGGCTGGCTACCACCTAAGACCACCCAAACACACCTGTGGCTGAGACTATACACATCTCTCCCGCCCTGCCCACCCTCTCCCTAAGACTCCCCCCCCCCCGCCCCCCGCCTTCATAGTTCTCCCTGCTACTTATACCTAAGGCATATGTCTGTTGAGGGGAGATGGATATTCCTCCCCTGGCTGACTGTGTTGCATGATAAACTTCCTTTCCTTGCTATTACCATCTCTCGTCTTCTATTTGGTATGTTGGAATAAGTGGCCTGACCTGACCTAGCCTTGGGCTAAAATCTCGGTTATACCAGCAGCTCCTGGTAATGCCACCAAACCTTTAACACGTGGGCGCTGGGGGACATTCTACATCTAACCCATGGCAGTCTCCCTCCGGTGAGCTTCTGGGAAGCCTGCTCACCTGTGATGGCAGCTGGAAGCCCACATGAGCCCAGATGTCACTCGTCTGTCTTTCTGTGAGCAGTCAGATGAAATGACTGTGCAGAAGAGCTCTGTCATCTCTAACACAGAGGACAAACGTAGGTCTGTTTTCATTGAAACAGTAGCCCAGTCCCGCTCCTGCCAAGAAACCTGGTTTAAAAAGTATTAATTTTTTGATCTGAATTCTTTGTTCTTTTGTTAACAAATACATATTGAAAGTCTACCATTGACCAGGCCCTTCAAAAACGTCCATCAAATTGTGTCACTCTGGTGCTTCGAGCACATCAGGACTTCCGATTGTACCTATGATGCCGTTCAAGGTCCTTCCTCTGGTCTGCAAGGTGATGAGCCCCGGCCAAGGTGCTGAAAGAAGCCTTTGTGCTCACTTCCCCCATCTGTCCCTTTCCTCCTGGCTGCGTGGCCTGTTGCTGCTACACTGCCTTTCCTCAAGCTTGCTCTTTCCACCCTAGGGCCTTCAGCTATGCCATTGCATTGTGGGAAAGCACACTCTCCTCCAAGGCCCTTGAGCCTCTGTGTAAATTCTATTAGTTCAAACAAGCCTTCTTCCACATCCATGCTTCTTCTCCTTTCATGCTGTAAGGTCCTCCATTGCCCTCATGAGATCTGGAAGTGACCACACACACTCACACACACACACACACACACACGTGTCACTATTGTGTTTTTCCTCACCCTGACACTCAGTAGGTGCTCCACAAATAGTGGGAGGGAGGTGAAGCACTAAGGTACAAGAAGATCAGAAATCAAGGGCCTGTCCTGTATCTGGTGGGATTTGGCTCAGACAGGAAATGAGGACATAAATTAACATAGCAATGGTTACTTTGTGGCTTAGTATTTAAAAACTCAGACACTGATATTTGTCTAAAAATAAGACTGGTCCATGACAGAGTTTTGAGGCATTTCTTTGGGCTAGAGTCTTGGCCTGAGGTCTAGAAACAGGATCCATAGAGCCAGAGACTTCTGGGTATACACAGGGCTGCCCAATTCCCCGGGGGAACTCCTTCCATGCTAGCCCAGCATTTCCAGCCTCCTTCCTGTCTCCCTGAGTGTGCTACAGAGATGCACGCACCATGCTGCCTGTGTTCTACCTTGGTGTTGTAAGCCAGCTCTCTCCCTCACCCCTAATCCAAAGTGGCCATAGCCCTTAGTCAAGCTAGTCAGGGCTCTTTCCTGGAGGTTTATAACTGAACAGTCTCAAAGTTGAGGACATGAGGCCAAGAAGAGCTTGGAATGAGGTCAGTGAAGGAGACAGGGAGGGAAAGACACTCTAGTCCCTGGATCCACATCCATCCTTTCTGGGACTATAAGCACCAGCCTAAAGTAGCTCAAGTTGGATTTGTTTTATTAACCAACCCTTCATCTCAACTAGTTATTTCATTGTTATAAAGTAAGCTCATAAATTTCATTTAAAAAATTTAAACCCTCCAGGCGACTCTAAAATGAAAAGTGGTCTTCCTTCCAGGGCACCCCCCCTCCCTTTTCCGTTCATCCCCTCCCTCCTTTCATTCCTAGAGGTAACCCGCAAACACTTGTTAAACTTATTATCCTTCCAACTGTCATCTGCCCGACTTCTGGCAAGCACTCTGAAAAGCAGCAGAAAAAAATCCTTTGTAATTTTGATTTATCTGATTGTAATATATATTACTCTTGTAGAGTTTCAAACAATGGGTTATTCAACCATTTATTTCAGTCAGCTTTGTCTGCATTAGTAAATGTTTTGACATTAGCCATTTATTTCAGAGATGAATGATTCATTTGGGTATTTCTCAACAACATAAAATAATACTCTGGGTGAAGGCACTTGGCAGGGCCTAGTTATTCATTTGTACATCCTTTAGCTTGCTCAGTGTGCTCTGTTCAGAGTAGGGGCTGGGTTGGTGTTGGAATGGTTGAAGAATTTAATGAAAAGAAGCCCTGAGACAGAAGGGGGAAAAATGAGTTTTATTGAGCAGTGATTTCACAGGACCGTGGACTTGGCATGTTTTATCTCTTTGCTTCCTTGCTACTGAGCTCTGAGCAGCTCTTTCTTCTTCCTTCTCCAAGTAGATAGTTCTTCAGCTTTTCATCTTCATTTTCTGAGATCCATGTCTCTGCAGTAGATTCATCTTGCCTAACTTATTTCAACTCAAGAACTCTGACAGTGCAATCAGTACATGGAAAGTAGGGTGAGTGGATTAGGGAAGAACAAATAGAAATAACCCCACTTACAAATGAGAAAAATGAAAGTAAGGTCCATCAAGTACTTTCCTTCAGCTGGGGAGTAGCCAAACAGGAATTAAATCAGGTCTGCCAAGGTACAAAAGTTTGGCCCTTTCTAGTCTTCTGATGCCAGCTGCCAAGAATGTGGCACAGAAACAAATTCTTTCTAGAGGCCAAAGAAAGCATGATAGAACTTGTATGCATAGCTCTTCCCAAGAAGTTTGCTTGTGTTTTGCAAAAGGTGGCCTCCTCCAAAAAGTCTGTTCATTTTAATCCTTGGAGAGTTTTCTAGGCTTTGTTTATGCAACAGAATGCCTATTTGCTTTTTTTTTTTTTTTTAGTTAGAAGGGACATCAGGGAAAAAAACCCCAAGCTCTAGTCTATTTGTTTCATATGTATTCCATTTCTCTTCCATCCCCATCTATGATGAATTCTGGTCATTTGCTTCTTGGAAAAGGTATTTATTTCACATTTTATCACATTATGGTCAAAGCTGGGGCTTGGGACTGGTTTTCCTGGTTTTGAACCTAGATCTGACACTTGGATGTGATTTTGTTTTCTATCATCCCAATTGATTTTCTCATCTAGAAAATGAAGGTAATAATAATGAACCCTTCTGGTAATAAAAAAGAGGAAATATATATGTGTATATATGTGTGTATATGTGTGTATAAATATGTACACACACACACACACACACACACACACACTTCTTTTCTCCTGGGATTTTTTTTTTGTGTGCCAGTAAAGGAGCTTGAATTCAGGGCCTAGATGCTGTCGCTCAAGGTGGATGCTCTACCACTTGAGCCACACCTCCACTTCCAGCATTTTGGTAGTTAATTGGCAGTAAGAGTCTCATGGACTTTCTTACCCAGGCTGATTTTCTGATCTCAGTGTCCTAAGTAGGTAGGATTATAGGTGTGAGCCACCAGTGACTAGTTTCTAGTATTGTTATGAGGATTAAAAGTTAACATATATAAAGCACTTGAAATCAACCCTGGCATGTAATAGGGACTATATATGCTATTAGTATTATCCCTTAATGTTTAGCTCCATATCATTCAGCAGTAGTTACTTATTCAGCAGTAGTTACTTATTCAGGAAAGGGCAATTTAGAAAGATCAAACCCAGTGATCTTAAGGCTGTGATGTGGGGTTCAGTGAAAACACAAGTAGGTCAAACACTTCTAGCATCGAATTAGCTGAAATTATATGTGCTATTATTATAGTGAATATTACTGTGTGAACATTTTGTATAAACTATAGGAATACACACTCATCTTTATTAGGATGAATGCAGACTTCAAACTAATTCTGGCAAATTAAGAACTGTATTTTCCAGGAGTTAACTACCCCAATTTGACTGCAGCTGTAAAAATTTTATTAGGCAATACATCCAACCTCAAAATGGAGATTGGTGTTGGAACCAGTTTGGGAAATAATTATTGCTGTGTTGTTAATTTTATATTTGCCTAATAAAACACAGCAGGAACAAGAGGGCTGGGTGGATACAACAAAAGAAAGCCCTTGGACATGCTTTAAATGAGTGTTTCTGACCAGGCTGGAAATAGGAATGTGTGAACACTGCAGTTGCTGAATTAATAGCTCATTGTTATCAGGATGTAAAAGAAAAACATGCAAAGTTTGTTTATAACAATCTTGCTGGCCATCAGGAGAGTCTTAGGGTACATATTTTTAGCTCTTTGCTTCTCCTACTTAGAAGCTCACAGAAGCACTCGCCTCTCAAACGAACACATCAACTTTGATAATCTGGGATTTATGGCTCATTTCTGTTTCTCCAGTTTGCCCAGTGAAAAGCATTGACAGTTGGATTGGGAAGAAGAGCAGGGAAAATTTGGGGTTGGGAAAAAGAGCAGGGCAAATGTTTAAGTGACTATAACCACCAGGCAGTTCCTGCAGGGGTACACAAGGACATGGGGAAATGGAGACTTGGAGAAAGAAAATTAACTTTCAAGAGTGGTCTTTGTCCTGGCTCAAATATACTTGACTGATGGATTTCATTCATGAACAGAACAGCTGATACAGGAAAGTCATGGCTGAAATTCCTATACTGAAATGATAAGTCATTCACAAATGAAGCTTTAGTCCTACTCCAGGAAACTCTGGTCCTCCATAATTCTGGGTACAGGGCTCTACAAGATGACTCACAGCTTAGAGGCCCAGTTAGGTGGGGTCAAGTCCTAATTCCATGGTTGACCAGTTGTCTGATATTAGGCATAACCATTTGGCTTTCTGTGCTTTCTTCCACTCTACAATGTGGTAATAGGAAAGATCCCAATTCCTAGGGAAATTGCAATGATGGAGTAGGTTTGTTCAGATCAATCCTTTCCATATAATAAGTGTTCGGTAAGTACCTTATAATAAAAGGTTATTGCAATTCTGTTTTGTTTTTATTTGCAGAGATGATAACCATTCTCTTTGGGAGGACATAAATAATAATAGGTCTTTAAGCATTAAAAATTGAACAGAGAGAGATCTTTTCTCCCCACTTGTTCTCAACTACTATGGAACTTCAATAGAGTAGAGGGCATGGTATTTAGGAATTAAGGTCCTAGTGAATAAAGCCTTTTTGCTCTGATAGATGCCAAAACATTTTCTAAGCTAAACCGGGCTATTTCCATGACCTACTGCATAGAGTAGCAAAGCGAGGTGAAAATTCTCTTAGAGCTAAAAGATTGATTGATCTGAGATTCATTTGTAAGATTTGGCCTTACACTTTCAGTCTGTGGATCCCAGGCATTAATTTTGAAGTATTTTCCCTTAATCCACAATATGTTATTTTATTATCATTTGCTTCTTTCAGACAAGATGAATAAATAACCTAGGAGGTTAACATCCTCTGAGCCCAAGGATGTTTTCCGTAGTAAAATTCCTTTCTAGAACGTAGTACAAGGAGAGCATGGCAAGGCGTGGCTTCTGGCCTTAAGGAGATGATGACTTTTGTGAAAGGTTTGGGAAAGGATCCAGCTAGGCCGTTCTGGTTCTGACTGCTTTAAGACCAGAGGATGAAAGGCCCCAAGAAGATCTGGGGAATGACACTTGGTCACTGTTCTGGTCACAGAAGATATAGAAATGACAGGGTAGAGACTAGAGATGACCCAGAGAAGGGGTTATTTTCTGAGATTGATTTTGAGGGAGAAGTAGGATTTTGAGAATTGCAGATAGATAAGGAAAGATGGTTGTGATAGACATAACCTACAAATGAAGGCTTGAAATGAGAAAACTATTGTATAAGAATCAAAATCAGTCAACATGTAGCTAGTTTGGCACCCATGTGCTTCACACATCATAAGTAGACCCCTAATTTCTTTGTTGAGTTAACCATCGTCCATCTGTCTCAATGAACCATAGTGGTGAGAAAATGTGATTGGGGTCAGATCATAAAGTTCTGAATTACAGGTTAAAGACTTGGTCTTTAGGCTTTGGAACTTGCAATGAAGTGTCCCAGCTTCTGAGACGAAGAGATACAAAGTCATGATCTTGCTTTACAGAGCTCATAGTCAGCCAGGGGAAATGCTAGTAACTGCATTGGGGGATGAAGAGCCCAGCAATTCAACAGACCAGAGGAGACCTTGTTACAAATGCTCCTCCAGGAAGAATCCTAGGTGAGACAGAGGATGGGCAATTATGAACTCAACAAAGCAAGCAGGGAAAGACTGGTGCTCAAGCAGAGGATGGTGTATGCAAAGCTCCAGGTGAGAGGAGAAGGATGCTGAGAAATAATCAATACACCTTCTCAAAGGTTACCTGGCCATGACAATCTTGTTTCCAAAGTACATGAACCCACTGGAGCTAGACCAAATGAAAGCAAGTGGTCTCAAAGAGAATATTAGGCCTCTGGGATCCCAGAACAATGCAGCCAGGCAGGACCATTGAGAACCAAAGAGCCAATAGTCTCTCTTCCCTTACACCCGTTCTCATCTCTGTCTTTTCTTGTCTAATCTGCTTGCATCTCTCACCTCTTTCTTTCTCCTGTTTTTGGAGGGTTTTGTTTGCTTGTTTTTTGGTCCCAGCACTGGGACTTGAACTCAGAATCTGGCTGCTATCTCTTAGCTTTTTCATATAAGGTGAGCTTTTTCACACAGAGCCAGCACTCTACCACTTGAGTCACAGCTCCATTTCAGACTTCTTGCTGGTTAATTGGAGATTAGAGTCTCACAAACTTTCTTGCCGGAGATGACTTCAAACCATGATTCTCTAATCTCAGCTTCCTGAGTAGCTATGATTACAGGGGTGAGTCTCTGGGCCTCTTCTCTTTGACTTCAGTCTGACCCAATGTGACCATTAGCATGACTTGTCTGTACAACACTAATTAATCCAGCATCTCAGTGCATATTCCCAGGACAGAACTCTGACTAGCCCCTTCACCTTGATTTAAGTAGAACTCTTGGCACCAGACCATGCCATACAACAACTTAAAACCTCAGGTCAGGATTTCCAGTCCGATCAGCTGTGGCTGGGAAAGGAAGAGTGCATTTGGAACAATGGATCTTAATGTTCTCCATTGGTTCCAAGATGTTACAGAAGTGACAGCTGTAGAGAATCTGGGGCGAGTTGAAGGGTGATTTATGGAGAACCAATGCTGGAAGCTGAAATTCTAAATGTGACGACCTGAGAGCAATCCAGGTCAACCTTGGTAAGACCCATTCTTTCCCTCTTTTCCTCCTTCCCTCTTTCCTTCTCTCCCTCCCTCCTTCTTACCTCCCTTCCTCATACCTCCCTTCTTCTCTTTATTGTTTTCTACATTTCCTTCTTATTTCTTTATTCCTTTCTTTCAAGACTTGCTCATTCTGGGCCTACACTTTTAATTTCTTCAGGAATAGCAAAGAATAAATAATTCAATTAGGCCTTTTTCTATCACTCCTACTGAGAGAACACAGTGATAGGAATCTCTCCATCAAAGTCGTCAGCTCTATCTTAAGTGCTCAGGGACAGAAAAGGGCTGCACATAACAATCTGTGAGTGAGCAAAAGCATAAAGTACAACCCTCCAGTCAGAATGTTAATTCTTCCAATTCTGTGTTTATCTTGATGGTTATGTCTCCTTCATTTTATTGAAACACTAAGAACTTCTCTGATCAGAAGTACATGAATGTGCTGAAAAGGGAAAAAAGCCCATTTCCCCCCCACCCTAAATAACAAAATGTTCAAATGTATTTCCCAGGAGGGAAAATAAATTTGCATAAGCTGAAAGACAAGACTAATAGACAAACGACTTTCTGAAGAACTATAGTTTTCTTCCTACAAAGAACCCCCTTTCAAGCAAGTATATTAGTGCTCCTCTCCAGGCAGGTGCTGTCTGTCACTGTAAGGCAATAGTAATTGAAGAATTAGGGGCTGGGAAGGTGGCTCAGTGGTAGAGCACTTGCCTTGCATGCTCGAGGCCCTGGGTTTGATTCCTCAGCACCACATAAGCAAAAAGAAAAAAGCCAGAAGTGGCCCTGTGGCTCAAGTGGTAGAGTGCTAGCCTTGAGCTGAAGAGCTGAGGGACAGCGCCCAGGCCCAAAGTTCAGGCCCCACGACCGGACCAAAAAAAAAAAAGAAAATTAAACAACTAGAAAAGGAAAAAAGTTTGTCATCTATTTAACTTTGTTACATGAATATATATATATATATATATATATATATGTTTTTTTCTAATGCAATAGTCTGCAATTTATCCTGCAGGCTCAGTCCTTGTTTCCACATTGTAGACAATTAGTTTACATTACTTTACAGAAATGACTGGTCACCAGTGATCTCCATTGCCTGCTAACAAATCACGTCTGTTGGGGACTCATTGACATTCTACTCAGGCCTTAAATCTAGCAGTATATGACATTGTCCTTCAGTGTTAAATATCAAGCCATTAAAAAAAAATGACTAGTGTAGAAACTCATTCTAAAGACAGGTGGACACTGTTTGCTTATTATTTACTAATGTTTTTGCTGGTGCTGGGGCTTGAACTCACGGCTTCACATTCTTGCTTGACTTTTGCATTCAATCATTTGAGCTACAGCATCACTTCGGGCTTTTTGGTGGGTAATTGGAAATAAGAATCCCTTTGATTTTTGGCTGCCTAGGCTGGCTTCATACCCTTGAGCTGGTAGGATATGGGAAGACAATGGAAAGGGTAACATTGATCGAGATGCATAGTACTGACTTGTAGAATTGAAACTACTTCATACAACTATTTTTTAAAAATTGATCTTCAGGAGGCTGGGAAGGTGGCTCAGTGGTAGAGCGCTTGCCTTGTATGCCTGAGGCCCTGGGTTCAGTTCCCCAGCACCACATAAGCAAAAAGAAAAAAGCTGGAAGTGGTGCTATGGCTCAAGTGGTAGAGCGCTAGCCTTGAGCTGAAGAGCTGAGGGACAGCGCCCAGACCCAGAGTTCAGGCCCCACGACCGGACCCCCCCCCCAAAAAAATTGATCTTCACATCTCAGCCTCTTGAATGACTAGGGATTTCTGGTCTAAGCCCCTGACAGTCAGCTGTTTATTTTACAGGAAGGATTTGTGTCTTATAGGGTGATTTCTTTAGTTACTGAGAAAATTAACAATTTTATCTTCATACTCATAGAGATGAGTGAAACCTTCTTGCTAATATATCTTTAATATCTTGTTATTTCTTGCCAACACCCCTTCCAACAAGAGAAGGGCAGGTTTCAGAGCACACCATGGGTTCATGTTACTACCAATTCTATCTCTGGGCATCTACTTACATTCTGTTTATGCTAAGTATAACAAGTTACAGTTATGAGTTAAGGTTTTCTTTTAAAACCCAAGGTTTAAATACTAAGTCCATTTAAGGAAACATAGTAGGTAAAAACCAGCCAAGATAGCAGGAAAAGAAAACAAAACAAAAAGTGAAGACATATCTAGGAAAAGCAGCACACACTATCATTCCAGCGTTCTGGAGTCTGAGGCAGGAAAATCGCAAGTTCAAGGGCATCCTGGGTTACAAAGGAGGTCTGAGGCCAGCACCTGGGCTACAAAGTAAGATTCTGTCAACATTTTTTAAAAAAAGCAAAGCAAACAAAGAAACCAAAAACTCAATTTAAGAACCAACAACAACAAAGGGAAGATGATAAGATATATAGGTACGACTGGAATTTGGGAAATAATGTTTACTGGAGTCAGACATTAATACCCAGATGACTTTTAGAGAATGAGCCGGGAAAGCACACTGAAGGTCAGGACCACAGAAAGAGATGAGGAGCCCAGCTCAGAAGAGAAGGGAGGGCTATGACATCATGGCACCATTATTCTTTCTGCTTCTGCCTTAGAGGGCAGAAATCCTGAGCAACAAGTTTGAGGACAACTGAGCTTCTTAGCTGCCCACCACAAGTCAACACAAAGCCTGCAGTATTTACATCATTCTTTTAACCAGAGCTCAGAGACAAGAACACATCTGTTCTTGGCCCTCACAGAGAACTTGAGCTGTATTGCCTGGCAACTCAGAATGGCCAGGAAATTGGAATCCAATTGGCTAGCTTGAGCTACATGCCTGCACCATGGTTTAGGACATGGGGCCACAAGATTGGCAATCTAAGAAGTGCGTGTGACTGTTCTCGAGATAAGAACTCCTGTGCAGAAAAACAACAGCTACACATCATAAAAGGGTAAGATTTCACCAGACAAGACCGAAGACAAGGGCTTACCAAAAACCTTCTTTGGTGCTTAAGCATGCTTGGCTTATATCACATTCTGGAGCCCACTCTCTACCTTCCTCTAGGTACTCAGAGCCTCTTGCTAGCCTGGGCTCTTGGAAGATTTCTCCTGGACTTGTTCTCACAAGCAAGCCTTAGTCTACTGAGCAAAATATCCAGCAGGCATGTTAACCGTAGTTGTATCCTGATACAATAGGGAGCTTCATGGTATCCTCAAAGTTATTCTCTAACATAATAGTAGCTCACTTCAGTCTGCAAATTAGGGTGTGCATTGATTTATCGCAGAATTGGAAGAAGAAGAAGGGCTATGACTTTTGCCTGGCACCTCCATGGACTGGAGATTGCCAGTGATAAACTTCTTGAATCTGAAGGTTGTGGAGTTGGTGAGAAGTAAATTCCCAATTCTCTGAGACAGCATGGCAGAAGACGGGAGGAGGATAGAGGAAATGGCTGGAGTATCCATTTTCTGCTACCTCAGCATTACCCACTGAGATTCCTCCATACTTGGAGCAAGCCCATGCAAACTGCCGTGTCTCACCAGCCCAAGAGGGATACAGAGACAGGAACAGGAGAAACAGAGGAAGGACAGACACAACTCCAGGCCCATGGTTGTTTTTCCAGGCCCAGGACTGCTCCTCGCCCATTCCTCTGCATCTCTGCCCACTCCCTACATTGCCCTCAGGTAAAATGCTTGGGACTGAGGGCTACAGGATAACTTCTCTGGAATGCAGTGGTAGGCACCCAAAGTTCCATCTTACCATCTCAGTGAGCTTTCGGGAGATAATACAGCAGGAAAAGACTTTCTGTTATCTTGTCTTTCCACTTTACCCTGTTGACTATAAGCCAAGCCTCTTAGAAAATCTAAGAGCGAAGGATCTGTAGGCTCCTTGCAAGAAGACAGCAGGAGCTAGGCTAGTGGGGAAGCGGGAGTGGATAGGTGGCTCTTCCCAGATGTTCCATCAAGATAATTAACTCACCACCTTTGGGAGTTTGTTCCCTTCCATAGGGAGCCCTCCTAAAGCTCCTTACCTCAATTATCTGGCTTAATACACTCCTTAGTACTTCCCTCCAGGGAATATTCTAGACATTTATCCTACTGATCTGACTGAGTTGCTTGTTGCCCCATTAGAACATCTGTTCTGTGAGAATGGAGATTTTGGTCTGTTTTGTTCACTTCTGTTCCACCCCTACCTGTAGATCAGGGCTGGACTCTATGTGATCTGAAAGACTTGTATCCTTCCGGGCTGAGGGATCACAGCCTCAGCTGGGAAGCAAGTATCCATGGTAACATTCGAAGTGTCAAAAATCATGGAGAATGAGGTGAACATACTTAACCTACTCTGGAGTTTAAGTGTGCTATGGGTTAAATGGTATTGGAGAATTTGCTTGGGACATTGGACTTCCTGTGGGAAATAAATGGCTTCCCATGGCTCCTTCACAGCCATTCATGGGTGGGGTAGGTGGGGTGTGATATGGGAGCTGCCAAGCACCAGGATGCACCCGTTGGAAAGCATCTTTCCCCAGCTCCAGTTGTTTAAAGGCTAATCTTTTCCTTCACGTGGGTTAAGAGTGCAAAGTTGAATCCAAAAAAGGGTTCAATTCAATCTCATTTCCTCCTCCCTTTGATCTCTTCATTTCCGATTTCACTTCCTCTGACAAATTCCTCCTTCCATTCCCAGAACAAATAACTCTCACTGTGGCACTTGGCCATTCTCAATCATTTTCACAGAGGCTCAGCTTCACATTTGGCCGCTGAGAACCATTACACCATGGACATTCCAATAAATGCCAGGCAATGGCTGGAAAAGGCTGGGCTCAGGGCACCTCACCTGTGCTCCATGGACCCTCATGCCTGGAAACTTGGGTGTAGCTAGAATACCATCCTGTCAAGTCCTAGGGTTCCCCCAAAGGGAGATAGCCTAATGAGGAGATGAAAACAATAAAACAGGGTGTTTCACAGTGAACAAACCAGATTCCCCGCAGGAGTCCCTTGTGACTGATATCCTGCCTTCAGCCCTTTGTGATTTTGTTTCATTAATGACCTCATAGGTAAGACCCAAATATTCCATTAAAAACAATCAAGGAGCAAAATGTTCTAGAAGCTTCTGCGCTCTATTTTGACATCTAAGTCTCAATGTGAAATGGTCCCTGAACTAATCATATTATTAAAACTGGCAAGATTAAAAGAGCCATAAACATACACGCTCAGTGTTTCAACATCCATTAAAATGTATACGGCAGTCTCCTAGAATATTTAATAGGCTTATATGATGACTGAATGTGAATTCATTCATCTCAGTCAAGTCGGGTTATTAAGATACACGTGCCAAGTGATTTGTCCTGTGTTTACCCTGTGCTGGGAAAATGGGATCTGATATTGGGAGGTGGAAAAAAAAGGAAAAACAAATGTGGAGCAGTTCTTTGTGGAAAGACCCTACCCCATCCTCTGTTCCCAAACCAGCTTTATTATAAGCAAACTGCTCAGTCCCCATGGGACTCAGTGGTCCACCTGAAATATGTCCAGGTGATCTCTAGCGTTTCTTCCATCTCTGGCCCCTTTAAGTCTGGGCAGTGTAGATGGGGTTAAAACATCATCTCAAAGTTCAAATCCTGCCTCCAGCACTAAGCAGGCACATGGTAAGTGAACCTCAGCTGCTCTGTCATAAATTGGGGAGGATAATAGAAGGTCGGCATAAGTAACCCACATAGACCAGGGTAAATGGTTAGGTTTAGAACTTAGGGTAACCTTTATGGGCACTGCTCTCGCTTTTGAAGTTGAAAATCTTACAGTTTAGGTACATTATTTAAGCAGGGCCTTTCAAAAACCTTGCAAAAACTGAGTTTTTTTTTAAGTGCATTTTTTAAAGTACATTATTTAAGCAGGGCCTTACCAAAACCTTACAAAAACCAATGGAGTTAGTCTTGATTTGCAGATAAGAAAATGAGACCCAGAGATATTAGTTAACTTACCCAAAGTGACACAGCAGATTGAACTGACCAGTTACTGGGCTTCTGACTTATCAAAACTGTTTCACTACCACCATTAGTTAATTTTCAATATTTTCCACATCCACAGGGGATTGTACACACAGACTGCAAGTATTTTCTCTCCAGCCATAATCTTCTCCACTTTGTGAAGAAAAAAAAAGAGGAGTTGTATGATTTTCTGATTATGCTGGTTTTTCTGGTGTTTGGAGCTAGAAAATTTAAGTCATTCGCAGCATCCGTTTTCTACCCTCCTTCACTAAAACTCAGTCAAGAGCAACATATTATTTAAATGTTTAATTATTTAACACGATTATTTTAATTTGGTGAGATTTTTTTTTATTCCACAAGATTAGTTTTGGATTCATATATACCCTCAGCTAAGTCAAGTAATGTCATGCCATATCCTAAAGTTTCCCAATTATGTCACTATTGACAATTTAGGCCAATTCTTTGTTTTGGTCACTGTCCCCAATATTCCAATGTGTGGTTGTCTGTCTGTTTAGCATCATCCATCCCTGGCCTCTCTGTACCAGAACCCAGGAAGCAACTTCACCCTCCATCTCATTTCCCAGCTGTGACAGTAAAAAAATGTCTCCAGACATTATTGCATGTCTTCTGGGGATCACATTTGCTGGTGGTCAAGAACCATCGGGCAAGCTAAAGTTTGAAAGTCCTGAGGTAAAGTATTCTTTTCATTCTTCATGGGCTTCTTCAGCAAATAATTTGTGGAGTTATTTTGGTTCTGTTAAGTAACTGTTTAATCTGGCACTATCTGACAGGCAGAATGTTTGCCATCTTGAGATGTTCTTGATCTGAAGATAAGCTTGCAGGAACAGAAATCAATGCTTTTATCCTGATGGCTAGCATGAGGGGTTTGCTTTGGAATGTGAAGGCAGCCATTTTCAAGATGGTTTCCCAGCTTTCCATGGGGCCAGTGCCCTCTGCTGGAAAGTTGCTCAGCATTGTTTCAGAAGGGGTTGGGTCAAACGGTTTGAAAATTGAACACACAGCAGAAGCAGTTCAGAAACAAAGGTCAGTGAAACAATCCAATTAGTAGGAAACTTTGGCAATGACTTCCTTTGTACTTTGTACTTAGTAATTGTTTCCACAAGCATTCTGATTTCTCAGCTGAGCTTGTCATTATATACATATATATATATATTATTTTTGTGCCTACACTTCCTTTCAATCCTGCCATTCATCTAGAAACCCACCCTTCTTTTGTTGACAATTATAATAAGCACATCCACAAAAATATACTTAGTATTCACTGATCACCAGCCTTGTGCTGCTACTTACCTTATATAAGCCACCGTCATTCCTCTTCTAAATAGCTCTAAGACATCGAGGTAACCATTCACACACAAGGAAGTCAAGATTGGAAGGGAGACTGAAGGATCATCTAGCTCTGAATGGCTGACAAAGCCCCACCCTGCCCCCTCTTCTCAAGTTTTCAATCCTACCCTCTGCTGCTACATTCATTCATTCATTCATTCATTTTTTTATTCGATTGTCAAGTTCTCTTTCTCTGTATGATTCATTATTGATCTAAGGAAGCAGTATATGGCTGTGTGGTGTCATTGTAAATCTGCTCTCCTTTATTTCAAGTCTATTTTTCATCAGAGTATTATTTTAACTTCTGAAACCCCTGGAAGATAAGTTGCTTTTCTCCAAATGTGCTCTGTGTCTAGATCACAGAATTTTTTAAAGATCTGGATTCCTAAGAAGTTCATTGCTCATAAAGCTCTCTAAAAATATTATATCCAAATCACATTCATGTTTTATATATAGATATATAGATATATATATATAATCAGAATCTACCCGAGACAGGATAATTTATAGTCTTTCTTATTAGTTTAAAAGCCTGGGACTCTTGTAGACTATGGCTTAGTGGGTCAGACATTCTCTCTCCTCCCATTTATCAGGCTTTTGATCTGGTGTCAGTGCAAAGCACAGACACGCCTGGCCCACAACTGTGTGCCGAGAGGGATCACACACACAACAAGCCCCTTTCCACTTTAAAAACTTGGGGGTTGCTAGTGCTTCACCCCTGCCTGGGTAGGCAGAGGAGGTATTGAGTTCCCGGAGTCCTCACTGCCTCTTTGTCTATTATTATTTTATAGTTTTGTTCTGCATTCCTTCCACTCAACCTCTAGTCCGTAGAAGCCTGTTTCTTTATTGGTTACATATGTCTGCACCTTTTTACCCCAGCAGGGAAAGACAAAATATTCTGGAGGGCTTGGAGGCCTAGGATGGACAGCTAATCCATCCCCAGCTTGAACTAATCGTCAGACCGATGTGCTATTGTAGTAGACCCTGCTCAGTGCAGCTGAGCAGTGGGGTTTCAATTTGTAAGAGCATAAACAGATACTAAAGTTGGAAGAACTGGCTGGGTCATTTGTTAGCAGAGTTCAGATCAAATTATCACAGCAGTCCCCTGCTGACAGCCTGAACAATTACCTCCTTTTTTTCTTGATCTTTAAATGTTTTCTGTTTCACTTAAGCTTCAGTAAATAGTTTACTTCTCATGGGCTTCATTTATTGACACAGAGGGGCTTGATTTATTTAATTTGGTTTCTCCTCCACCTTCCCAGAAAGTAGTAGTAAGGTTTTGTTGAAATCTCTTTCCCTCTCTCCCTCCCTCCCTCCCTCACACACACACACACACACACACACACACACACACACACACACACACACACACACACACACTGATAAGTTTATCAAGGCAGGCTGAGGAAAAGGGTTAATGATGGGACTATAAATTACTTGTTTTTTTTTTAATGAGAAGTTGAGATGGCCAAATTCTAAGGCCAATATTGAAAGCTTTTAAACAGGACCTCAGGCTCCAGCAGCTTGAAAATATTGGAAAACAGAGTCTGAAACTGTTATAAAAAGAGATCACTGAGTTTAAAGAGCTACATCCACACATGAATTATTCAAAGCACAGGAGAAGAAGAAGAAGAAGAAGAAGAAGAAGAAGAAGAAGAAGAAGAGGAGGAGGAGGAGGAGGAGGAGGAGGAGGAGGAGGAGGAGGAGGAGGAGGAGGAGGAGGAGGAGGAGGAGGAGGAGGAGGAGGAGGAGGAGAAGGAAGAGAAGAGGAAGGAGAAGAGGAAGGAGAAGAAGAAGGAGAAGAAGAAGAAGAGGAGGAGGAGGAGGAGGAGGAGGAGGAGGAAGAGGAGGAGGAGGAAGAAGAAGAGAAATCTATATTGTCTCTGTTGTATTTGTCGTCTCTCGGTATAGATGCATTGATGTTCTGTGTAAATTCACTGGGATTTACTCCAACATTTGTTTTCCCTCTCTCCCTTCCCCCAGTTTCAACTTTGACTTTCTCTCTTCCCTAGTTACATTTGTCTGCTCCTTACAGTCCTACTGGGACGGATTTATCATCATTTGCTAACATATCTGTCTCAAAATCTCAGCTTTGATCAACTTGTATTTTATAACTTACATCTGTTCTACATTTAACCTTTTGTAATGCTGTTTTTCAAAAATAGTACCTGATCTAACAAAAGAATTGGACGAGAGGGAGAACTCCAGTGTAGATTTCCTTTTCAAAAAAAATCACTAAACATACCTTCTTTGACCATACTTTTATTACTCTTCCAGAGCCACTCTTTCATTAAATACATAAATCCATCATTCTCCCAGCCTTGAGAGGGGACCTCAGTAGATCTGAGGGCCTGGGAGTCCACCCTTCATTTTCCTGTTATGCTTACCAGAGCAGGAGGCTGGGAGCTGAGAGAATCTCCATCACCTACTGCTAAACTTCACCTGGTTTTCCTGCCTTACCGTGCCCAGGAGAAGAACCAGAGCCTCTTCACACTAGTTTCTAACTCCCAATATATTCCCATTCCATTTTGTTGCTAATTTTACTGAAGTTTATTGATTTTTAGCCAATGAATTACAAGATATTTAGGAAATCAAAAAAGGTCTTAAAATTGTATACTACATACCCAAATGACTGTAATGCAGTTGAAGAAATAAAATATTGCCAGTGCTATGAAAGACCTCTCAAATGTCTCTCTCCTCCAACTTACAATTTTCTCATCTCTTCCTGAGAAACAATACCTGGCCTAGATTGGGGATGTTCATTTTCAACTATTTCTCTGCACTTTACGGATATGTGTACTTGGTCTTCAGAATCCAAAAATAGTTCTGCATCTGTAGATTCAACCACTTTTGCATCAAAAAATATTTTTTAATAGCTAGGTACTGGTGGCTAATGTCTGTAATCCTAGCTTCTCAGGAGGCTGAGATCTGAGGATTGCAGTTTAAAGTCAACTCTGGCAAAAAAAAAAAAAAGAAAAGAAAAAAAGAAAAGGAAAAAAAAAAAAGGTCTGTGAGACTCTTATCTCCAATTACCACCAAAAATAGGCAGAAGTGGATCTATGGTTTCAAGTGGTAGAGCCTTGAGTTACAAAGCTCAGGAACAGAACCCTGGGCACTGAGTTCAGGCCTTTGTACCAGCATACACACACACACACACACACACACACACACACACACACACACACACACGAAATAGTGTTTGTACTAAACTTGTACAAATAGTATTGTCACTATTCACTAAACTATACAAAATAATAACTATTCACATAGCACTTACTTGGTATGAGGAAATATAAGCAACCTAGACATAAAGTATATGGAAAGGTTTGAATAGGTGGCACATAGGTAGTTACCATTTTTATTATCTATGGAGGGGTTTCCAAAACCAGTCCCCTCAAAATATAGAGGAACGACTGCATTTCTTCACATAGGATTCTTATATATTCTTCTGTCACTTGCTTTCCTTATCCACTTTGTTGAGTGTACAATTATGTAGTCATTTTCAGTGCCACACACTACTCCTTTTGGAGACAAAACATCCCCATTGTTTCCAACTTTCTTGCTACCTCAGCAGTGCATTATGAACATACCCATGCTTGTCTCCAGAGGTGTGTGGATGAGAGGTTTTCTAGAGTGTGTTACTAAAAGCAGCGACCACACCCCAGCACAGACATGTTTCAGTTTTATGGGGTATCACCAAACAACTTTTTGGGAAGTGACCTCACATTTTCATTCTCCTCAGTGCTCCATGCAACTGCCCCCAACTGTAGGAACGTAGTCACATCTCCTAGACAATTCAGCTGACATGTATTTGCTTACTCACAAAGTTGAAATAAGATAATACAGAGTAATATTACTTACCATAGTGTTGGCACGTGGTAAACGGTCCATTCATAATAGTTATGGTGATCAATCTGGTATGGTCATCAAACAGAAATGACCTCTGTTATCTGAAAGCATACAAGTGAGCACTCTAAATTTAAGGTGATGGCAACCTATGCCTCATTTCTACTACATAGAGAGACTGGCAGCTAGGTTGGGCTGCCATTTTGAATAAGTCTTCTCTGAGTCTAGACCAACAGCAGGATGCAAAGGTCAGAGATTAGGCTCTCCTTTTGGTACATCGTTTTGTGAGAAGACAGTTAGCCATCAGTGCCAAGATCGCTGTGTGTTCCTATGGTGAAAGAAGTACCACCCAGGCAGAAGGCAACGCCACAAAACCGATTCTCCTTCCCTATCTCTGTCTATTTCATACAAAGCATCCTGGAAACCATGGATTTTCTTACCACCCTTGAAAAGCTTGAGCCTTAAGTCCTCCTTCCTGCCATCTAGCTGGAGGAAGGTATTTTGAGGGACACCTGTGAGTCACCCTGAGGATAGATGATAATGACATTAATGATGAAGATGCTAACAATGAGGAGAAGGAGGAAGAGCATCATGTGGATACCTTATATTACATTTTTCATGGTGTCTGTTGCTCAGGAGAATTCTCTAAAGCAGTATTTGCTCCATTTCCAGTCCTAGTAGGAATATAAAAACCTAAGTAGACTCCAGCAAAAGGATTTGGGGTGGGGAGGGACGGGAAGTAGCAGTCAGGATGTTCCATTTTCACGTAAGTGTTTCTATACTCTAAATTCTTCCTTCTTTATATCATTAAAGGAATTTTCTTCAATAAGAGTCCACCATGGACTTGGAAACTAATCCTCTTTGACTTCAAACAGCAATGGCCTCAGAACACAAACAAAAGGCTGATGAAACTGAGGCTCTGTGTCTGGGCCCTCACCCCCTCGAAGTTCCCCCTCAAGTGCAGCTCAGGTCACAGGCCAGCACCTGGGGAGTCAGGTGACCGCTTGGGCTCCACATTGTAGCACTTTGGGGAGAGGAAAGGAGTTGGCAGGTATATTTCTAACATATTGAGCCATATACCTTTTTCTCCTTCAATTTCCAGAGTACATAGGGCCACCCAAAATTCCCAAATATACATCTTTGGATGGAGCTAAGTCTCTCTCTCTCTCTCTCTCTCCCCCTCCCCCTCCCCCCCACTCTCATATTTAGTTTTGCTATGTTTGTTATGCCAAATTCTACCCTTTGAAAAAATGCAGAAGCCCATTAAAGATTAAGATGACAAACAAGCTTAAAACACATCTTAACAGAGTTCACAAATGTCGCAGGTGTAGGCAGGTCAAAGTGATATCTTGTTCTCCTAAATATTTCAACAGATAAACAACTTTTGATTGTGCTATCTGTTAAAAACAATGACTTTGAACTGTGCGCCAACACTGCCCACTTGGGCTTTCTGAAGCCCACTAAGGGCCAGCCCTACAGATAAGGGGCTTGAGTGGTCAGGCCAGCCGGGGCCTTTCATCTCACTTAAGCTGTGTGTGTACATGAGAAGTTTGCTTAGCTTGGCTCTGTTAGCCTGAGGACCTTTTAAAAATCTCCCATTTGTTAGGCTTTAACACCTGATGTGCAAACAAGCCAGGAGGGAAAAATCTTGATTCCAGCAGCAGTGGGAACGCAGCCCACCTCCAGGCAGACTGGTCCCTCCTCCTTGCTCATTAGTTCTCTCCCACTTCCTGAGTCTCTTCCATTCACTTCTCCTCCCCTTCTCTTCTCCAACCTCCTGCAGATAATAAAATGAAAATCGATTGGCGATAATTTTGGAGGAGACATATTAAGTTCTTGTCTCAAAAAAGAGCACCATCTTATGGTGGAGAATGTAGACTGCCTGGGTTTGAATTCTGGTGGTGTGGGTCCTAGTGGTGTGACCTTAAACAAGTCACACGATCTCTGTGAGTCCATTTTGTCATTCGTAAAATGGGAGTGACAAAAGCATCCACCCCACAGAGGTTGTAAGGACGAAAGGAGTTAGAAAGACGAAGGGTCGGGAAATGACTTAGTACATGCTGCACAAAGGCTTGGCCAAAATGATTCTGACTCCATTATTATTGCCATTATTATCTGCAGTGGTCTTGCAGGAGTTGTGCTTTTCTATGGGATCTTAGATAAATGGTTCCATGACTAAGGCAATGGTTGCTTTAGAGTGGATTTCCCACAGTTGTTTGTTCATCTGGCTGTTTCTTCCTCTGTACAATAGGAACAGAAATACTGAACTGGGCAGTGTTCTTGGCAGGATGAGAACTCACCATCGTAGAAGATGTGGTTGGCATTGTCTGCTAGAGCAACCATCTGCACTGGACATGAGAAAGTAACCGCAGCCAGTGTCCCTGAGACCACTTTCATCCAAGGACCACTGAGAAAATACTACTTACAAGAGATTATCTCCCTGTAAGACATTAGCTTGTCCCCTAGTTTAATTTGTATCCATTGGTCTCAAATGGCGAGCACAAGAACACATCTGGGCAGCCATGCTCACTTGCAGAGAGGGTGGAAAGGCAATGAGGTTTCTTAGTGAGAAAGTGCATGTCATCTCAGCTTCTGCAGTGATTACAGGTTGGTGGCTCCCTGCTTTGCAGGGGAAGTTGCCAGGTACCCTGTAGGGCAAATGGCCAGCAAGGAGATCAGTGTGTGTGAGTATTGAGAAGAGAGGATTGGGGCAGGAGGGGACAAGATAGTCAAGACTGACTTGCTGGGCTATGTGGCCCAGTCCTTGGTAGCCCTGTGTTAGTAAACAGCGTTTCTTTACTGTGACAAAATACCTGAGTAAATCAACTTAAAGGAGGAAGGGTTTCAAAGTTTCATGGCTCATGACTTCAGAGGCTTCAGTCCATCACTGCTGGCTCTGTGGTAAGGCAGAGCATCATGGTGGACACAGGAAGTGGAAGCAGGGAGAGACAGGAAGGGTCCCTGGATAACACAGCCCTTGATGGCATACCTCTTCCTGACGGTCCATTCATCCAGGAATTCATCAGTACTCATCAATGGATTAACCCACCAAGGAAGAGAATGCCCTCCTGGTCCAATCGCCTCTCAAAAGCTCATCAACTCACAACCAAACCTTGAGCACATAAGCCTTCTGGGTCACTTTATAGCTAAAGCCGAACATAAAATTACCAGGTGATGGGTTGTTCACATTTTCAGCCAGCTTATAAGGCAGACATTGATTTGTATCATTTTTTTATCATTTTAGTACATATAATATATTTGGCTCATAGTAATTGTCTTTATTGCTTTCTCTTTTCTTGCACCTCCAATCCTCTATTGATCTATAGCTTTTACCAAGGTTGAGGTTCCTTGATACATAGTTACAACGAATTTCAAAATTATTCACTCTATATTTTTTAAAGATCTTGTTATCTAACTTCTCCAGATGAGGAAAACAGTACCACAAAGAGTTAAACCATTTGCTTTGAAGTACATGACTAATAACGATGAGGCCAGAATTCAAAGTCTGTATGACCCAAAGACTTGTTTAAATGCAGCGTCTGCTGAGTAGATGCTATGTTTAGTAGACAAGGTAAGTTATGCTCAGATACTTTTAAAATGTCATTAGCCAGTCACTGGTGGCTCATGCCTGTAATCCTAGCTACTCAAGAGGCTGAGATCTGAGGATCAGAGTTCTCAGACAGCCCAGGCAGAAAAGTCTGAAAGACTCTTATCTCCAATTAACCACCAGAAAATGTGGTTCAAAGTGGTAGAGTGCTAGTCTTAAGGAAAAAGAGTTCAGGGAAAGCTCCCAGGCCCTGAGTTCAAGCCCCCGCCACCCCCCCCCCCAACAACAACAAAAGGCATTATTAGGTGCCTCCATTGACAAGTTAGGAGGTTTTATATTGAATTCTGGATGAGGCATCTCACAGCCAACTGAAAGATGTAGCTGGATGCTAAATGAATTGCCCCCTCTTCCTGACTGCCTAGAGCCTAGAACACATTGACTTCTTGAGGAAAGACAAGCACACTCAGTTGGCTTCCTTCTTGTCCCTTCTCTTCCAGTTTCACTTACCTCCTTTTCTTTCCAGCCCTGGAGTATGGTGCATTCAAGACCTGTGTGAGGTCCTCCCCTTCAGGGGATGCTTGAAGAAGCAATGGAAGAATCCGTGTGCCCTTTTACAGTATGGTGAGACCAGAATTGGTAGCACTTGTGTGGGAGGGGGGGTGCTGCCCTATGATGTCAATACTCAGGCTGATTCCTCGGGAAGGCGCAAATCTTTGCTCAAGAAGGCTCAGTCTTTCTCCTTTCTCCCTCATCCACCCCCTTCTGGGGTCGCAAGAACCTGAGGGCCACATACCAGCCCACTTCCCTCTGCCCAAAGCCCTCAGTGGCTGCTACGGAGCCCATTTGATTTATTCTAAAGGATATATTGATCGACTACCAAAGAGCCAAGACTCGTCACAGAACTTGACAAATGCTTCCCACCCTCCACTCTGTGATCTGTGATCTGTGATCTATAGAGATCAGCCCACTTGACCAGTAGAACCAAAGTTTAATTTTTCTTAGACAATTAAGGCTATATAGTAGAGGAGGGGTGGAGAAAAGAGCCAGGAGCCTTAGAATAGTGTTCTTCCTGAGGCCTGTGGCTCACGCCTATAATCCTAGCTACTAGGGAGATTGAGATGTGAGGATCACAGTTCAAAGCCAGCCCAGGCAGAAAAGTCTGTGAGACACATCTCCAATTAACTACCAAAAAAAGTCTGTGAGACACATCTCCAATTAACTACCAAAAAGCTGATGTGAAGTGGTAGAGTGGTAGCCTTGAGGAAAAAAGATCAGGGACAGTGCCTAGGCTCTGAGTTAAAGCCCCAGCACCAGCACACATACACGCATGCACACACACACACACACACACACACACACACACACACACACACACCAAAACAAATCCCCCCAAACACACACACAAAACAACAACAATAAAAATAAAACAGTGTAGTTCTGGCCCAGCACCGGTGGCTCATGCCTGTAATCCTAGCTACTCAGGAGGCTGAGATCTGAGGATCACGTTTCAAAGCTAGCCTGGACAGGAAAGTCTGTGAGACTCTGATCTCCAATAAACCACTAGAAAACCAGAAGTGATGCTGTGACTTGAATGGTAGAGTGCTCACCTTGAGCTGAAGAGCGCAGGGACAGCGCCCAAGCCCAGAGTTCAAGCCACAGGACCAATAAAATAAAACAAAAACACTGTAGTTCTGAATCCCAACAAGTGAGTGATGGTGCTTCAAGCTTTGGCTTGAGTGAAACCTGAGGCAGACATTGCTCTAAATATGTCAGGCAGTCAGGAAAGCCAACAGTTGAACACATTTGTGCTAACTCTGGTCTTTTTTTTTTTTTTTGGCCAGGGGTTAAAAAAAAGGAGGGAGGGAGGAAGGGAGGGAGGGAGGGGGAGAGAGAGAATTCTAATTTCTATCAGTCTAAATTGAGTTGGGGAACATTATCAGCTGGAAGGACCCTTCTGATTTGACAGGCTCCTCTGTATGATGATTAATTACTTCTCAGCTTCATTGGGCTTTTCTAATTTCCTTTTGCCACTGGCTGGAGGCACGGTGCGATAAGTACTGCTCTTATTATTTCGTGCAAAGGAAAATGTCTATTACGCTCTGTGGTACAAGCCAGCGGAATGAAAAGACAGCTGATCGGCCTACTTGCAAGCTCCTCTATCTTGATATGGTCTCCCCTGGCCTCCCTTCCTCGTCTGTTCTAAGACAGAGGTGGCCACACACAGTTTCTTGTCAAAATAAGAAGATAAAATCATAATCTCTATCAGAGTACTTGACATTTGGAAATTTGTATAATGATTTCATGGGATTTAATCCTCCAGCTCGCCACAAATCCTCCTCCAAATGCAAATGCATCTAAAATAGTATACTGAAACAGACAACAGCCCACTGATTTGGTTGTAAATTAAACTGGGGTGGGGGGAGGTTGCCTTATGTGACGTAATGCTCAAATGAGGAGGGGAAAAAACACCAACTATTGTTCTTCTTCTTACTGTCGTTACTAAAGAACCATGACTGAATTAGAAGAACATGACTTATGATTGGACTCAGCGTCCGAGTGGCCATGGGTAAGTTCATAGGTATGTCTCAGGCACATAGAGGTGGACATGGCGATGGGCTGGCCACCTCTGCAGGGCAATGGCTTCCCCGTAGCACTCAGTTGAGGCTGACGCAAGCTGTTTGTACCTCTACTTCGGCAGCTCCTGCTGCCTGCGAATCCCCAGACCTCAGCTGATAGTAAGAGTGGGTTCAAGTACTGAGGGAAGGGGACGGATTTGCTGAGGTTTATAAGAGGAAAGCCCCATCGAGTGAGCAAACCAGGGCTGTGTTGTGGTGCAACTCTAGATGCTGATTTCATAGTTTTGCCCCAAAGCAAGGAAAGGTGCACAGGGCTAGGCTGTACACCCCCTGGGGTCTCAGGCCTACAGAGCATCTGCAGCCTTTAGCACCTTTGTTTATTGGGGTGAGGGAGTGGATTTGAACTCAGGGTCTTGTACTTTCACTTGGTTTTTCCCCCAAAGATGCGTTAGCACCTGAGTCATAGCTCCACTTCTGTTTTCTGATGATTAATTGGAGATAAGAGTCTTATGAGCTTTCCTGTCTGGGCTAGTTTTGAACTGTGATCCTCAGAGCTTAGTGCTCCAAAGTAGGTAGAATTATAGCAAAAAGTAAGTAGAGCTAAGTACTGAGTCAATAGTTCCAACCGACTGAATATATTTTAGTTTGCCACAATCTCTACCATTCCCTACCTCTGCTTAACTAAATATAGCTGTTTATCTTCATGCTTATATTGTTGATTTTTTCTTCCTCTTTTTTTCCCAGAATATACCTCTGTATATTTTTGAAATATATCTCTGTACCCATAATGCTGACAACAAATAATAATAAAATAAATCTAGACCAAAAGAGAAAATCACATTGTAAGACAATGTGCTACCCTGCTACCATGCTGAATTCAAGTATTTCCAGATCTTTTGTATATGAGCAGGAGTAATCCAAGAATGAAGTTGAAGAAGTCTGCTCCATTTATTCCAGTGTCCTGTGGCATCTGAGGTTGTGGCCTGGGATTCAAGTGTCTCTTGAGTTCTCCCCTGGCTTTCCAGCCCATTATGGAGCCTCTGACAGCAACAGAGGCCCAGCACAGACTGACTTCAGGTCCTAAGGACACAAAGCTTATCCTTTGTGCAAGATCCCTCTCTGGATCTCTCTGCAATGTGTGTAAGTCACTTCGGATGTGAAAAGCATCTCACTGCCAAGGGGTTTCTGGGAGATGGTCTCCATTTGTTGCCCATTAGTACAAGATGCTCATCTCATGGGAGGTCAGGAAGAAGAGCTCTGATAGGGTCCTGCTGTGGCCTAGATAATACATGATGTTATTAATGGTTTAGGCTGGGTAAGTATAGCTTAGATTTGCCAGGTGGGGAGCTTTCCTCTGCAAGAGTCTTCATCTTTCCTGGAACCAGGCTTTTTGCTGGTTGTGGAGCTTAGTGGGGCTGCCTCTTGACTCTGGGTGCAATCACATGACTTGTTTTAGTTAACAAAGTGTTGTTAGCAAATCAGGCAGAGGCTGGAAATGTGCTTCTGTATTTCCTTCTGCTTCCTCTCTTGTTACTCTGCCCTTTCCATGAAAGTACAATCAGGCCAAACTACTAGATGAGGACATTTATTGTACAGAGCTGAGATGACCTCAGTTGTCCAAGATCATTCTAGATCAGTAGCAGCCACCAGGCTCTGAAACATGGACTGAAGTTAGGTGCCTGTCATATAGCATGTGCTTAATACATATCATCTCTAATCACACATCTCCTTTTCCTCTCTTTCTCCTAATTTCTCAAAATTGTGATAGAATCTCAACTTCCCTCCACATAGCAGCAAGTCCCCACACATTTCCTTCAACAAGCACCATGCAACAGAAACCTTCAACACAGGCCACAAGTCATGGTTCCAGAATCTCCCTTTGGCCAGAACCATGGACAAGGCCCAGTTACCCTGAGAACTACTACCATCCTCATTTAGCATGGTCCTTTGTGGTAAACACACACACACACAACAAACAAACAAAAAACAGATGTGTTTGATTTTACTTTACACCTAGAAAACATCTTCAGTAGTATGAAGGTTCACCAAAAGACTAAACATAGAGCTTCCCTATGATCCAGCAATTCCACTCTTGGGCATTTATCCAATTGACCACAAACCAGGCCACACTAAAGCTACCAGCACAATCACATTCCCTGCAGCAGTGAATAGTCAAGATATGGAATCCACCCAGACGCCCCTCAGTGGACAAACGGATCCAGACAATGTGGTAAATATACACAATGGAATTCTATGCTGCCATCAGAAAGAATGATATTGCCTCATTCACAAGGAAATGGAAAGACTTGGAAAAAATTATAATAAGAGAAGTAAGCCAGACCCAAAGAAACAGAGCCTGCCTGGTTTCCTCATTTGTAGCAATTAGAATTGTCTAATAAATCTATGAGCAAACACACTGGATAGTAAAAGACAAAAATTTCAACTGGACATGATAAATTAAACAGGACTCTAAACATTCACACAGTGAGACCAAAGGAGGATATTCTTAGGAGAGGATCACAAAAGCTCAATAGTTATTTGCATATGATTCACAAAATAACGTTTATCAAAATGTACTCCAAACAATGGAAACGAAGTTTTTTATTTTACTTTTTGTGATTTTTATTTTGTTTTGTTTTTTTCCCCCTATTGTCACTGTTTTTTATTTCTGTACCTTTTGCCTTACATGTAATTTTATGGGATTTGGGGAGGGTAAGAGGGAGCACAAAAATGGTGGGACAAAAGGTGAACAAATGCAGTAGTGATACTCACTAGACACTATGTTAAAAATGAACTATACAACTTGAGGGGGGGAGGGCTCAGGAGGAAAAAATTGGGAGAAATCAAGGGAAGAGGTGACCACGTTCAAAAAGAAATGTACTCATTACCTGAACTATATAACTGTAACCCCTCTGTATACCACCTTTACAACAAAAATAAATTAAAAATGAAAAGAAAACACCTTCAGTGACATTGTAGAAAACAAGCTTTGTCCACAGAGAGGCTGACAGTGCAGAAACATGGCATAACTTCCACAGTGCAAAGACCAGTGTTTCCCCAAAATGTGTTCTAAGAGTATTTCTACATAGTCCCCCCTCCCACACACACCTAAATAATAAACAGGACAATGTATGGACAAACAACTTCAATCAATTCTATCACAAAACTTCTCAGGGACTTTCTGGGATTTCATGTTTGTGAAAGTTATTTGACAATGGATTTGGAGCAGTATTATGGGGTCCAATAGGCCTTTAAATATCCTTTTGGGAAATGTGCTGTGGTAAAAGACAGAAGTTGGGGATGAGCCAAGAATTCCTCTGCAGCATGGAAGGAAGTAGGGACAGAGTCCAGTATCTTCTCTTCATTGTTGTCACTTTTGCTTGTATCTGCCTAAACTTTCTGTTTGTTTTATCACCAAGAAGAGAGCTTGAAGTTTGATTTGCTTTGGTTACCTTTTTTTTGTTCTGTTTGCCTGTCTGTCTGTTCTTCAAGTGAATTGTGCAACAGAGGAGGATAGCTCCCTGCTCTTTGCTTGTGGAATCAATGCAAGAGAAGGTAGAAGTGTCTTCTTTGTTCTAGAATAAAGCCACTGTGCTTGCGACATTGTTCCCTCTTCATCCTCTCTCCAATCAGCTGAAGTTGAAATGGAATTCTGCCAGGGTCACGAACAAGATTTTTTTTTAAACAGGCACACAAGATACCATTACATTTCATCTTGGGACAATTGTTCTCTGAGCAAAATGTGTTATTTTTCAGCAGATAATCCCTTAACCAGACCGTGGATTTTCCATGTTCAACATCAGCCACTACAACCCAAAAGCAACGAACTGTGTTATTGACAATGTTTTAATTACAATATATAAAGGATACAAGGCAGCAGAGACAAGGACATTATCTGACTGTAGTGTTACTTGTATATTTTTTTAAAAAACTCTGCAGAGTAGATTTTAGCACAGAACATGTGTATTTCATATATTTTTTCTGCTAATGCTAAAAAATTCCAGTGGCAATTGTGGCATTGCTTTATAGGAAATAATAATATTCATAGAAATTATTGTCCTTGCAAGCACAAAGAGTGAAATTTGAGGCTCTTAGAATTGTGATCTTGCAGCAGTGTCGGTGTGAAACAGAATCGTTGCATGGCTTTGTTCTTTTTTTCCAATAAAAGGTGAAAGCTATTGAGTATTGTTACCGGGCAAGCTAATCTGGACTTCTGGATAGCATAGTTTTGTGTATCTGAACCGGCAAAAGCTTTTGAAGTCCCACGATTCCTTCTGCTTGCTAATTCTTCCATTTGTTTGATTTTTGGTACAAAGAAAATGAAAGAATATGATGAGATTATGGCATTTTAAGTCAATATTTATTAAAAAATCAATCTAGATGAAAATCTGCCCATCCCTCTAATTAGATGAGGCAACTTGAGGTTGATTTTTAATTGCAAAAGTAATTACACGGAGCAGATAGCCAGTGACATTTGATTATGTAGGTGATTGATTAAGAAGCCGAGCTCACCGAGCAGATTGTCAGCCAGGGAATCCAGACAAAAGAGCAAATTAAAAAAGTTGTCCTGTTAGTAATCACAAAATTCAAGGATGAAATTACAGAGCCAAACACCCTCATCTCCCCCATTCCCATCACTCACTCAATACACATTCTCTCCACCACCTGATAAAGAAATGGATTAGTGTGAAATTAATTGAAGAGGGGAAAAAAACTAGGAACTGAATTCATGGCTTTGAGGAATAAGGCTTTTAGCAAGTTGAAACAAATTTCTCCAGTTTTATAATACAACTTTTTTTTTGACAGGAGATGTTTTCAGAAAGGATCTTTGCAGAATGTGTGATGATATTAATTTATCTATTGAAAGAGGGGAAGGGAAGCAAATCTCACTTTCTAGCAGGATGGGATATTAAGATGTCTTGCCTGTTATTCATTCTATTATAACATGAAAGCCTGGGGAACAGGCTGTACATTTGGCAAGAGAATCCTTGGATTTGTACACTACCCTGGATGACATATTGGGTAGAATAATGAAAGGGTTTTCCGGTCTTTCCTGAGAACTCCAGTGGGGTTCACTTGAAGATATTGGGGATCAAAGTAGAAAGGGTGTGTCCTGGAGCAGTCCCCAAGAGAACAGGAGTCTGGCTCACAACAGCAATTCCAGATCCCCAGGAATCCCAGAAAAGCAAAAGGAAAACTGAGGCAGGGCCACCGTGTGTACCCACAGCAGCAGCAATGAAAGATCTGTGCTGCCTCCCGGGACCATCTTCTGTGCTGTTGTAGATGGACATAATGTAATGAACGAGTCAGGAGTTAAAGCGAATCACAGCTTTGTGATTCACCTCTGCTTTGTCAGCAGACACCATCCGGGCAGAGCACTGGGCAGGCGGGATGTGTTCCTTACTGCCCTGCAAGACAGCTCATTTCAGCTCTTTCCAGGTTCTGACACTCTCTGTGATAGGAGAGGTTTATTCTGGTCAACAGATGCTTGGATTTCTGACCTCTAATACTAGTGGGTGTTATCCTAGCTTTGTGCTTGGCATTTTGCTTTTTAAAAAAAAATCTATTCATTTCTCCAACATATACTTTGGTCAAAGTAGTTTGATATTGTAGTTAAGAAACTGTTCTAGAGTGAACAAATACAGCATTGGTGATACTCAGTAGACATTATGTGGAAATTGAACTATACAACCTGTAGGTGGGGATAGAAAGGGAAAAGTGGGGGAGTGTGAAGGTACTCGGGACCTGACTTATGAAATGCAACCTTTCTGTGTATCACCCTAACAAAAACAATAAACATTGTAAAAATAATTGTTCAGGCTCTCCGAAAATAAGTTGGTATTTTGCAGTACACACATTTGTATCACACATGCCCTTCGACCTTGCAATTACGCTGTAAGGTTTGTACTCTTAAAAAACAAACAAACAGGAGCTGGGAAGGTGGCTCAGTGGTAGAGTGCTTGCCTTGCATGCATGAGGCCCTGGGTTCAATTCCTCAGCACCACATAAGCAAAAAGAAAAAAGCCGGAAGTGGTGCTGTGGCTCAAGTGGTAGAGCGCTAGCCTTGAGCTGAAGAGCTGAGGGACAGCGCCCAGGCCCAGGGTTCAGGCCCCACGACCAGACCCAAAAACAAACAAACAAACAAACAAACAAACAGTGTTCAATGTTAACTAGCAGACATACTGACTAGGCTAGCAAGACCATTCAGAGTCACATGACTCTTATGTTTGCCTCAAATTAAGAACATATCAAATACCCACCACATGAAGAATGGGTTCATGAATTCAGGGGTATCATTCAGTGCAAACTATTTATACAACAACACATCAGGATCACAGCATTACCCAAAACAGCAAGGCACAAAAAATGTTTGCTAAATGATTCCAGTCTGGGAAAGGCTCAAAAATAAGGCAGCAAATGTATGTTCTTTGAGAATTTATATGTGCTATGATGGGAGGCTTCTGATCAGGGAGGAAGTGCAGTGGTAGCTGGGTACTTAGGATGTTCTAGTCCTTATTTCCCATTGTGGTCAAAGTTGTTCAACTATACATCTATATTTTATTTGCTCCTCTAAATGTAGTTTTTTGTCTCTTTTTGCCTCCCTCCCCCCCGATACACTTTCATTAGCATAATTATTGTCAGCATTACCTGTCAAATATTCTGCTAAATTAGGGCTCTCAAATGATGTGAATTTCGATCCTAAAACAGCTCACCAGTGACTCATTTCTGATATCCTGACAAGTAGGCAGACTGACGTTGGAATGATCATTGTTCAAGGCTAGCCCAGGCAAAAAAGTTCTCAAGGCCTCTTCTTTTTTTTAGGGGGTGGGGAGGGGGTCCGGTCGTGGGGCCTGAACTCTGGGCCTGGGCGCTGTCCCTCAGCTCTTCAGCTCAAGGCTAGCGCTCTACCACTTGAGCCACAGCGCCACTTCCGGCTTTTTTCTTTTTGCTTCTGTGATGCTGAGGAATCGAACTCAGGGCCTCATGCATGCAAGGCAAGCACTCTACCTCTGACTAAGCCACCTTCCCAGCCCTCAAGGCCTCTTCTTGACAGAACTGGGTTCTGTGGTGTGAGTCTGTTACCCTGGCTATGTTGAAAAGCCTAACATAAGCAGATTGCAGAGCCTCACTTCCTACCCTGGCTCATGCTTGCTTCAGATATAGACATTAGAAACATGGGGAGCCGCTCTGTTGGGGGTCTAATTCTAGGCTGTCAAAGCTGGGAGGAAACAGATCAAGACCTGGTCTTCTGGCACTGGAGGAAACCTGTGGTGTAGAAGGCAGAGCCAGGCGCACAGCCAAACTTCCAACCCATCGGTTGGTTCGCTCAGCTTCTCCTTCCCAACTCTAGATATGGTAAATTGATGGCAGAAATGTCTCTGACCATTTGTAACTCCCTTAAACACATTGTTCAAAACATGATGGCAATTCCTTACATCAAGAAGTAAAGACCTTTGCCTCCGTAAAAGCAGTACAAGTTTACTTGGGCTGCTGTAATACAACATCAGAGGCTAAGTGACTATAATTTTTAAATTTTTCTCACAGTTCTGGAGACTGGACATCCAACAATGTGCTGCTTGGCTGCTTGTTGTTGTTGTTGTTGTTTTTACTGAGAGCTTTCTCTTTGGGTTGTAGGTAGCTATCTTCTTGCGTGTTCCCTGGTTGTCCTGATTTCCTATTCTCACAAAGACAGGTTGTATGGGATAAGAGTCAACTGAATGAGCTCATTTTACCTCTTGAAAGACCTCATTTGGTCTCGTTCTGAGCTCACTGGTGGATGGCGTTGTGGTCAATAGATTACAGCAGAAGTGATAGTCTAGCTTGAAGAATAGATTTCATGAAACTCTCCTGCTCTTGGTTGAACGTGAATGACCACTCAGAGCCACCATGAGTGAATGAGAGCAGAATAGCCCACTGTCTATACGGAGCAGAAATGAGGTCCTTCCACATGGGCCAGAATGCCTCTTAAGGTGAGTGATCTTAGTCTTGATATAATTCTATTTATTTTTATTATTATTATTTTGGTCATGGGGCTTGAACTCTGGGCCTGGGCATTGTCCCTGCACTCTTCAGCTCAAGGCGAGTGCTCTACCACTTGAGCCACAGCACCACTTTCAGTTTTTTTGGTTTATTGGAGATGAGAATCTCACAGGCTGTCTGTCCTGCCCAGGCTGGCTTTGAACCATGATTCTCAGATCTTGGTAGCTAGGATTACAGGCGTGAGCCACCGGCACCCGGCTCTATTTGTCTTTATCTTTTGAAAGAATTAGCTCTTCTTCATCGATTTTTCTCCATCAGTTTTCTGTTTTATATTTCATCAATTTCTTTTTTTTTTCCAGGGTCTTTTTTTAAATTTTTTATTATTATTTTATTTTATTTTATTTTTTTGTAAACACACTGTACAGAGGGGTTACAATTACATGGGCAGGATAATGAGTACATTTCTTATCAAGAATTGCAGCCTCCTCCTTTGTTTACCCTTCACATCCCTTCCCAGCCTCCCACCCCCCACCCAATCCTCCTATTTCATCAATTTCTATCCTGATCTTTGTTATTTTCTTCTCTGCTTGCTTTTTGTTTTATTTCTGTCTTGTTTTCTAGCATTTTAAAAATAGGAGAATCTTTCTTCTTCTTCTTCTTTTTTTCTGATTGTAGAGCTTGAACTCAGAGCTTAGGTGCTGTCCGAGTTCTTCTGCTCAAGGCAAGCGATTTACCTCTTTGAGCCACAGCACCACTTCCAGTTTTCTGGTGATTAATTAGAAACAAGTCTCATGGGCTTTTTTGCCTGGGATAGCTTTGAACCTCAATCCTCAGATCTCAGCCTCCTGAGTAGCAAGGATTACAGGTGTGAACCACCAGTGCCCAGCTAAAATAGGAGATTCTTGACAATAAGCCTTTCTTCTTGTCTAATATAAGCATGTTATGCTATGAATTTCTCTCCAAATGCTCCTTTAGCTCCGTCCTACAAAATTTGATGTTGAGTTTTCTTCTCTGGTTACGAAGAATATTTTCTTATTTCTCTTGACTACTTCTTTGACCTGTAGATTTTTTTTAGGACACTTATTTAAGTTGCAAATGTTTTTTATATTTCCCTGTTGTCCGTCTGTTGTTAACTTTTATTTAATTCCATTATATTCCAAGAACACAATCTGTATTGTAATTCTTCTGTATTTGCTATGGTTTGTTTTATGGACAATGATATGGCTTATCTTGCTTCAGGTGTGTATTCTGTTGCTCTGGAGCAGAGTGATCTGTACATTTACTGCCAGTTGGTTAATGATGTTCTTTTTTCTTTTGTATTTTTCCAAGTACTGGGGAAAAGTACTCTAGCACTTGATCCCTTTGATTTTTAATTTTTGTTCATTTAAATGTTGGTTTGGTTTAGTTTTCTTGCAGTCCTAGGAATCAAACCCAGAGCCTCTCTAGGGAAATACTCCACCACTGAGCATTACTTTCAGCTGTTTTTGTTTGTGACCCACACCTCCAGTTCAGCATCATTGCTTATTAATTAGAGATAGGAGTCTTGTGGACTTTTTTGCCAGGTTGGTTTCAAACTTCAATCCTCAGTTCTCCATCTGCAGGGTAGTTAGATGTGAGTCTCTAGTGTCAACCTTTTGTTTTGTTTTTGACCTAAGGTCTCACTAATATTTCCTGGCTGGTCTTCAACTCTTGAATCTTCTACTTCTACTTCCTAAGTGCTGGGATTACAGATATACACTTATCATCTGTCATGCTTGGTTGATGATGCTCTTCAATTTGTTCATATTCTTTATGTTTTTCTGTCTACTATCTATCACAGTGAGAACAGTTTAAAGTCTCCAGCAATAGGAGCTTGGGGATGTAGCTCAATGTTAGAGCATTACATGTACAAAACCCTAGATTCCATCTCTGGAATGATAGGAAGGAAGGAAGGAAGGAAGGAAGGAAGGAAGGAAGGAAGGAAGGAAGGAAGGAAGGAAGGAAGGAAGGAAGGAAGGAAGGAAGGAAGGAAGGAAAACTCTGGATTTGTCTTTATCATTTAAGTCGTAACAGTTTTTCTTTGTGGACTAGGAAGCTCAGTTGTGTGGTTTAGACACTAAAAACCCTTATGTGTACTTGGTGAATTAATCTTTTCATCACTATGTAATGTGCCTTTTTATCTCCAGTCATTTTCATATCTCTGAAGTATACTTTGATGATACTAATATATTCACATCAGCTTTCTTGTGCTTCAGATTTGCATGGCAGATTCTTTTCTGCCTTTTAACTTTTAATCTTCCTATATGACTCTTTCAAGTGAGTTTCTTGTAGCTAGAGTATACTTGGGTTGTGTCTTTTTATCTAGGCTGACACTCTCTCAGATGGTGTACACATGATGTAATTATTGATATCTTTGGATTTAGGTCTACCATTTTGTTTTTTGCTTACCTATGATTTTGTTCCTTTGGTTCCTTCTTTTCTTACCTCTTATAAGTTGGTTGAACATTTTTAGCATGTCATTTTAACTTTGCTACTTCTTTGCCATATTACTTTTGTTTATTATTTTTACTTTTGTTACAGAGATTATATGTATGCTTAACTTTTACAACATGCATAGAATCAGTGTATCACTTCAGTGGAAAGTAGACATTTTGAAGGAAGTTACCTTCCTACGTCATATTATTTTTATTTCATATACTTTAGCTATATGTAACAATGACTCTATCAGGCAATGTTCAAACTCACGTTTTCAACAACTGAACATACTTTAAATTTTTGTTTCCAAACACTGACTGTACTTTATTTGTTGGTGGTTCTAAGAATCAAACCTAGGGCTTCATTCATGCTAAGCAATTGCCCTGTTACTGAGCCACACCCCCAATCCTAACCATGGAACACTTCAGAGAAGTTTAGAGGACAGAGAAGTTTAGAAGTTTACATCTTTCCTGTTGCTCTTCTTGCGCTTATTAGAGAGTTTGGGACTAGTATGTCTTCTTTTTAAAAAACACTTTAAAAAAAACCCACTCCAAGCTGGCACTAGTGGTGCATATCTGTAATCTTACTTCTACAATGATGATTCTATAATGCTCAGATCTTTGCACATGCCATTTTCTCCTTAGGGATCAAGACCTTGCTTTTGTCACTTGATCCTTCTGAAGATGATTCATTTTTTCAATTCATTTTTCCTCTTTCGTGCAGCTTCCTGAACATACTCTGTGACCAGCTGGTCAGTGAGCTGCCACAGAGAAGACAGAATTCAGAATTCCCAAAGCTCTAATATTGCTTCATGTTGGGACTTTTTCTGAGTGGTAGCCCAGCGATGCTCAGAGAAACGCCTCAAGTTTCCATCTCTATGCAATGCACCTCCAGCCTTGTGATCTGAGCAGGCTCCCTGAATTTTGTGAATCTCAGTTTCCTCACAATGATGTCCACTGATGCAGTTACTATGAGGCTGAGATGAGTGGTGCCCGTGTGTAAAATAAAGCTTGGGTCTCAGCAAGCCCCTCCCTGGGTAGGGGCGTGGGATGGGGGGTGGGGGTGGAGGTGGGTGGGTGGAGACAGGGCAGTTATTTTTACATCAAATAAGTTAGTCTGAGGCTAGAAACTCACCTGAAGCCAACTTCTTACCATCAGGTCCTAAGGCCTCTCCTGCATCACTTTCCTACTGTAAGCTGGAAAAAATAATGCTATCTTTAGAATTAGCTAACTGATTAAATGAGCCAGGTTGCAGGAGCCCATGCCTGAAATCTGAGGAGGCTGAGAACTGGAGGATTGAAGTTTGAAGCCAGCCTGTGTAGAAAAGCCCAAGAAATTCCATCAACAATTAACTAACAAAATGACAGGCTGGAGATATGGCTCAAGTTGTAGAGTGCAAATTGATTGAGAATATGAATCCAAGAGTTGAAGTCTTCATACTGACACAAATAAATAAATGAGAATCATTAGGTAAGGTGGAACAGAACCTGGGCAAACCAAGTGTCTATGCGCCTCAGCAACATTGTTGCAAATCTAAGAACTGGGGTAAGTATGGTCCCTGGTCAAAAGGAGCAGGCAAACACATATAAGAAGTCAGCAGTCAGATGTGGTATATTTTCCTGCAATGCCTATTTGATCATGAATATAATGGACAAACCATATTGTTCTCTGTGGTCTGTGGTTGATCCTAAAGATTCTAAGACTTTCATCCCTTCTTAGACAGACAGCTAGATTCCAGGGAGAAGACAGGTGACCCCTGGATGACCTGGAAGCACTTGACCACCAAAGAGTGCAGCCATTGCATAGCTGGCCACAGCCCTGGCATCTCTTTCTATCCTGGCTGCTTCGAGCACAGCCGTTTTCCACATTCCCCTTCATTAAACAAGAAACTCAGATGTTGGTAATTAGACTGCCGTCCCCAGCTGCCAAGTCACATTCGGTTCCAAAAAGCCCTGTATACTGCTACTTGTGCGTTTGTTAACAATGTCCCCACAACAGGTCTGCAATTAGAGCCCATCTGTTCGGTTTCTCAGAGCGCACTGCCAATGGTTCTGGTGAACTTGGAGTCTTCATTGTTGTGGATTCCTGACTGTAAACCCTGTTCCAGAGGCCACTAGTCCCTGCGTAAGCCTGGGTACCAATCCTAATACAAACCCATCATCTGGAGGTAGGCACAATCAGAGGATGGCAGGCTTGAGTATGTGGGTTTCCAAGGTGTCTGGGCAGGTTTCAATCAAAACCATTCTTGCCCCTCCCTGCACCAGACATGCCCATCAGTCTGGCCAAACCTCATGGTCTGTCTGCTGCTACTTGTACAGGGTTACTTCCCAGTACTGTTGGACTGAAATCTGATAAGGCTGTTTTTCCCAAGTGTGGGGGTCCTTGATTCCATACCAGAAGGAGATGTCCTTCACCAATGCTGCCCACTCTCCTGACACACCCCAGAGGAGTCAGGCAAGGAGCTCAGCCTAGGGTGCAGGGATACAGAAACATGGAAAATGGTCAAGAGCAGAAGGATGGAAAGGCAGCACCTTAGAAACCAAGAAACATTTTTAAATGAATTTTCCCAAGAAGGAAGCCAGAACTAATGCTTCAGCACAAAGTGACCAAGAAGCTACTCCATGCTGAGAATCCCCTGAGCATTCAAGGAAATAGGCTGACAGAAGGATCATGAGTTCAAGGTTAGTGTGATCTACATAATTTAAGACTTTGAATCAAAGAAGAAAAAAAAATGAATGAAGAGGTAAAAACTTATATGCTGAAAACTGAAATTGCTGAAAAAAAATACTAAAGATCAAAATACAAAGACACCCTGTATTCAGGGACAGGAAGGGAGGTATATCATTTGCACAGTGCCAATACAAAGCAAAACATCTCTACAGAGTCAGTGCAATCCTTACCAAAATGTCAACACCTTTCCCACAGAAATGGAAAAGCCAATCTTCCAATTTATATGGGATTTTATGGGGCTCTGAACAGCCAAAATCATCATTAAAAAAAAAAAGAAAAAGGAAGTTAAAAGCCTTATATTACTCAACTTGGAAAGTTACTGCCAAGCTTTAAATATTGCAGCAATAATGTTTTGACATAAGGACAAACATGCACAGCAATGGAATATAACAGATCCCAGAAATAAATCCTCCCACATCGTTGAGTTTTGAGGCCATTCAAACAAGGGAAAGACAGGTCATAGAAAGCTTGTTAGGCACATTGCAGACAAATGAAGTTAAACACCATTACAGGCCTGACCTTAGTTTAAGGCATAAACATTAACTCAAAATGAATCAAAGATTTAAGCTTAATTATTAAAGCTAAAAACATTGTGGAAAATCTTACTCACAAATGACTGAGGATCTGACATCAAAAGCACAGGCAACAAGATCTGTATTTTGTTTTTGTTTTTTACAAACCCCCAAAACAAAAGCAGGATAAACTGAGCCTTGTCAAAACATGTCACATACCTGTCATCCCAGCACTGAGGAGACTGAGACAGGAGGCTCTCAAGTTCAAAACCAGCCTGAGCTACCTGGTGAGAACCTCTCTCAAAAATAAACAAACAAAAGAAATAAAATTGACAAAGGACTCAAGTAGACATACTTCCAAAAATATATACAGCTGCCAATAAGCACACAGATGTTCAACATCATTAGTTATTAGGGAATGCAAATCAAAACCACCACAAGATACCACTTTCCATTTACTGTGATGACTATTATTCCAGTTTAGAAAACAGAGGGTAAGTGTTGGCCAGGAGAATCTAGAATGCTCTTGCATTGCTTGTGAGGATGTAAAATGGTATAATCACGGTGGAAAATAGTTTGATGGTTCCTCAGATGGTTGAAAAATCCAACCCTTCCTCCTAGGTAAATACCAAAGAAACACCAGCATCTCACTTCACATACCACGTTCACATACCATTGTATGTGTGAGGACACACTCAACATGGAAACACACTCAGATGTCTATCAGCAGGTGAATGGGTATACAAAATTTTATCTATCCACACAATAGAATATTATGCAACCTTAAAAATGGATAAAATTTGGAAACATTCTATAACATGGATATTCCTTGAGAACATTATGTTTCTTGAAGAAAACCAGGTATAGGAGGATATAAGTGATCCTACTGAGATCAGGTTTATAGAAGAAGTGCACACCCAAAGATAGAAAGCAGAATAGAGGGTAGTGATCTCTCATGAGAAAGGAGACAAGACATCCTGACAGTCAGAAGAAATCACCACTGATATATGCTTCTATTCACTCTGCACTCAGAACAGCAATAAATAAAGCTTTCCAATGCACAGGCTCTCCTAATTCCCAAACATTAATCCTATGGATCATCTCCACTTATCTGTCCTAAAATTCCTTTTGAGTTGACTAAGGCTCCAAACCAGGAAACAGGAGAGCCAGGATTTGCACCCAAGACTCTTAGACACCAGAGATGGTGCCCTTAGTTACTGCAACATAGAGGAACTCACCAGTGCATTGCAAGCCTTGGAGAATAATCAGGGAAAGCTGCTTGGAGAAGGCAGAGTTTAAGGATTATCGGGGCTTCTCCTGAGGGGTAAATAGGGTAAGTGGGGTAAAAACTCCAGGACAGAAGGAACAGCTTGGCCAAGGCAGGAGACAGAAGTACAGTTTGGTGTCAGAGGAATGTGAGAGGAGCTGCATTTGAGCAGAAACAGAGTCTTAAGGCAGGAGATGCTGGCTAGGATGGACTGCTGGGACAGGATACCGTAGGGACATGGGCTTCATTCTGTGGGGTCACAAAGAGCCACAGAAGGAGAGAGACACACTGATGCACAATTCATCAGCAGTAACTCACAGAAAAGAGGGGCCAGGGCACTATGACTGTTCCCCAGGAATTTAGATCACATGTCCTTACGAGCTAGCAACCATCCTAGGTCCTCGGTGACACAAGGGGCATGAGGCAGGCTCCAGGAGCAAGCTGGTCAGAGTGGCATGGGGTAGAGACCAGCAAGCAAAGCCCAAAGCAGCCATGAGAGCATCGTGGTTCTTCTCATCTGAACTTGCTCAAGGTTTATTTAGGTTTAGATCTCAGGACTGTTTCTAGCAGAGGGAATGCTATGGGGGGTGCACTGGAGGAAGATGAGAGTCTCCTGTGGCAAGAGTATGCTAGTGAACTCTGGCCACACGCACACCATGCTTGGGAGCTGACAAGTGCATGCCCAACCCAGTGGGCACCCTGGCTTGGAGTCTATGCAACAAAGGGTTCTGGGATCCCCTCTCCTCATACAGTCTTTGACTTGAAAAACCTGGCACCTTTCCCTAGGAGATGCTGAGCCAGGCACTGGTGACTCTTGCCTGTAATCTTATTTCCTTAGAAGGCTAACTTGGGTGGGAACATCTGTGAAGATTTTATCTTCATTTAACCAGCCCCCCCCCCCAAAAAAAATCCAGAAGTAGCCAGTGCCAGTGGCTCACGCCTGTAATCCTAGCTACTCAGGAGGCTGAGATCTGAGGATCGAGGTCCAAAGTCAGCCTGGGCAGAAAAGTCTGTGAGACTCTTATTTCCAATAAACTACCAGAAAACTGGAAGTGGCACTGTGGCTCAAGTGGTAGAGCGCTCTCCATGAGCTGAAGAGCTCAGGAACAGTGCCCAGGCCCAGAGTTCCAGCCCCACAACTGACAAAAGAAACTATCCAGAAGTAGAGCCATGTTTCAAGTAGTAGAGCACTAGCCTTGACCAAAAAAGCTCAGAGAGAGACCACGGCCCTGAATTCAAGCTCCAGTACTAGCACCAAAAAGAGAGGGGAGAGAGAGAGAGAGAGAGAGAGAGAGAGAGAGAGAGAGAGAGAGAAATGGTGAACATCAGCACTCTTCAGATACCACCTAGCTCACCAAGTCTCAAGATATTGGCTTCAGGGACTCCTGGAGAGTCTAGTATCCCTCTCCACTTGGAAGGAGGGGCAGTTTACATTTAAGCATCAATCAAGGCTGTTAATGGGAATACCAGTGGTCCTTTAAGAAGAGGAAGGGGAGAGGCACAGAGGAGGAAACAGCTTGTAGAGACCCTGAAACAGGGGTAGTTGGGGGCATGGGAGCAGAGAGAAAGCCAAGGTGGCTGAAGAGTAGAAGCAAGAGAAAAAGCAACAGGAGAAGATGCCATCCAGCAGCTGTAGAGGACCTCCTGCTGAGTGCTGGTCACAGTCTGGGCTTGTGTTGCCCCAGTCCAGCCTACAACAGCCTGAGGACCTTCTTCCACCTCCTAGATGACACAGAAAAGAGGCTCTTGCAACCTGCCCAACATCCCAAAGCCAGAGTTCAAAGCCAGTCTGCCTGACACCCTTTCTAGACACTCTGCCTTCCTGCCCAGGCAGGGTATTGAAACATGGTCTCTGAGCCTTGTGTCCAATTCCTCAATGCTGGTGAACAGTAGCAGCAGGGTCCCCAACACCACCACCACCTCCCCTGCACCCCACCCCAGTCCCCTGAAGGAGCTCTAATGAGAGAGATTAGGGACCCAGGCTGGGCTGGTACTGAAGGAAGCAGAAAGATGTGCCTAACTGTAGTGATAATATTAGGAGTTCTTGCCTCTGCAGTCACCCCGATTTTATTTGTATGGTCTAAGAATTAGTTATGACTGCAGGGAAGGAGATATGAACTCACCAGAGACCCCTGCAGCCCCTCCAGTGATAGGCTGTCACTTCCCAGTGTCTCTTCTGTCAAGGTGAGAGGCTTGGAGCCCCTTCCTCCAGAGCTAGGAGTTGCAGGAGGGAGCAGACTTCAGGGCAAGGACATTCAACTCCATTCCCCTAGTGATAGCTGAGAAAAGAGAGAGAAAGACAGAGAGCAAGCCTTGGGGTGCGAGAGGGTTCTCCTACTGACTTAGGGAACCCTTTGTTCATCTTCTGGGCTGAGGTTTTACCTCCAAAGCCCTTGCAAGGGCTAAGAACATGCTTGAAACTGTGTTCAGACACAATTGCTTTCGTTCCCTTAAGGTGACCTGCATACTTCGACAAAAAGAATCAAAGACTGCTTGAAAGGATCTGCTCCTAAAGTCAGGCTGTTTACTGCTGTCAGGAGGAGCTGCTTTGAACTAAGTCCTCTCCTTTAGGTAGTGTTTACCTCCAGCACACACACACACACACACACACACACACACACACACACACACACAGACCGCTCACAGGGCAATTGTCCTGACCTTCCAGGAAAACCCAAGAAAGCATCCAGGCTACCTAGCAACTCCATCCACACCCACCAAGCTGGGCCCTGGGCATCAGTGGGCTCATGGACATTTCTACATTTCCACCAAACTGAATAGAAGGGCTGGGCCACAGGGAAGGGAGTGGGGAGTCCCCATCCGGGCACCTGGCGGTCTATCGCTATTTGCATTCTGCCTCACTGGCTTCCTGTAACCCCCTCAGTTAATCTCCACAGTGAAGATTAGTTTATTCGATTAACTGATCCCTGTAGACTATCAGTAACTCCCTGCCCCAGCATCCAGAGCCAGCCTCCCTAACCACCCCACCCCCTCCCCACCGCCAGCAGATTCAACAGAATCATGCTTTTCCTGTGTTTGGAAAATAAATTGAAAGTGAATTTTAGTCATTGCTTGTGTTTTAAATATGAGATCAAGAGAAGTCCCCTTGTGCCAGCAAGTTCAATAGGTGGAGGAGGAAGAGCAGGGGCCTGCTATTAAGGTTCATACACAAGGGCTCTGCTGGGGAAACCGAAGGTCCTAGAGGAAGAGCATGGGGCTGCTATTAAGGTTCATACACAAGGGCTCTGCTGGGGAAACCGAAGGCCCTAGAGGAAGAGCAGGGGGCTACTATTAAGGTTCATACACAAGGGCTCTGCTGGGGAAACCGAAGGCCCTAGAGGCCTGGGACCCATCACCAATGGTATTTGTGTCATTGGGTGATTGGATTTTGACATCTATCACTGATTATTATGCATTTGTTTGTTTTGAGGGGAAAGGAGAGTAGTCATCGGCACGTGAAGTGATGAAAATGTTCCCTCTGCCTTTCCAGTTCAGAACGTCTCCCAAATGGTGGTACCTGTGTGAGCTAGGTGAAGAATTTTCACACACTGATGCCTGAGTCCAGCTCTCAGGAAGTCTGATTAAACTGAGGGGGCCTGGAGGGTTCTAGGCATAGAGATTATTTTTAAATTTCTTTGAAAATTATTTATCACATTGTTACATATGTAATTAAAAAATTCAGTTGAGCATGATGGTGCACACCTGTAATCTCAGCTACTTGGGTGGTAGAGGTAGGAGAATCATGTTCTTTTTTTTTGGGGGGGGGGGTCCGGTTGTGGGGCCTGAACTCTGGGCCTGAGCTCTGTCCCTCAGCTCTTCAGCTCAAGGCTAGCACTCTACCACTTGAGCCACAGCCCCACTTCCGGCTTTTCTTTTCTGCTTATGTGGTGCTGAGGAATCGAACCCAGGGCCTCATGCATGCAAGGCAAGCGCTCTACCACTGAGCTACCTTCCCAGCCCCAGGAGAATCACGTTCTAAGACTGGTCTCTGAGCAAAATAGCAGATGTGAAAAACAACCCAAAAGGCAAAAAGGGAAAACAGGTGCCTGTGACTCAGGTCTGTAATCCTAGCTACTCAGGAGGCCGAGGTCTGAAGATCAATGTTCAAAGCCAGCCTACGCAGGGAAGTCTGTAAGATTGTCCAGTCTCAAATCAAACACCAAAAAAGACAGAAGTGGAACTACAGTAGAGCTCAAGTGATCGAGTGCTAACCTTGAGCAAAAATAGCTCAGGATTTACCATAGCTAAGATATGGAACCAACCCAGATGCCCCTCAGTAGATGAATGGATCAAGAAAATGTGCTATCTATACACAATGGAATTCTATGCCTCCATCAGAAAGAATGACATTTCCCCATTTGTTAGGAAATGGAAAGGCTTGGAAAAATTATATTAAGTGAAGTAAGCCAAGCCCAAAGAAACAAAGGTCCCATGGTTTCCCTTATTTGCAATATCTAGTATATGTATGAGTCAAGCAGGAAAGGTCAAATAATGTGATGTTAGGAAAATGAACCCTTAGATAAGTTTTTTTCTTTCATGCATTTGTTTCTAACTCATTTATAAGATTATTTCTTTGTAGCTTTGTATGTCCCTCCCCCACAGTATAACCCCTGCTTTCACTATATTTGATGTCGGTATAATTTATGGAGGAGATGGGGGAAAACAAGTCGTTTAAGGATACAGGTGGACCCGATGCAACTAGGAGAAGTACAAGTTGTCATGTCAAAAATGAACTTTACAACTTTGGTGGTGGGGGGAAGATTGGGGGGGAGGGGCGGGGGAGGCTGGGAAGGGATGTGAAGGGTAAACAAAGGAGGAGGCTACAATGCTTGATAAGAAATGTACTCATTATCTTGCCCATGTAATTGTAACCCCTCTGTACAGTATGTTCACAAAAAATTAAAATTAAAATTAAATTAAAAAAATAGCTCAGGGACAGCACTCAGACCCTGAAGTTCAAGTCCTCGGGGTCAAGTTTGGGGTTATGGGCCAAGTGAGTTCCTGAGTTTAAACCCAGTACCACCAACAAAGAAAAAGAAAAATCACCAGTGCTTGTCCAGTATGCACTGGGCTCTGGGTTTGATCTTTAACACTATTAATAAAGGAGAAAAACAACAACAACTAAGTATTTATAAAGATCACCTTTAAAGATGATTCTAGAGTATAGCCAAGCTGGAAATCTTTTGTCCACAACCATTCCACACTCTTAGTCACAGCTGGTCACTGGCTCATTAGAGGCCCCAGTAAGCAGGGTGCTCTGGGACACTGAGCATGTTGGAAACTTAAGCCCAGTATCTCCCTTTTCCAGAGAAGATGCTGGCCAAGTGGGAGGGATGCTGCTGGGAGGGCTACGGGTGGACAGTGACCCACACACTTGTAATACAACATTCATAATGCAACATTCATACAACATTGCATTCATGCAACATTGATATGGGGTCTGTGCCCAGAACCAGTCATCACTGTCACTGGAAAATACTTCCTTGGTCAGAAAAAAAATGGCTTTAAAACTTGACCTGAAGGTTTCTCCTGCTTCTTTGCTTATTCTGGGTCAAGATGTGATGTCAAACACTGACCTATTCATGGTTGCTTTCTTTGCACGCTGAGTTTGCCGAGGTTGATGGGGAAAGGGCTGGGTTTTGATGTTGGCTGAGACAAGAAGGGGGGAAGGGAGGGGAAGGGGAAAGAGAGGGGAGGGGAGGGATGAGGCTGGGCTAAGATGTAAATATTACCTTCCAGAAGTTGGCAATTAAGCCCTGAATGATAACAATAGGAACAAGGAACATTTTGCTTGTATTCTACGCAGCAGCCCTGATGTACACAGCCTTCTGCATCCAGATTTTTCAATGCACTGAGATCTAATTAAAGTGGACCCGGACCCTGCTCTTCACCCCTCAGTGCAGCCCCATGTAGGATGACTCCTTCTGAAGTCACAATAGTTGTCACCTCCTGATTCCTCACCATAAGACTTGACACATGGTCGCTGAACTCTGCATTTGATTATTCTGGCCTCACTATAGGTTACAAACAGTGGGGAAGGTCAGACTCAGACATTCTCAGAGAAGAATCCTGTTTTCAAATTAGATTCTTAAAGTACTGGCTGATGAGAAGACACGCTGGGATAAATGCAAGAGTGGTCATGGAGAACTAGCCAATGTTATCTGGCGTTTGCTCCTGTTGAGGATCTGCAGGTCAGGGATGCACTCTGGGTCTTGCATGTGGTAGGCAAGTACCCCAACAATGAGCTACACCCCATCTCTCCCTCTGTCTCTCTATGTCTCTCTTTCTATCTCTGTCTCTCTCTCTTTGTCTCTCTCTCTCTCTGCATGTCTGTGTCTCACTCTCTCATATACTTTCAGAAAGACCTGGATCACTCACTCAGTGTCATTAAGTACATCATGTGGACCTGAGGTTATAGTGTAACTTGGACCTTTGGTTAAGTCAAATTAGAGCCACAGTGAGGACTGAGTATTTCTTTTTAAGAAATAATAACAACAAAGAAAAATGCAAAACCAATTTAAAACAAAATAATGGACAAATTTTACCACCATGATCTCCTTTTGTGTGTGTGTGTGTGTGTGTGTGTGTGTGTGTGTGTGTGTGTTTAACCGAACCTGAACATTACAAATACATTTCAGATCAATGTGGTCATCTTTCCAGAGGGTTCTGAAGCTATTTATCTCATGAGGCTTCTTACATATCCACATTTTCAAGCTCTGATTCCTTGAGCCCCAGGGATCATCTCCTTTTTCTTTTTCCATTTCAGGGATCCTGAATTCTGCACCGTCCTGCCAGTGCCCCCCCTCCACCAGACATCCCCACCCCTCCACCCCAGGCCTCAAAATATTCCAAACAATCCATATGGAATCTGTGATCTCTTACTTGTAGTTGGAGTGATTTGAAATAATCCCCTCTATACATTCCTAATGTCTTAAAGAGGACCCTGGTCTGAAACCCCTCATGAGGTGGAACCGAGGGCTGGCATGATTCCAGTCCTTTTTGCCCATAGAGAGATTTCGATGCTGGGTCTGCTATCATAGTGATTCAAATTCCTCAGATTCAAATTCTTCTCCCAATAGAGAATCACCACTTAGATCAGCCTGCACACAGTAGGCACTCGATAATTGTCCCTGGGATATCCATGGGCCATTCTAACAGTGGAAGCAAACATCACAGATGCTTTGCCAGTCTGTCAATCAAAGTGCCTCCCCATCCCATCCCCATCCCTGCCCCATCCTGTGTTAGAAGGGGGCTCCCAGGATCTTAGCTTGGGGCTAGATGATCCCACTGCTCTTTCTTTGGAGTGTTCCTGCTGAGCTCCCCTCCCCCAGAGCGTGGCAGCCTGGCCCTGTGCCTGGCCCCCAACTCCTTTTTTTTTTTTTTCCTGACAAAGTCCAGAATATCAATAGCATTTTGGCTTAGAAAGTTCAAGGGTCAATCTTCAAGGTACTTAAAGCAGGAGAAACTCTCCTGGGACTGGAAGCCAAACCTGAGTCGTCCGTAGGGGGGCTGGTGTCCTTGGGTGTGCAAAGACACTGGCGGAATCTCCAAGTAAATAGAGGCATCCTCCTGTGAAAGTACTTGTGTTCCTCATGCTAATTAAACAAACCAATTATGGTAATTAACTGGCACAAATGCTTAAAGGGCTGTGAACCCAAATGGGGGAGGTCATCACTTAGCTTCCACACAATTATCCTAGCTAAAATAAAAAAGAAAGAAAGAAAAGAAACAGAAAAAAATGCATTTCCAAACAAGATCATAGTTTAAAGGTGTTCCATATTGAAAAAATGTATCAATAGATTTAAGTGCTTTGCAAATATCTACTACCTCTTTTAGCCTCAAATTAGTGTAAGACAAGAAAGATTAGAAAGAAAAGCAGATAGAGAAAAAAGAAAACTTAGTCATATTTTTTAAGAAACTCACCGCACTGGCAGGATTTTTGTGGTCCTTTTCTTCTCCCATCCCTCGAAAAATGGTAATTTGAGAAGTCCAGTTTATAGAAGGTCACTCAACTTTAGCAACAGAACTAGACCTGAAGGGAATGCTAATTAGGCTATATCTCTTGGGAAACTGTCTAACTGGCTAGGTCCACATGTAGTTATAACCATACCTATCGAGAGAGAGAGAGAGAGAGAGAGAGAGAGAGAGAGAGAGAGAGAGAGAGAGAGAGAGAGTTTCTAAAGCAGGCCTGTGGTTAAAATAGTTTGGCACCAAGATCCCCCTGTTCAGTTTCTTCCTAAAGAGAGATGGTTGGTCAAGTTGATTCTGTGTTGTTGAAATTCAATCAAGAGCATTAAAGAGTAAACCAGTTGGAAAAACAAAGAGCTTTAGGGAAATTAGTTGCTTCAACAACAAACAAGCACTCAGTAATCTTCTTAGAGAAATTAATGAAAGGAAAACCTCCTTCAATTTGGGAGGAGAATGATCCAGGCTCTGAAAGCCCAGGCCTGGGAGGTTTAGAGACAAGGTACATAGGAAGAAAGCAGGATTAAATCAGACTTCAATGAGAACACAAAGAATTTGGGGCGCAGGGAGGGGGATCTGAGAACACAGGGCATCCATTTTCAGATGGAAGAGTATTTTAGAGGGCCAATGGATTCTAATCCTTTATGCAAATCTCCTTAGATTGAAGTTTGCTTAAGTGTTTTATTTCTTTGCATGCAATTAACATGTGAAACTCTGAAATGCTAACCTACTTCAAAGCAGCTCCTAGTTTCTTGGAGTACCTTAGTAGTAGAATGTGTGCTGAATTTCATCTCATGCTTTGGGGGTGAGATCTCACTTTTCTGAGAGCCTGGCAAATACAAAATCAATCAATCAATCAATCAATTAATTAATGACACAAAGAAAAAGATACCACCACCACCAAAGAAACATATACTTTTCTTACTCATTTCAGGCTAGAATTTTTTCTTTTTTCTGTTGATTTCAAGTTGATACTACATATTTTATATATGCCCTGTCTTTGCTTTATTCTGATTTGATTGTGTCTCCAAACATTCCAGTTTTCAACTCAACACGAAAATTACAATCCTGCACCTCAAGCAAAATAAGGGTTCCATTTTTCTACTTCCTATTTAGAAATCACTGCAGCAATACAAACAATCTACACAAATGACTGGCAGCATAAAACACCCTCTTTACCCATCTTCAATATACATGCTTGTTTCAGTATTGTATCCCATGTACATTCGCACACCCGCACACACACACACATGCACGCACGCACACCAAACCTGCCTCTCTCAATCACCCCCATACTAGTGTGAGCATTTCTGAGAACAGGGATATTCTCACCTAGCCACAACGCTTGCTCACTGGAGCAACACTCACTTGGTCAGAATACATTTTATCCAGTCTGTCTTTTGTGTTTCAGGTTTGTCATTAGGCCAATTTATATCTCACTATTTTCTCCGCTTCAGTACATGATACTGTCTTAGATCAGATGTCTTTCTTATGTTAAATACATTTTAAACATGTGGAGGTTTCCATTGATTTTAAAGTAGTTGAGCTCAATGAACTACTGTAATTCTTAATTTAGACATCAAAGGTCAGGGTTTTGCTAATACCTGTAATTACGTGTGTGTGTGTGTGTGTGTGTGTGTGTGTGTGATTGTACAACAATACTGATTTGTTCAGATGGATAGCTGTGAAGTCACCAGAAGAACTTCTTCTCACCCAGCACAGCCCACAGGGGCTCCCTAGCATCTAAGTCCAAATCTCAGTTCTGGAATGAAGGCCATGGGCTGGGGAGGGTGAGCAGGTCCACCCAGAGGTCTCCATCTCCAAACTTAAGAGGTCTGTCCTCCTCCACAGGGGTGCAGATGAACCAATCTGTGGGGCACACCAGAGAGCCCGTTTTTTTTCTCTCTCTCCCTCTCCCTGCCTCTACCTCTCTCTCTCCCTTCCTCTCCCCCATCTCTCTCATATATACATGCAAATCACACACACACACACACACACACACACACACACACACACACACACACACACACACCTGTGCCTATCAGCTCTGGCCTTTTCCCAGCTCCACCAATAAGAGGTTGCGCATCCCCAGGCAAGTCAAAGAGCTTTCTGTGCTTTTCCATACCCTGCCCATTGGGGGTGGGAGGGAAGATGCATACAGGGAGGTTTTCAAAATCATGAAGACCTTGATGTCTACAGAAAGTATTTGGCCTCCATCTTGCTGTGGGTTAATGCAGCCCAGAAGGCTAGGTTAGGGAGTAACATGGGTGCTGAGTTCAGATCCTGACTCTCTGGGTTTTAGTCAGGGTTGATGGAAGCACAATGAGGATTGGCCAGGTAGTCAGGAGGGAGGAATCAGGAAGGTCAGAGGCGGCCTAGAAGGGGACATGAGAGAGACTAGGCAGGTGTGGAGTATAGACAGAGGGTCTTCAATGCAGGCTGAGAGACTAAGAGAATGGCCTCTCTGCCATGCTGGGGTGAGAAACAGCCTCTTGGATGTGGTGCAGGAGGTGAGGGAGTTTGAGACTGTCTTTGAAGACAGAGGGAAAGGAAGAAGAAAGGGAGGTGGCTGGGGAATGGATTAACTGGAGAGCATTTCACTCTGGATTGGAGAGTTATGCATTCATTCTATGCGTTATGGGGGGAGCATGTTCTATAGAGCAGACATTAATTAAAATCCTACATAGATACAGATAAAACAGACAAGGGTCTAGTGGTAAATGCTACGGAGGGAGATTCTGTGAGGTGGGAGAAAACGATTTGGATGTGGGAAGACAATGATCATTCATTGGGCGGAGTCAGGACAGCCTCCTGATGGAGTAAGCATTTGAAATCAGACCTGAAGAAGGAGGTGATGGAATGAACTCTGTGATTGTTGGAGTCAAGAATAACTCAGAGCCAGATGTCGGTGGCTCACGCCTGTAATCCTAGCTGAGATCTGAGGATCGTGGTTCAAAGCCAGCCCGGGCAGGAAAGTCTGTGAGACTCTTATCTCCAATAAAACCACTAGAAAACCCGAAGTGGTGCTGTGGCTCAAGCGGTAGAGCGCTTGCCTTGAGCTGAAGAGCTGAGGGACAGCGCCCAGGCCCAGAGTTCAAACCCCATGACCGACAAAAAAAAAAATTTTTTTTCACAATAAAAAACTTATTAAAAAAACAAACAAACAGGAAGCAGAGCACTGGTGGCTCATGCCTATCGTCCTAAGCAGGAGACTGAGATCTGCTGGATCAATGTTCAAAGCCAGCCCAGGCAAGAAAGTCCATGAGACTCTTAGCTCCAATTAACCACTAGAAAACCAGAAGTGGTGCTGTGGCTCAAAGTGGTAGAATGTTAATCTTGAGCAAAAAGCTCAAGGACAGCGCTCAGGTCCTGAGTTCTAGTCCTTCCACCGACTAGGCACAACAAAAATAAAGAATACAGGAGAGGAGTGATGTCAGCTTGAACACCAGTAGAGGCTGGCTATATCTGAATAAGGAACTTCTGCGATTTGCACTGGACTTCAGGCGTGAAAGCAGATTCCAGGATTGCTTCAGAATGTGAGGCCTGAGCAACTAGGAGGCCAGAGCTGCTGTTCCCAGAGATATGGAGAAGACGCCGGAGATGAAGAGCTGAGCATAGCCAGGTGTCAGTCTCCGGGCACTGCAGGCCCCTTACAAGACAGACAGGCTTTATGCTCCTAGGACCTAACATTGAAATGCTTTAAAGAGGAATGATCCATCTCCTCCCTCAGCACACCCAGCCCATCCCCTTTAACTGGGATCTGCTCTTCAGCAGACCCTGCAGTGACATTCCATCCTCTGTCATCCAGGACCCAGTGAGACACAATTCTCCCCAACCTCACATCTTAAGGGGAGGCCTTGGATACATGGCTGGACTCTTCTGGCCTCAGTTTCCTCATCAGTAACACAGGAACATGATGATCAGACCGGCCATCTCCATGGCTTTTAGCAAGTTTGTGGTCATGTGGGGGGCAGGGGTCACTGCTAGTTCATGGGGTACAGCAGTGGAAAGTAAAAACACCAGCCTATACCAGGCAAAGGCGTGGGGGAGAGAATGCCAATGAACCTTTTATCCCCTCCTCGGCACCCCTGGCACTGTGTTCTCTTCTCCAAATTATTCACACAGGTCCTACACATGCAACCACAGTGCTGCGAGAATTGGGTACTGTGGTAAGCAGCCATCAGTACGGCTAACTATCGGGATAAGGGCCAGGGATAATAGCTATTCGTTTTTAGTGGGCCAAGATTCCAGGATGCCCCTTCGGTGAATTCCAAAGGTCACCTAAAAGAGTGTGGTTCTGCCTGCCCATCGGACACCCACCAAGTCCCACGGTTCCCTTCCCTTCCTCGGAGCGTCTGGCTGAGGCTGGAGAGAAACCTGGGAGCAGCTGGTGGTATTTCTGAACTTGTAAAGAAGGGAAACTCATTTTCCCAGTTGCAGAAAATGACGTGAGGCCTCCTAAGTGCCTCCTTCAGACAGGCAGCTGCAGCAGGCTGGGGATAGAGCAGCGCGCACGCATGCACGCACGCAGAGACCAGATGGGTAGCACAGCTCACTTGGCGACTCGGCCCGCCCCGCTTGTCACCCCATCCTACTTGTTCTAATCCGTGTTTTAATTTACTCTGCTGGTGTAACCCTCGTGCTGCCAGGGCGGTCCTTGGGGCCCCCTCATTCCTGCTGCTGATGACAAGACTTATGCAAAAGGCACAATTATTCACCCACCAAGGTGACAGAGAAGGCCTCTGCCTGGGAATAGGTTTCCAGCTTCCAGCATTTTCTTGTCAGTCGCTGAAACACTTTGCACACAATTCTGTGGAGGCTTGCCCCCTCCTTCCTTCCTTCCTTCCTTCCTTTCTTTCTTCCTTTCTTTCTTTTCTTTTCTTTTTTTTTTTTTTAAGCATTTGATCCCAGCAAGAGATGAGGCTTCTAGTGGTAAAAGGCTGTTGGACCATTGATTCGGAAGGCCGGGTCTTAAGAGGGGCCATTGCTGCACCCACTCTATCAGTTGGATTATTGGATTTTTTTTTAATCAAATAAGATTCTCCTCTCTCTTCTCCTTCTCCTCCTCCACACCACCAGTATCCTCCTGTTTGGCCTCAGACAAAGGGAACTATGTCAAGGCGGGCCTGTTAATTCGTATAGATTCCGCATTGTTTATGTCCTTACGTGGACACATTCCAAAACCCCCAAAATAAACCAGCTCGAGTATAGCTTTCAGCTGTGCAGCCATGATGTATTTCATTCGCCACGGTCTGAGCCACGCTAACAATGCCTTTCCTTTTCCTATGGCCTAAAATGATTTTCTTCCTGGGAGAATCAATTTGAGAGAAGGAGAGGAGGGAGAAAGAGAGAAGAGAGAAAAGGAGAGAAGAGAGAAGAGAAAAAAAATCACTTTATTTCTCTCCTCTCTTTCCTTTGCATGCTATCATTTGCAACTTAAAGCTAACCTGGGGCGCAAAGGACAATAACATCATCCAGAACCCCCTCCCTGTCCTGGGGGGAGGGGGAGGAAGGCTTCAGCCCTGATGAGGGCCAGGTCTGGCTATTTAACTCTTTGTCCCTCTGTAATATCTACTTAACACAGTTCTAGGCAGCGAAATGGCGAGCATTCAGGATTCTGTTAAGTTCTCCCCAAAGCTGTTTTCCTCCAGCTGCTAACAGCCTGGAGCTTTCCACTGAGCCTAAGATTGGAACCTTCTGGAAGGTTCCTCTGGAAAATGGGTCTTTTTCAGCTTAAAAAAAATCTTTTTTAAACCTCCACTTGATTTGAAACTTGAAGTTAGTTCCCTGCTTGGGGCTGTCACTGTGAGGAGCTGTTTTCAAATCCTACCAAGCCCCAGAGCTTTGGGTTTGTGAGCTTCCCTTCACATTCTACCCCGTACATTAAATACAAGCTTGTCTCCTGAAGTCCCTCAGAATGTTTCGTTCTGTTAAGTTCTGCCTTAGACCATTGCTTTCTGGTTTATTCTTCACCGTATGGATGTAATCAGACAAGAATGAGAATTTGGATATCATTCTACTTTCCTTATGTCACTAAACATCTCATAAGTTGGCACTTCTCTGCTTTCTATTTTGAAGTCAATATCCTCCTTTGTAAGGGAAGTCAGCCCATGGGACCTCACAAAGTGGGCCTTGGCCCAGTGGGTGAGTTTCTACCTGTCAAAAGCTGGACTGTTGCTGATTCAACGTTATTCTTATTCAGTCACTACTCAGTCTCAGAAACAAGCAGCCTTAAATTCTTTTTTTATTTATTTTATTTTTTTTGGCGGGGAGGTCCGGTCGTGGGGCCTGAACTCTGGGCCTGGGCACTGTCCCTCAGCTCTTCAGCTCAAGGCTAGCTCTCTACCACTTGAGCCACAGCGCTACTTCCGGCTTTTTTCTTTTTGCTTATGTGATGCTGAGGAATCGAACCCAGGGCCTCAGGCATGCAAGGCAAGCACTCTACCACTGAGCCACCTTCCCAGCCCCTTAAATTCTTTTTTTTATTCCTTCTCTCTTTCTCTGTCTCTCTGTCTTTCTGTCTCTCTGTCACTGTCTGTCTGCCTGCCTGTCTCTTCCCCCCCACTACTGTATTGGGGCTTGAACTCTGGGTCTTTTGTTCTTCCTTGCCTTTTTCTCTCATTCTCATGGCTAGGGCTCTACTGCTGTGCCATACCTATCCATTTCTGGCTTTTTTTTTTTGGTGGGCTAATTGGAGATAAGAGTTTCATACAACTTTTCTGCCTGGGTTGGCTTTGAACTGCCATTCTCAGCTCTCAGGCTCCTGAGTAGATAGGATTACAAGTGTGAACCAGCAGTGCCTAGCTGTTCGTTTTAGACAGGGTCTTACTGTGTCACCCAGACTGTCCTCCAACTCAGGGTCCTTCTGTGTCAGTCTTGGAGTGCTGGGATTACAGGTGTGCGCCACCATGCCTGATTTAAAATCGTTATTTAACAGTCTAAGTGGACTTCATAGACATTTGCTAGACCAATAGAAGCAGGTGGCTGGGTTTCCATTTTCAGGGCTCAACAGCCATGCCATCATTCTAGAAACACATGGAAGGAAGCAGGTCTCCTTTCTTCGACAGCGAATTTGGATTCTTTCCTGGGGGCTGGGGGGGGAAGCGGGGGGGGGGGGGGCGCAGTGCAGGGAGGGCAGTGTCTCACTGCCTGTGGCTGCGAGAGGAATGAGAAGCAGAGCAGAGAAGCCCCTGACCGGACGTGAGCTCCCTCCCCAGCTGCCTACTCCGGTCTCTGCAGAGCAAGGGAGGTAAAGGGCTGGGAGGGGAAGGGGCCACACCAGAATTTCACACAGTTGGCTTGAAGAGGCAAGCACTAAGCTGCCTTTTGAAGCAGAGTAAAGCCTTGTCCATCTGGCCACCCTAAAACTCTGTTAGCTCGTTCTCCTTGCCCAGGGCTGATTGGACCCCCTGAAGCAGAAGTAAAGCATCAATGGCACAAACCCCAGCCACTTGAGGGTATTACATTTCATTTCATGCTTGACTTAATCAAAACTGGGGAAATGAAATGTACACCTTTTTGATGTCCTTTTCCCTGCTGTTTAAAGAGAAGAATCTTAACCCATTTGATCCCCCCATGCACCCGGTAAATGACCAAATATGCCAAGCTGTCAAAAGCAGAAGGCGGTAGTTGCTGGGGGTGCTGGGCCACTGGGAAAGCACTTAATGCAAGCCAACTTAAGTTTGGGAGCCCAGGGATGTGGCTGCAAATGCAGAATTTTCTGGATGTGGCTGAAAGGAAATACAGGTTAGCTCTGACTACAAGACACTTTTTCCTCCTCCCATACTTCTGTCACACCTTCTCTTTTACAGTTCTCTCCCCCTCCCCTGAGTGCTGATTAAGAGGAGGATTCTAGCACTCCGAGGGGTCTTGGGCAAGTTGCCCAACCTCTCTGGGAGCCTCAGTTATCTCATCTGTATGATGGGTGGTTATAGTTGAGGATTGAGTGATACAATGTAAACTAAGTGGGTGAGCATGAAGCTCCCCCAGAGAAATTCCTAATAAAGGCAGGCTATTATGGCTGTGTCTATTTGTTATTTTGCTATCACCTAAATTCCCTCTGCCAAAGTTATATGTTGAAGCTCTACCTGCCTGTCCTCCGGCCCCCAATATGATGGTGTTTGGATGCAAGATCTTTGAGGAGGAAATTGAGGTTAAAGCTATGGAAAGGATGGGCTTTGCTGAATAGAACTGGTGTCTTTATAAGAAAATGAAGATCCCTCTGTCTCTTCATGACTTAACAATGAAGACGATTATTTAGTTTCATTCTTGTCTTTGTTTATCTGTTAAGATAGGAACCATACATAGACCTACTAGCCATATGATCATTATAAAGATTGAATGAGCCAGATACCAATATCTCACATCTTTAATTCTAGCTTCTCAGGAGGCTGAGATCTGACAATTGCAGATTGAAGCCAGCTTTGGGCAGGAGAGTCCATGAGACTGTATCTCCTACTAACAACCAAAAAGCCGGAAGTGGAGCTGTGGCTGAAGTGGTAGAGTATAAGCCTTGAGAAAAAAACAGCTCAGGGACAGTGGCCCAGGTGTCGAGTTCAAGCCCCAGTATTTTTCTTATTATTATCTTTACATAGTTGTACAAAGAAGTTCCCATTCTACAAAACAGTATATGAATACAAGGTGTCTGACAACATTGTCAAGTCCCAGTATTTGCACAAACCCCACATGATACATCGAATGAGTCAGTGCTGTCTAAGACTCCTGGTACAGACTTATCATAGACAACCAGTCAAATTTGAGCCATTGTTAGTTTTATAGAAGCAGTTTTACAATGTTGTATGACCTGTGGACCCAAATTAAAACCATAGTTACCTCTCATTTCTGCATTATATAATCACAAGACAACAAACAAGAAATGACACTTGGAGGACAGTCAGTATTGGAAACTGAACTTTGAACTTTTCCTCTACCACTTAAGCAATGTCCAAAACCTTTTACCTTTACTGTTTTCAGGAGAGGGTTTCACACTTTTTTTGGTATCTGGCCTTGAACAATAATCCTCCTATATCTATTTCCTAAATAGCTGGGATTATAACTATGAGCCACCACCTTTGGTGAGATGAGTCATTTTTAAGGAAGAAAAATGCAAGGATAGGGCACAGAGTTTGTTTTCTTTTCTTTTCTTTTTACAATTTTTAAGAACAAGGACAGATGTCCAACATCTGTCAGGTACGTGGACAAGTGGGCTCTGGCACACATACCTAGTGGGAGCCCATGTGGCCTATAAGGATGAGAGTTTAGTCTGTGTGGTGAGAAACTCCAGGGCATGAAACTCTAGCCAGTGCGGGTCTCAAGAGCAGGCCTGGTTCAAGGCACATGTTGAGCCAAGTGCTTAGTACCCATAAGCCACACCTGCACCCGCGTTGTATATGCTACCTGCCTCATTTTCCATCCTTCTGATGCCTGCCTGCTCCAGTGGGGGAAGATTCTCCGTAAAGTTTTCCTTCTTTAGCTGATACGAATGTGCATTTCATTGATGGGGAATCAGTGACAATAACAACTGGTAAGAGCTACCATGATGACTGAGCCGTTTGGGTCCACTGTGGAGTAGTCTTCCTGTCCTCTTGCCCAGCCTGAGAAATCACTCTGGTTGGGGTGCCTTTTGCCCACGCCCATTCCAACGTGCCAGGCCCTGTGCTGTCACAGAATTTAGCTCAGCTAATCCAGATGGAGAGTTGGTTATTATATTCATTTCAACAAGAAGTACAGAGACCTCAAATGACTTGTTTAGGTTCATTCAGCAAGCAAAAGCTAGAGGTAGAATTTAAACCATATAGTCAGATTCTAGAATCTGTACCTCCCCACAGAGATCCTACACATCACTTGGCATCATCTACAACTGTGTAAAGATCATATCACCCACCCTGTATTTAGGGAAGGGTACCCAGTGTTTATTGATTTTGGTGCTGTTGTGTGCAGTATGTCAAGCATGGTACATCAAAGAATTCAAATATCCCAGTCTCATCAGGCAGCAGTGGCTCATGTCTGTAATCCCAGCGAGTCAGGAGGCTGAGATCTGAGGACTGCAGTTTAAAATAAGCCTGGGCAGGAAAGCCTGTGAGACGTATCTCCAATTAACTACCAAAAAAAAAGCTGGAAGTGAAGCTATGAATTAAGTGACAGAATGTTAGTTAGTGTTGAGTGAAAACACTAAGGGACAGTGTATTAGCCTTGAGTTCAAGCCCCAGGACCAGTATCAAAAAAGAAAAACTTAAGAAGGGAGGAAGGGAGGGAGAGAGAGAGGGAGGGAGGAAAAGAGAAAGAAAGAAGGAAGGAAGGAAGAAAGAAAGAGAGAGAGAGAGAAGAGGAAAGAAAGAATGAAGGGAGTGAGGGAAAGAAGGACTGAAGGGAGTGAGGGAGGGAAGGAAGGAAAGAAGGAAGGAAGGAAGGAAGAAAGAAAGAGAGAGAGGAGGAAAGAAAGAATGAAGGGAGTGAGGGAAAGAAAGACTGAAGGGAGTGAGGGAGGGAAGGAAGGAAGGAAGGAAGGGAGGAAGGAAGGAAGGAAGGAAGGAAGGAAGGAAGGAAAAAGAAAATAAAGTACTAGTCTGTTCCATATTTAGACAGCACTGAAGACCCCCTACCTTTTGTTATGGGTCTCATTTCTGACCTGATGAAAACATTTGTAATAGACAATCAAGTGCTGATTCCCTGCAAAGGACAATGTCGTGTTTGTTAAATATAAATGTTCGTGAACACGAGTCTTCAGTGGCAGAACGGCAAAGAGTTCCGATGCCTTTCAGTGGTGCAGGCTGAGCCCCAGGGAAGAAAGCTGGGGGACCCTTTCGTCTAGGACAGTGATCGGTGGACAGCTCTTGTGTGACAAGATACATAGTTTCTTTTCAGCAACAGGCAGATTATTGGTTACTATAGTTTCCCTAATGCTCAAATACAGCCCGGGCCTAAGCTGAACAGAATAGGTTGAAAGTGCCGAAATTTGGCCCGGGAAACCACATGTTGAGAATCGGAGCCCAAACAAAGCAAAAAGCACATCTCTCTGGTCTTTGATGTCTTTTCTGAGAGATGTAGACTGAGAAAAATACAACCAGCGCTCAGGCCAGGGGCTTGATGGGCCCCTGTGACAATGGCCAGCCCGAGCCAGAGCTGAGTACAATGTCCCCAATCCCAGGCATCCCTGGACAGGAGGCTCACAAACACCCTGCTGGAAACAAGGCATTTCAACCCCGACTTTCTTAGAAAGTTCCTGCAGGTCTCTACAGCCCAGCTAAAGCTGGCCCTTTTACAAGTTTCCTGCTAAGTCAGGCAACGCGGTCACTAAAATGTCCCCAGTGCTTCTAGCAGCCTAAAGCTACCCTTGGAACCATTTTCTGCCTGCTTTGAATTTTCCTCCATTTGCATAAACATCTTTTCTCCACTTCTGCAAAAAGATAATCTTGCTCCCCTCCAATAATTTATCTCTGCTCTAAAATATTGCCTTGTGGATTCCCTGGGAGATGACGTTTTTCATAAACGGGATTAAATTAACCACTATTTATGGCGGCAATGTGGGCTCCTCCTCTTCCGCGGAGATCTGTTTATTTCATTTTGCTTTTTATTTAAATTTAGAGAGCAAGATAAATGTGCTTTTGTATTCAGAGGTCTCTATCCATCAGCAGCAGCCTGCATCTGGAAAAAGAAGTGTGTGGCAGATTAGAAGAGAAGGAGAGAGAGGGAAGAGAGGGAGAGGAAGAGAGAGGGAGGGAGGGAGGGAGGGAGGGGAGGGGAGAGACAGAGACAGAGACAAGGAACCAGTCATGATTGCAGAGTTCTGAATGGTTTTGGGGGGTTGTTGCAGTATTGTGTCCCAGGTTGTCATTAGTTCTTTATAATGTTTCACGAAAAATATCTAATTGTAACAACTGTATCCCCCCAGTGAGTATACCCCCCCCCCAATTGAAGTGCTCACAATGGCCCTAGGAATAACTGTCCTTGAATTTTCAGTCCTTTGTGAGCTGTCAATAGGCTTACAATGTGCTGAGTTAGGAGGCATATTAATGGGCAGATGCAATCAGGGCCATTCTTCTACCTCAAATCTTCTTATGCAAATACCCCATGAATTCAGTTCAAAGCTCAGCCTTCAAAATGAGCCGAGTCCCCTCTCAGAAAGGGACCCCGGGAAGAAAAGTGACATGAGAAAAGTTTAGACACTTGTTTTTATAACTGAACATGATCTTGTTACCATAATCTGATACTGGTCACTTGCATGGCCGGCTTGTAGGATTTTAAACCCTTAACAGAGATAGATAATCTCCGTCTTTGTAGAAGTGTGGACAGATTCCCGGGGCGCGCAGGAAAGCCGGCAGTGAGAAGCGCAGTGCATGCTTCTCAAACAAAACTTTTCATGATAAAAGCTTTTATCCTCTGATAATCACCAGGGAGATTTCGGTGGTGTGGGTAAGGCTGGCAAAGGGCAGAGAAAGCGAGGTTTTTAAAAGATGAAAACAACCACTTCTGGAGATGATCCTCGATCTGCTGGAATCAGCTCTCCAGATTCCCAAAACAGCAGGTGGGGGATTTTCCAAGATCCCAAAGGCAGCTGAGTCCTGGTGCCCAATCCTCAGTTTCAGGCAGGAAGCCATCACCAGAGGCTAGCTAACATTTCTGGTCACCAACAAGTGCTACATATTTTGACCCTTCTTGGTCCTTTATAACTATCAACTCCTGTAATTTTCAGATATCTTTAGAAGGAGCACCTATTAATTTTTTTCCTCTCATTTTTATTAGTTAGACAAGAGGATTTCATTTTGACAGGTCCATATTTGCAGGCAGTATCAGACTTACCTCCTCTATTGCTCTCCCTCATCCTCCTCCCTTCCCCAGCCAGTCTAAATAAACTTCATTATTCCACATCCACGTCCATTCATAAAGTATTTTGACCAAACTTGTTCTCCTTCACCTCCTTAGTTGGACCCTCCTCTTCCTGCTAGTACCCATCTCCTCCCACCCCCTCAGCCCCCAAGGCAGAACTAGTTTTGCATTCCTGTCATTCATATTTTTTAAGTGTATGCTAAGGATTCAAAAAGGGTTTCACCACAGTATTCCACGCACGCGCATGTAGTACTTTAATCAGATTGACCCCTCCCTTTTTTATTCTTACTTGCATCAACCCCTTGTTATTCAAAAAGTTCCACGATTAGGATGTGTATGAGAATATATCTAATCCTGTGTTTATTATGTTTTAGATCTAGCATCCATAGGATGAGAGAAAGCATGTGACTTTTGTTCTTCTGCACCTGGCTTTCCTTAACGTTATAGTCCCTAGTTCCATCCACTTTCCTAATCTTTCAAAGTTTCAAGTCTTAAGGTCTTTGATCCACTTTGGATTGATACTAGCACAGATGAAAGAGGGAAATCTAAGTTCAGTCTTCTGCATGTGAATGTCTCCTTTCTCCAGCACTTCTTCTCTGTGAAGAATGACATTGGGAATTTAACAGAAACTGCATCAAATCTGTAGATTACTTTCTGTACTATGGCTATTTTTTTTTTTGCAAGGAATGTCTTTCCATCTTTGGTGTCTTCTTCAATTTCTTCCTGCAAAATTTTGTAATTTTTCACTTCCTGTGTTAAATGTATTCCTAGGATTCTCTTGTTTTGTTTATGAGGCTATTGAGAATAGAATTATGTTTCTGATTTCTTTTTCTTTTCTTTTTTCTTTTTGGTCGGTAGTAGAGCTTGAACTCTGGGCCTGGGCCTGGGCTCTGTCCCTCAGCTTTTCAGCTCAAAGCTAGCACTCTACCACTTGAGCCAAGCACCACTTCCAGCTTTTTCTGTTTATGTGGTGCTGAGGAATCGAACCCAGGGCCTCATGCATGCAAGGCAAGCACTCTACCACTGAGCCACCTTCCCAGCCTATGTTTCTGATTTCTTTCTCTGCCTGTTCATTGTTGGTACACAGAAAGGCTATTGATTTATTTTGTATGTTGATTTTGTATCTGCTATATTACTGAAGATACTTACTAGGATTAGGAACTGCAATAAATTGACTTCTTCCTTCCCTATTTGAATCCATTTTATTTATTTCTCTTGCCTTATTGCATGGCTAAGAAGTCTTATCTCATGCCACCTGACTTCAGGGCATATGGCTTCAGTTTTCTCCTCATTTAGTATGATGTTGATTATATACCTGTTATATTGGAATTGAATTTGAAAGCCCTTGGGCAGGCTAGCTGATTCCAGGATGAAATGGGAATTCCTACGCCCACCCTAACCTCAAGGTGTAGGAATATTTTCTTGACAGAAGTATTATGCCATATTGTCTTCGTTATGTTGAGGTACATTCATTCTTTTATCATGAAAGGATGCTTTTGTCAAAGACTTTTATCCATCAATTGAGACAATCATACAATTCCTTGATTCTGTTTATGTGATGTGTTACAGTTATTGATTTCACACATGCTCAACAACTTGATCATAATATAAAAACCAGCTTGATCATAATATATGACCTTTTGAATATGTTGCTGAATTTGGATCAGAACTTTATTGAGGATTTTTATGTTGATCTCATAACAATACTGGCCTACAATTCTCTTTTTCCGTTGTGTCTTTTTCCCATTTGAGAATGAGTTTGATACTAGCCTCATAGAAAGCGTTTGGTAATGTTCTTCCTTTTCCATTTCATGGAAGAGCTGGAGGAATATTGATAGTTGTTCTGATCTTTCTTTGTTGGAAAACTATACTGCTTCAACCTCATTGCCATATATATATATATATATATATATATATATATATCATATGCCATATATTACATACATTTTATATCATATATTGCATATATGATATATATCATATAATATATAGGCTTACATCTTCTTGGTTCAATTTTAGTAGGTCAAAAGCACCTAAAATGTATCCATTTCCCTAGATTTTCAATTTTATTTGAAAATGGTTTTCAAAGTTTTCCCTCATGATCTTCTAGATTTCTTTTCTTTTTTTGGGGGGGTCCAATTGTGGGGCCTGAACTCTGGGCCTGGGCGCTGTCCCTCAGCTCTTCAGCTCAAGGCTAGCGCTCTACCTCTTGAGCTACAGCGCCACTTCCGGCTTTTTTCTTATGTGGTGCTGAGAAATTGAACCCAGGGCCTCAGGCATGCAAGGCAAGTGCTCTACCACTGAGCCAACTTCCCAGCCCATAGATTTCATTTATATTTGTTGCGATAAATGTATTTTCATCTCTAATTTTATTTATTTGTGTTCCTTCTCCTTTTAACCAGATTGACTAAAGATTTATGAATTTTATTTCTCTTTTCAAAGGAACCAATTTTTTGTTTCATATAGTTTTTGGTTTTTTTATTCTTTTGTCTCCATTTCATTGGTTTCTCCTCTAATCAATATTATTTCTTTCCATCTCCTAGTTTGAGGTTTGACTTTTTCTTGTTTGTCTAGGAGTCTGAGGTGCATCATTAGACCATTTATTTGAGATGTGCTTTTGTTTTGTGTTGATGTAGGTGTTCATAACCAAAATCTTTCCTCTTAAGACTTCAAGGGACTTCCATATTTCCCCTCTTGCTTCTTCATTAACCCACTCGCTTACCATTCAACAGTGTGTTGTTCAGTCTTCACTGAATATTTTGACTATTTTATGTTTGAATATTTTATGGAGTCTCTTCTGCTGTGGAGTAGCTCCTACTGTTGTCCCCATTGTACAGATAAGAAGGAAAGAGGATTAAGTGACTTCCTTCTCAGCATGAAGGAATTGGAAAGCCCTTTAAGGAGAAATCTGCCTTGGGCAGGCTAGCTGATTCCAGGATGAAATGGGAATTCCCACCCCACCCCCATCTGGGATGTGTAGGAATCTTTTCTTGCCAGAAGTAGCTCCTCACCCTTCCCCTAACCTGCATGAGAATATTTGGCTGTCTGGCCTTAGTGAAGGGTTCTTTCCTTCTTGGCACAATTATAGGATAAACTTGCCATTATAAAATGTTTTCGAAGGAGAATGTAGGTCAATAGTAGTGTTCCTTTTTATACACAGTACTATAGCTGTCTATACAGCCGAATGCCATGGTCACTTTTCAGTTAAACATATGAGACAGTTATGTTGCTTAATAAGAAGTGGCAGATTGTGTGATATCATTATTAACAGTAACAGCCAACATTATCTGAACTATTCATTCATTTATCTACTGACTGTCAATTCATTTGTTTCTCATGCTCATGCTGGGAAGGCTGGCTTAAAATATCCATTTATAGCTGAGGAAATGGAAGCCCTAGGGAAGGGGATGGGACTGAGATTTGCACCCAGAAATGTAGACTATCATCAAAATTTCCACCTGCCTGCATTTTCCATTATCTGCCCTGAAATCTTCCCTCCGGTCAGGGCACACTAACTTACCACCCAAACCTGGCATCTACATCTGTGTTTTCACACCCTCTATATATGTTCTGAATTCCATATATTGGCTTGCTATTTATTGCTTGTGTGTGTGTGTGTGTGTGTGTGTGTGTGTGTGTGTGTGTGTACATTTGTGGCTTGGAGTCTAGACGATGGGTATGGGAAGGGAAGGAAGAAAACAAGATGAAGGAACAAACAATCTTGGGGTTCACTGTAAAATAGCCTAAGGCATGAAATATCTCCTTTCCAAGACTTAAGCTACTAAAGGTTTCTTACCAGAAGCAAATCAAATACCAAAAGGTAAAAATGTGACTGACTATGCTCAGCAAAATACATAACAATAATAGTAATGATAGTGCTAAACACACAAATAGGCACTCATTACAGATGATTTAGCATGCCCTAATCATCATGTGGATTGCCAGTAGCTATGGATGAGCCAATGCCAAGGAGCAAATATTGCAAAATGTGGAATAAAATCCAGCAGTTACTGGATGGGGCAGGGGAAGGGCGAGTAACTGCTGACAACCTGCATTAGCAGAATGCCACAGGTTGAAGTCAGATTTTTTTCCCTGCAGGTAGTATAGGCTGGAAAGACAAAGCCAAGGTGCAGTAGGACTGAGCTGGGTTCAGCCGAGCCTTCTCTTCATGTTCTCTTCAGCAGATGGCCACCTCCTCTTTGTATCTCACCTGGGTGCCCAGCAGATCAGGACTGCAGTGTTATGAATTAATTGAACCTTAGCCTCTTTCCAGAGCATATATTCAAATAAAATTACACAGGGAATTAGGACTTCAACATATGGCTCTGGGATGGACATCGTTCAGTCCATTACAAGAAACACCCTTGAAGATGATGAAATGCAAGATAGCCAGGAACACAGAAGCTCTAAGCAGGAAGACTAGTTTTGTTTGCTCTGAGCAATTGTAACAATGCAGGTGGGGGAAGAGAGAACATACCAATTTCAATATTTCCAGCTTCTTTTGATAAAAAAAAAGAGTGAAAAGCTCTAGTAATGCTGACTCTTCCCTTTTGAACAGTAGTAGCCTTGCCTGGAGCTTGGGAGAGCATTCGACGTTACTTTTCCACAGTCTCCAGCATTTCCTGTTATACAGATGTACGATTCCTCACTCAAACTTTAGAGGTTAAGTATGTTTTCAGACTCATACTTTTTTGATTATAAAGGGGTATTTAATGCACATATATGTGCTGTCTTACGGACCCTTCCCCCAGGGGTGTCTGAACAGTATTCCCACAATCAATCACACTAATATCTCTCTAGTAAAGTGCATGAATATTCACACTGAGTGCAGTGAATAAAGGCTTTGAGAAGGTTCTCTCCCATCTGCCCTGGGCACATTTCGCTGCCAAGTCAGATCAGGTCAGAACAGGTTTGGCCACAAGTGATTTACAGCAAACTTGGAGTGCCAGAGCATTTAGGATTTGGGGACTTTTAGATCAAGGCTGTAGTCCTGTCTTAGGAGCAGTTGACTTACTCACCTGTCTACTGATCTAGCCCCAAGGGACGCCTGCATTATAACTTCTGCTTTAAAAGGCCAGTGTCCATGCTGGGATAAAGGCTGAGAGGAGAAGAGTTTCTAGACACAAAGGGCTGGAGGCAGTCAAGTGTTGGGAGGATTTCAGGGAGATATTTTCTGGCCAAAATTTAATGAAACTAATTTTCTTTCAAACAATTTCTGGAAAGGGAAACATACTTTAGAAGATTCCTTAGAATTAAAGAAAAAAAAAAAAGTGCTGTGTGCACTGAAAAGAAATAAGTGCTCAAGCCAGGAAGAGACATGGGGGTGGGGGGAGGGGGGAAAAACTTAAATGTGCATTAGTAAGTGAAAGGAACCAGTCTGAAATGCCTACAAACTATCACATTCTGGGAAAAGCCAAACTATAGAGACAGTGAAAAACATCGTGGTATCCAAAGGTTGGAGGTGGGGAGGAATAAATAGGCAGAGCACAGAGGCGTTTTAGAACCATGAAACTGCTCTGTATGAGCCTAGACTGAGAGACATGTTTATCCAAATTCATACAATGTACAACACCCAGCACCAGCTCTAACATAAACTATAGACTTCGGGTGATGAGGAGGACTCAATGTAAGCTCATCAGTTACAACAAATGAAGCACTCTGGTGGACAATATCGATAATGCCCAGCTGAGGGTAGGGATCCTAAAGGAAATCTCTAACCCTTTCTGTGGACTTTACTGTGAGCCCAGAATTGCTCTATGCTCAAAAGATTGTGATATGTGATCCTTTATCTGCCGGTGGTCTCAGCAAGTACCCACTGCAGCTCATCATGGGCCTTGGGCTTTGGAGATGGCCATCCTGGAGGACTCCATACAACTCTACACGCTGGTCTTGAGCTTAGCAACAGAAGGACACAGTTCACACTGTCACTGACAGTGTTATCCAGTGTTATCCACTATCTCTGCTCTGTTCCATTGAGTTGGGCAGGTCAGAATGCCAAAGGGTATCAGAATGATCTTAGATAAGTGACATGGAAATCCAAACTTTCTTCACAATGCCACCTATAGCCAAAATTAGAAAGAAAAACAAACACTAAAAAAAAAACTTTGGCATTGGTGGTATAGGCCTAGCATCCCAGCTATTCAGGAAATGGAAGTTGGAGAATCATGGTTCCAGGTTGACCGTGGACAAAAGCATGAAATTGTGTCTGAAAAACAAATGAAAGCAAAAGGACTGGGACTGTGGCTGAAGTAGCAGAGTGCCAGCATAGCAAACATAAGGTCATGAGTCCAATCCCTGGTGCCACCAGTAATAGAGAAAAGGAAAAATAAAAAAGACCCTAATTCTTTATTGTTTTTCTAGGAACCAAAATCATATTGTACTTAAATAAACCAGTTACCAGAGTGGATTAGGTCAAAATTCACCCTTGAGCAACAGCTTCACAGCTGTAAGTAAGGAGAGTGAGGTCCCTGTCCTCAGGAAGCTTCCAAGAATACTTCTATAATACTTGGTTCTTGATCAGGATAGTCCCTGAAGACAACTGGTCTACCCATAATGCCCTCCAAAGAGGAGACACTGAAGCATGTTGAATGAAAGAATATACCTCCTGCTTCCATCCCTGTATGGCCATATTTAATTACTTTAATGATACTGCTTCCATTTGAGCACTTGCAAGGTTCTCCTGAAGAGGATTCATTTGGTTGGATTGGTTCTGTTGTTTTCACCCACACCATGGTTGGAAAATGGATCTTCAGCAATGACTAGGGGTTATCTCCTTCAGTGGAGTTTCAACTTTCCCCAGAGTGTTTTCTAGAGGGTAATTAGAGATGGTGGTTAACATACACGGCTTTTCAAATTGAGTTGAAAAGTTCATCAAAATGTCATTAGCCTGCTTTACATAACCTTTCTTCATTGAGTCCCACTTGCGTCTGACCAATTATTTATGAAGCTGAGCTATAGATGAGGCTGCTTTGGCATCTGTGGCCCAGATTTAGATTGAAGAAGAGAATGAGAACTTCACACTTAGGGGTCTGAAGACCATCTCAAATGCCACCCACCCACTCCTAGCCAATGGAGGCTTTATGGAGCACACAGGGCATTTCTAGCCCATCAACCACACACACACACACACACACACACACACACACACACACGTATATATAGCTATATAACTATATAGCTATAACTATATATATATATAGAGAGAGAGAGAGAGAGAGAGAGAGAGAGTCAGTTGTGGGCCTGAATTCTGGGCCTGGGCGCTGTCCCTCAGCTCTTCAGCTCAAGGCCAGTGCTCTACCACTTGAGCCACAGCACCACTTCCAGCTTTTTCTGCTTATGTGGTGCTGAGGAATTGAGGCCAGGACCTCATGCATGCAAGGCAGTCACTCTACCACTGAGCCACTTTCCCAGCTCCCCGCCAACCATATTTGATTGCCATGTTCAGATGAGCATCAAGAAACCCCCTTGTATAGTTCAAATTAGTGATAGCAACTGTCCTGTCCTATGTTTCCATATGCCAGGTACACCGACCTGTACACCAATATGTTGGTGACAAAAACATTCTCAGACTTTACTCTATGAAAGAGATAGAGGCTTCAGGAGGTTAGCTATGGGATCTCAGAGCCTAGGTCTGGATCTGAGTGAAACAAGGGTATTCTGATACTTGACATCTTGAGTAAGTTGTACATTCCCTACCTCTACCATTTTCCTTTAGGTAGTGGGACATCCTCAGTCTCATTGTCCACAGGGCCAATGGTAGGCCCTCTTGTTCCATGTGATGCAATTTTTTTATGACTTGGGCATGAGTCATAAAGCCAGGGCCAACTTAAAGGGACATCCATCCTCTATACTGGGAGCCCAGAGATCAAGTTGCAAGGGAGACTCAACTCCAGATAAAACTAGTGGTGTGAGAATGTAAATTATTCTGCAAATCATTCTAATCTAGCCACCTCCTGGTCGGGGAAGGGTTTCAAGAAGAAAGAACCTGCCTAGCACAACCACCCGTCCTGGTCAAGAGCAAGGGTCACCTCATCTGACCTCCTGCCCTACTGTGTTTTCCTGAGTGTCACAATAGTTTAAAAAAAAACATAGCAGATGCAGCAAGCTCAATGTGTCATCTGACAGGCAATATCAATGTGGGTCATGTTTTCCAGATAGACAGACAGACAGACACACACACACACACACACACACACACACACACACACACACACACACAATGCTCTGAGCAAGCTGCCAACCAACACTTTGGGACTCAAGAGACAGTGTTTTATAAGCTTCTGGGTCTCTCAAAGATATCTTTATTAGTGTCTAGCTCCAGAGTGTGGCTTCTTAGCATCAAGTGGCCCATTTCTCTGAGATGTATTTTTCAGGGAGAGGAAAGATAGTCAGCACACAGGTTTTTAGATTTCTCTGTGTGTGGAGGGGTGGGGGGTATGTGTTACTGGGGATTTAACTCGGGGGTCTCTCACTTGGCCAGACCATTACCTCATAATCTCTTATCTCTGGCTCCTTGCTAGGCAAGTATTCTACCACTTGCACCATGCCTCCAGCTCTTTTTCCTTTAAGGTTTTAGATAAATAGATAGATAGATAGATAGATAGATAGATAGATAGATAGATAGATAGATAGATAGATAGATAGATATTATATATAATGTTTGAATTAGCATATAATTATAGTATGAGGGGATTTTGCTGTGGTATTTTCATACTTTATACAATGAACTTTAAATAAATTCTTCTATCATGATTCCAATCCTCCTCTTCCCTTTCAAATAGCATTTAGTAGATTTCATTGTGTCTTGTATACACACACACACACACACACACACACACACACACACACACACATGCATGAACACACACAACACCCTTCAATCCTCTTCACCCTTCAGTATTTCTTCTCTCAGATAGGACTTCACTCTAATTTTGCACAGGTCACAATCCTTTTACCTCTGCCTCCTGAGTAGTTAGGATTGCAAACTTGCACTACCATGCCCAGCCCTGGTTCTTTGTTTTTATTGGTAAGATCCTTCTTTCCTTCTAAACCTCTTCCTAATTCTCCTCCTTTTCTCCTCTTCTTGGATAAACTATTGAAGTCTGTCACCAGGGTCCTTATTATACAGTGGAGCCTATCACGCAAGTACACACCAGTGCCCTCTCCCTGCATGGGCAGCCGCTCTCTGAAACAGATAAACTTCAGTGAAGCCATTCTGCCTTGTAATGATTTTCTGACTTCATTTGTGAGTGACAAAATCCTCAGTATGAGCTATCTTCAGCAAAACCAGAGTTTATTTCTTGACCAGGTAGTGAGAAGTGGGTAGCCCTAGCTTGGGGTTAGAGCCATCACCCAGGATGGTAACAAGCTCTGGCCACCCCTCCTTCTCTCTTCTTGCTCTCCCTTCAGGCAGGACCCCTACTTATTACTGCAATGGCTCCCAGTGACAGCTCACCTGCACCTGATCAGTGTCAGGACATGTCTCTGTGGCTCAGATTGGTCCACGTGGCCACCTCTAACCCAAATGCTGTGGTCAGAAGATGGAAGGCATGGACAGGCTTTGTTCTGGTCACTGCTCATTCCTGGCACCCAGAGTAGGGATGGCTCTTGTCAAACCACATGGATTGAGATACGGAGCTACCTAGGCCTTTATGAACAGACAGACAGACAGACAGTTTGGTACCTGCTCCTTTTGCTCATTGTCTAGCACTCTACCAACTAAGCCATGCCTCCAACCCCCAGTGTCATTTCTAATCAGAATAAGAACATGCTTCTAGAATATTCCACCTGAGCCCCTATCTCATGTTCCATGAGACAGACATGCTGTTGGACTTTTCTTCTCATTTCAGGAAACTGTATTTCCTTTTCTTCCTTAGCAAGGTAACTATTATCTGAGTGTAAAATAAAAAATGTATTTTTAAATAAAGAAGTTGAACAACAAAAAGTCTAAAAGTAAATACTGTACAGTGACAATAATGTTTTTATCTCTATAATCCTTCACATTTAGTCACATCATCAGTACTTTTGATCAACAAGGGACAATTTCATCTCCCAGGGGACATTTAGCAGTGTCTTAGAGACAGTTTTGGGAGTCAGAAAAGCCAGGAAAGCATTTCGAAATTACAGGTGCTACCAAATGTAGAACCCCTACCACACAGGACTCATGCAAGATCAAAATGCCAAAGCCAAGGAACTCTGCTTTTGATGATCACAGTGTTCCCTGAGGAAGGCAGAATTGGTGACCCCATGTCTTCATTCGACATTACCCAGAGACAGTACCAACTAGGAAGTCAGTGGACTCAAGAAACTGAACATCCAGCCAACCATTCTTTGAATCAACAGACTTTTAAAAAAAAAATTAAGTCGCCAAAAATCCAGAAGTAGGCAGTAGCTGAGATTTATGTGCTCAGGGACGCCACCAGAAACACTGGCACTATTTTTCTTCCCTGTCACTCCTCTTTTGTGATTGTCACTACATAGTTTTAAGGGTCTTTGTTGTGATTCCCAAATCACACATGCAGGAAGGACAGAGGCGGTGGCAGCTGCCACCCCGTACCTACCATCATGAAGTCCAAAGCTCTGGGCCAGGCTGGTCTCACCTCCCTCATCAACTCTGGCTACACAGGAAGCGGGGAGAGGAAGTAATCTGCTTTCCATCTGTGTGACAGGAGAAGGAACAAGATATATAATCTCTGAATCAGGCAACCCACAGTGTCTGCCACATGGGTTCAAGACTTGCCCATGATGGCAGAGCTGGTCACAGCCAGCCCAGGGCTCAGGATTTGTGGCATTAACTCCAAACTACTTTCACTAAGATAGGTCAAGGCCTTTCTATTTCTAAGGGGGTAGAACTCTCTCATGAACCCAGAGAAATAATTTTCTGAAGAGATTCTTCACGTGCCAGTTAGCTGAGTAGACATTGTGTTCGTACCAACTGCCTCTGTGACCTCAAGTGTCTCAGAGGCCTATTTATAAGTGCAGCACTGTGACCCATAATGAGAGCAATAACTCACTCCCAGTACTCCTGCAAAATAGCTATATTGTCTTGGATCTCAGCTATATGAAACTCAAAAAGATCTCCATGTAAAAAACCTCCAGCAAGTTGCCTACCTGGAAAGTCTCTGAGTAGAATTGAAATACCAAGACTCACAGGCCAGTGCTGTGCTCTTGCCCGGGATTGAGTAGCAAATTCAAGTCCATAGGCCATGACCAGCATTCGAAAACATGGGATAGAGTATTCTAGAAAAGAAAGGATCAGTGTGTATTGCACAGAGAATGATCAGAACAATGGTGTAGCATGTGCCGAGTGTACGTGTGTGTGTGTGTGTATGTGTGTGTGTGTGTTTCTTATAGAAGTGAAAGAGCAAATGAAAGTCCATCCAGAAACCACCCTGTCATGCACAGGAGGTTGGGTTACCAGTGACTCAGGCCGTTAATGAAATGTACCTTTGCTCACTAATCATCTTGAAAGCCTAAGCAACCCTCTTGCCACATTGTGTCTTTGGCGGAGTGACCAGTCAGTTCTGGCACCTTCTCAAGCCACCTCTGGTTAATCACAGCTGCTGCCATTCCCACCCCTCCCAGCAGAGCTTCTATGACTTTATACACCCCTAGGGGGCTGTCTCCTTGGAAGCACTGATTTGTGATCTGGATTGCATGATGAAGGGGAGGAAAGATGAGTGGTCTGAGTACCCCCTCTCCCTCCCTTGCAGAGGTCTCGTGGGGTGTGGGGCTCACCCTTTTGGCCTTCTCTGCCTCTGATTTTTAATCTATTCACACTAAACAGATTCTAGTTCACACTAGTTAGCCCCAGCATCTTTTTCTGCTGCTTTGAAAAGTGTAGACACTTTTCCTTGCCTTAGCATCTCTCATGCAAGGTTGCAGCGGGGAGGGCAGAGCAAGCTCGGCAGAGTCCTTAAAGAACACGCGTCGGAGAAATCTCATCGCCCATTCTTGCATTGGCTCTTCACTCTCCATACAGGGAAGAAATCTGTTTGGACGCAAAGGTCTCATGAGCCACGGCTTTGTCTCTTCTGGTTCTCCTAATCATAGAGGAGCCGTGAAGCACCCACAGAGCCTACCCTGTCTGCCACCCCCACAGATCCTCACCAACGCAGTGGGACTACTTTAGGTAGTAGAAGGGAAAGCTAGAAGATCTGCACCTGAGCTTATGCCTGGCAAGCTACAAGTGTTCTCTGCTCTTCTTTGACTTTAAGCGTGTGCATGCTAGAGCTCAGACTCAGTTACACAAGTCACTATGAGCGTTTTCTATAACTCATGCCATCTTTTCCCAGGGCTGATTCTCATCAATCACTGAATCTTCTGATTCAAGATACAGAATCTACTCAAAGTTACCGATAGGGCCGTTGCTTTACCTCCAACAACCTCTTCTGCCTTGTCTTCTCTAACATGATACAAGAGAACGTGCTAATGAGCCCTGAGTTGTTTTCTGGATGTTGAAGAGGGGTCTCATAACTTGTGGCATGGTGACCCAGCACCCTGGTGCTAGCCAGGGTGTAGAGCCTTCTTTTAGTCTGTGGAATATCAGGCTTGGGGCTTGCGTCGACTGTAGAGGACCCTGACCTTTGAAGTGTAGTCTTAACTCTCTTAATCCTTCTCTCTCCTGGCCCACTTTCCCCAGGTGTCCCTAACTCTTTGCTATAGCATGTGAGGACATCTGGGATTCTCAACCTGCTGGCTGTAGGTGAGGCTCCTTTCCTCTTTGACAATGTCCTGTGGCCATGGGCTCCTGGCTGAAATGGTGGCCCACTGTGCAAGGTCAGCTTGACCAACTAAAGGATGTTCTGCTTACTGCTGGCCGGGAGACCTCGTTGACATCATCACATAGGGTGTGTGTGTGTGTGTATGTGTGTGTGTGTGTAAGCTCCAAGCCAGCTCTGGATATGCAAAGGAGGTATTTGAATGCTCCTTGTTGTCAACCATAACCATCAACAAGGCTAAGCATCTCTCCACACACTGAAAAAGAGCATCTAACTTCAATCACAAAGCTGTTCAGTGATTGCATTCACCATTTCCTGAAACACCAGATTCAGAGGTGAGGGAAACCTCAGGAGGTCTAGCAAGAGGTACCACCAGTACATTGGTTTAACTTATAAAGTTATGTTTTCTTGTTGGAACTGAATCATGATGCTATGCTTCTGTAATGATTCACTCTACTTCTATGATTCTACGATTCTATTCTCAGATTATTTTCCCCACAATAACAAGTTAAAAATAAGTTAGCAAGCATATGGTGACACCCTACTACAATCCCAGCTACTTGGGAGGCAAAGGTAAGAGGATCACAGTTCAAGGCTGGCCAGGGAAAAAGTGCAAAGATCCTCTTTGAAAAAATAAAATAAAATAAATGAAAGAAAAATAGCTGTGGGTGTGGTTCACGTGGTCGGGTACTCATCTAGCAAGCCCAAGGCCCTGTGTTCAAACCCTACCACCTCCACTACCCTTGGAGACTCATCCCTGGGCAAGTTTGCTAGTCTACGTTGGGTTGGGATTGGCCTGCAGCACTGGAAGAGAAGGTCTCTGTCACCCCCTGCAGGGCTGGATGACTCCTGGGTGGAAGCCGGCCGTGGGAGATGGCTGGCAAGAGGTCACAACTCTGAGCGAAACCACGGTGGACCTACTTCGCTCACGTAACACCAGAAGGCCCTCATTTAGCCAGATTTAATTTTCAACTTTTCTAATTCATTGAAAATTTGATCAACGAGTTAATTTATGGCAGGGGCAAGAGGTGTCCCGCTTAGCTCATCTGGTAGGCACAGGCATTATAACTTAATTTACGGTTAAAGCAGCTTGTGATAATTGAGTGCAAAAAGGTGGATTCTCGCGTGGGTTTGGGAGTCCCAAGGTGAGAGAGAGAAGAGAGAGAGAGAGAGAGAGAGAGAGAGAATGGGTGTACCCAGCTTTCACTGGGGAGGGGTTCGTGGGCATTAGTCCACACGGTTTGGAGGAGACATTTTGATCAGATGCCATCCATCAAATGCTCCTGGAGGGTAAAAGACAAATATGTGACAAGGCAGGCCTATGCCAGGGCAGGCTGAGTCCCTCCAGAGACCCTGGCCGACGTGGTGTATGTGATGCAGGGCAGGAAGGCAGCCCACCTGTCTGCCAGAGGGAGGGATCAGATGACTTCCTGACACCCCAAGTGCTCCAGGCAAGACTGGGGGCCCTCAAAGACTCTGAGTTAGTTCAGTAGCTCAGGACAGAGCAGATGTGAGAGTGTGTGTCTGTGTTTGTGAATGTGTGTGAGGAATGAGTATATATCTGTGTGTGGAGGGCGTTGTATGTGTCTGTGGATACCTGTGTGTGAATGTGGAAAACACATTCACATCTGTGGATGTGTGTAATGAGTGTGTGGTTCTGGGAGCACACGTGTGTGTCTGTGAGTGTACGTGGCACAAGAAGGTGTGGTGATCTGCATTCATAGTGAATGCAGATAGTTCTGGTAAACATGTGGACTTGTGGGTCTGTGAGTGATATCTATAGAGGTATGTATATAAGAAGTATGTGTGTGTGAGCATGTGTGATTGTGTTGATATGGGTTCCTGGGTGTATCTGAGAATGTGTGTGTGTGTGTGTGTGTGTGTGTGTGTGTGTGTGTGTGTGTGTGGCAATGGGAATTCTGACTGCACCTAGGATTATGACTATAGAGATAGAAATGTCCACAACTGGGGCATGTCTGGTTGTGAGTGTGGCACAATACATGCTGGTGTGAGTGTGCATTCCTGCACACAGTGTGCCCGCATGTCTCGCTGTGAATGTGCACATGTGGGAATGTGGGAGTGTGTCTTGCATACCACAGGACCATGTGGACACAGGTGTCTGCATGCACCTGTGTTTGTTGGGGAGCTGACCTGCACACCTGGGCATAGCCACAGGGCTGCATGCTGTCTGCAGTCAGAAGCTGGTGGTACAATTCTGCCTAGGAGCCCTTTTGGAGCCACTTACCCAGATGCCTTTATGGTGCACCTTGGAGATGCTGAGCCCTACACAGCCACAGAAATCAAGGTGCTGGAAACCCCCTGCACCTGACTATGAACACACATTCTGTATCCTATAGTGTCTTACCCCACTAGAAGATACTTCTTGCTATTTGCGCAGCAGGCCTGAGGCCCCTGGCCAGGCTTTACTCCACACCCATTGAGTCTTGGGTGTAAATTAGAAACCAGGTGGGTAGCTGCAAGCCTAAAGGGTGTGGTTTGCCAGGATGTGCAACTGATCCTTTGTGCTGGATACCCTGAACCCCACACAGGCTGTACCCTACATGTGATCAACCTGGCCAACACAGCCTTGTCCATTAACACTGGGCTTTGTGGTCAATTCACACAGATATTGACCAAGGCGCATTCCAATGTACCTGCACCTCCAAGGTCTTTGGGCCTCCCCTCTCCTCCAATGGATGAGAACCCCCCACCTCTCCAGGCATCTCTCAGATCCTGTTTTGCATGAAAGCTATTTGCAAGCAAATCTCAGTCTCTCCACTGGTATAACCAAACTCTCAGTCACCTCTACAGACTCCCATCTATCCCTATGATTCTAATTTTTATTACACACTAATAGTTCTTCTTGAAAGCTGCCTAGGAGTTTGACCCTGTATTGGTACACAATTAACTTTATTCACTCTAACCCCGATTCTCAGGCACTCTGCCAATAGACACTGTTTGTTATAGATGAGGAAACTGAGGCTCAGTTTCATCACTGCATCCATCCTCAAGTCAGTGCTGAAATATAGTCACTGCTTAACACCTGGGATGTATTCGACTCACAAGACACCAGACCACATAGCTCAGTCAGGGGGGCAGAGATTCAGACCAGAGAGGCCTTTCCAGAGGCTTCCAATTGCAGCTCCTAGGAAGCTGCTCTCTGCAGGTGGCCTGGGTCCCATGCTCTGTTTCTGGAGGCCCCTTTCAGATCTGATGTTGAGACAGTAGGGTTATGACACGCTTTCTCTAACGGGGGTCTGGGACAGATTTTAGCCATTTGATTGCATTTAATGTAGTTGTGGATTTTAGAGCTATGTGCATTGTCTGCCCCGGGCCCTCTCTCCCCTGGGCCTCGGGGTAATGGGTGTATTAAATAAATCCATCACAGGAATCCATGAGATGTTAGTGGGCACCCTCCTTGCAGCTCTGGAAAGAGGAGAGAGGAGCAGAGGGCTGGAGCTTCAGCCCCATGCACATGTAAAGCCTGTGTCTGTAGGATGGGCACAGCAGGGAGAGAAATGTCCTCATTGTGTCACACAGCACTCTGAAAATGACTCTGAAATGAGCAATACAGACCAGGCCACACTAGTGTCTGTCTGGGGCTGGAGGCCTGGGTAGAGATGGGCAGTGCAGTGCACTGGGGCTTTTTAGTATCTTCTCCGGACTCTACCCAGTCACAATCAGGGGCAAACCGCCTCAATCCAGTCACGATCATCCAAACTTGTCTCCAGACACTGCCGGGGTGCACCGGAAGCCAGTGAGAACGGAAGCATGCATGGCGAGGCCTTGTGTTCCTATCATCTGCAGATCGAAGCAAAGCCCCCCAAAGGGGAAAGGGTGGCCTGTTGGCCTTCACCTGTGGGAAGGCCCTGGAGAGCCAGAGCTGGCCTAGGCAGCATCCTTCTCGGTGGGCGATGTTCATCAGCTGGTCACCATGCCTTCTGTGGCCATAGAAGCCCCATCAATTCAGTCCCACTCACATGACCTGAATCCCTACTGCGTGTTGGGCTTTGGGTTAAGTGAACAGGGGCTCCTAGGGCTATCTTCAAAAGATTCATCCTCAGTAATTCAAAGAAAGGACAAGGGAATCATAATTAAAATAGCTCCAACAATCTGGGCATTTACTAGAGGAGGTGCAGTTGCATATGTTTGATTTACTTTAATGATCATAGACACACCAGGCAGTTGGTGATAACAAGAAAGCCAAGTGCAAAGCTGGGAAGAACATGATGGCATATGGATGCAATCCCAGATAGTTAGGAGTCAGAGATTGGGAGTATCTTGGTTCAAGGACAGCTCAGACAAAATGTGAGGTCCCATCTCAATCAATAAGCCAGGTATGGTGGTACATGCCTGTGCTGCCAGCTATGTGGGAGGCTTAAGGAGGAGACTCATGGTCTGCAGTCAGCCTCGGGTAAAATCACAAAACCCTACTTAGCAAACAAGAAAGCAAAAAAGTTTGTGCATGTGGCTTGAGTGGTAGAAGACCTGCCTAGCAAGCATGATGTCCTGAGTTCAAACCCCATAGTGCCCTCCTGGAGGAAAATAATTAAACAAACAAACAAGCAACAACAACAACAAAAAAAAACAAGGCCCAGATATGTTGAGAAGCTGGTCTACCATGACATAGCAAGTGACGGAACTTGGCCTCAGTCCAGAAGGATGGGGTCCTGGAATCTGTGGGATTTCATTCTTCTATAAATAAGCTGAAGGAACTAAATGCACATAGTTACATACTCACCACATAAATTCTACTGTTCAAATCTTGTTATATGCTCTTTATCGTATATTTAACCCTCCCATTTTTTTTTTTTTTTTTTGGTTGTGGGGCTTGAACTCGGCCTGGGCTCTGTCCCTGAGCTCTTCAGCTCAAGGCGAGTGCTCTACCACTTGAGCCATGGTACCACATTCGGTTTTCTAGTGATTTATTGGAGATAAGAGTCTCATGAACTTTCCTGCCCGGCCTGGCTTTGAACCATGATCCTCAGATCTCAGCCTCCTGAGTAGTTAGGATTTCAGTAAGTTTCAGCCATGAGGACGCGGTAACCCTAAGCATGTTGGCCTGCACAGCAGCGTTTTGAAGGTAAATGAATGAAGTGCACACAAGTACAGGTATTCTATAGGGCATCCTTCTCCCCTCCCCTCCCCCAGCAGACAGAGAGCCTTACCAGGTCCTCATTGAGTCCTCATTACTCTTCCTGGGGCAATTCCTGCAGCCCATGATAAGAACTCTTCCAACTGCTTTCCCCAAGGATTCATTTCTTTTTGTTGTTGTTGTTTTTGCTTTTGCCAGGACTGAACTTGGACTCAGGACCTTACATTGACTCAGCTTCCTTGTTCATATAGGGCACTTTACCACTTCAGCCATGCCTCCAGCAAAGCTTTTTGCTGGTTAATAGGAGATGGAGTCTCCAAGGCTTTTATGCCCAGGCTGGCTTTAAATGTCGATCCTCCAGGTCTCAGCTTCCTAAGTAGCTAAGATTATAAGGCTGAGCCATTGGCACCCAACTACAGTGCTTTATTTCATCCATTCTGGGACTCTCATGAGTAAACTCCTGTAGGATGGCCCTTTTTTTTCAGTCCCTTTTTGTTGTTTGCTTATATTCATGGCCACGCCTCAGTTTGCATACCCATTTTCCTACGTGTGAATACTAAGGTTGTTTCCAGATTTTTTTTTATTATAAATGTACAGAAGAGGACATTCTTGCAGGGGTTTTGGAGCTTATATGCTTATATTTCTCTCAGGTAAATCCCTATCCCTGGAATTCTGGGTCATATAAGCTGAGTGTTCAATTTATATCCAAACATGAAATGTCTAGCTACATTTAAAACACCACAAGTAGCGTTCTGCACACCCCTTTGTCCCCCTTTTGTGTGGTCAGTAATTTGGTTTTAATCACCTTGGTGGAGGTATGGATGGCAACTCATTGTAGCTTCAGTTTGCCTTTTCCTGATGACTAACAGTGTTAAACATATTTTATGTGTTTGTGAACATCCTTGTAATCTTTTGTGAAATATCTACTCAAACTCTTGTCCTTAAAAAAAGACAACTTAGGCTGTCTATTTAGGCTGGAGTTGGAGTTCTTTATTGGCTCCAATAGGAGCCTTTTGATGTGTATAGATTTGAGTCATTGTGAACTTAGAGCTGACTCAGACTGGTGAGGGTCAGATCCACCTCTTCCCTGGGCCCTTCAACCTATGGCTAGCAGAACTACTACGCTAAAATCACTTGGCCCATTCAGTATCAGGGTGAGAGAATGAAGCCCTGGGAAGAAAAGAAGGAAGGCAAGGCAGTAGGCATGGCTGGGTAGGTTAACTCAGGAGGTCCTGTGCCATGGATTCAGTTTTTATTACCCATGGAGAAATCACACACATTTCTGGGAAGGGCCTATGAATTTGGGGTTTGTGAGAGTCATCTATCATTCACCAGATTCTTCCAGCACTCTTCCTTCCCGACATACAAACTGAAAAAAGGATTACATTTTCCTGCCTCCAATGAAGTCCGCAGGGTCAGGTGACTTGCTTTGCCCAATGACATTCAAGCATATATGATTTCTGTGCCAATGAAATAAAGCCAATGAAATGGTTGCTTTCCCTGTTGCTTTCAGACTCCTGTGATAACCATAGCAGCCCAGGTTTCTGGGTAACTGCCAGGAGCATAGCAGAACTCGAGTTAGATATTAGCATTGGTATGAGATGAACTTTGCTGAGATTTCTAGTTGTTACTGCAGCATAACCTAGCCTCGCCTGGCTTTTAGAGGACTGCGTTCTTTCTATGGGCTACCTAAGAAGTATAATGGTATTTCCTGTGACTTGGCCTTCCCACATCTCCACACACATCTTCACCCGTTCTGTAGAATCAAAAGCCTGGTGATTGAACAGCAAATAAATGTAGCTGTACTTGACCCAGCCAAGTGTCTTCTTTTTTCTCGGCCATTTCTTCAGCACCAGAATCTGTTTTTTTTTTTTATTTTTTTTAATGGATGAGAGCCAGCATAATAGATTAGGGAAAACATTTCATTCCAGTGATGAGAAGCATGATTTAATTCTGTTTTGAAGCAGGGATGACAAAGTACAGAAATCAGGGCACTGTCAGCTCTGTGGGGTCATGGATGGGTTTGCACTGGTGAGCAAAGCAGAAATCTCTTGTGAGAAGCCCGGAGAGAAGAGAAACAGCTTGCTCCCTGGGTTGTTAGAACACTCTTCTGTCAAAGATGCAGAAGAATTCATAAACAAAATTCAGAACAGTCACAAAAACAGGAAAGGGAGGCTTGGCCTAGTGGTGAACACTTATAATCCCAGCTACACAGGAGTTGCAGATGTGAAGGTCATGGTTCAAAGCCAGCCCAGCCAAAAGTTAGGGAGATCCTGCATCAGAAAACACACCAGTCATGGTGGTATACACTTATAATCTCAGCTAGGCATGATGCAAAAATAGAAAAATTGCAGTCCAAGGCCAGCTCTGAAGCAAAAATTGTGAGATCCTACCTGAAAACTAAAGCCAAAAGTGCTGGAGGCCTGGTTCAAGTGGTAGTGGATTTGCCTAGTAAGCACAAGGACCTGAGTTGAATCTGCCAAGAAAAAAAAATTAAAGAGAAGAAGGCAGACAGGATCCACCAACCAATCCTATCTTTCCCTCTTCCTCATTATTTTCCAGCTGAGTCAGCAGGTCTTTCAATGAATCTATCACTTTGCCCAAGTTAATAGCCCAGGTTAAAACTAAGGGCTTGCCAAGCACTGGTGGCTCACACCTGGAATCCTAGCTACCTAGGAGCTGAGATCTGAGGATCACAGTTTGGAGCCAACCCAGGCAGCAAAGTTTTTGAGACTCTTATGTCCAGTTAACCACCAGAAAACCAGGAGTGGTGCGATGGCTTAAAGTGGTAGAGCATTAGCCTTGAGTAAAAAACGCTCAGGAACAGTACCCAGATCTTTTGAGTTCAAGCCCAGTGACTGACCAAAACAACAACAACAATAGCAACAAAAACCCTAAAGGCTCACAGAAAGCTTCAGACTCACTAGCATATCAAAGGGCCTAGCACTGAACTTTGAGAACTGAATTGTAAAATAAAGGTGTTACTAAGGCCACACAATTCAAATATTTATCCATCACTTTACAGGGCCCAGTCATCACGGTTCACCTCCACTCAGCCCCAAATAGAGTAAGTGGAGCGGCCTCACACCCAGGGACAAGAAAAGCCATTGGCCAAGTTCTGTCCCCAGCAAATGCTCACTCTGCCGCCCACACCACCCACCTTCCCCAGCTGCATGTGGGCAGTGGGGAATGAAGAGGTTATCAGCCACGCTGTTTCCCATAGTGACAGTAATTTTTGCTCTTTCGCTAGGGCAGGGGGTAGAGGAGGGCTTGGCCTACAGACCGGGCCTTATTTCTGTGGCTACATCGGTATCCTTCATGATGGCTTTGTTTGGACCCAATGGATATATATGTATGTATATATGCCCCATTTGTTAGGAAATGGAAAGATTTGGAAAAAAATTATATTAAGTGAAGTAAGCCAGGCCCAAGAAACATAGGTCCCATGTTTTCCCTTATCTGCAATAACTAGTATATGTCTGAGACAAGCAGAAAAGGTGAAATGCTATGTACATATGACCATATAAGATGATGTTCAGCAAAATGAACTGCAAAACAGGGACACAAGTGGGTTTTTTTCTTTCTTGCTATTATTTTTAACGTACTTATAATGTACTATGTGATATTTTTGTTTCTTTTGTATGTTCTTTCCCCATGGTATAACCCTTGTTTTCACTGTATTTGATTCTGGTGCCCTGCATCTTGTATGTACACTTTTCTAATTTGGGGAGGGGAAGAGAAATAACAAAATGCTGAAATAAGAAAACAGGTTGACGCATTGTAACAATGAGATGTACAAGACACTATGTTGAAAACGAACTTTACAACTTGTAGGGGGGAGGGAGGGAAGGGATGGTAGGGGAAAAACAAAGGAGGAGATAACAATGCTTGATAGGAAATGTACTCATTACCTTACTCATGTAACTGTAACCCTTCTGTACATTATTTTTACAATAAACATGTATTTAAAAACAAGAGTGCATGTAGTATGATCGCTCATGTGAACAGAACCGCAGAGAAGTTGTGAATGGTGTGCATGATACCACCGCTACCTGGGGGCAGGGGAACGAGGTGAAGAGAGAGTTTTCCATTCAGCTTTTGGAGACTTTTCAGGAACAACAGAGTCCTGTATTATTTATTTTTTAAATTAATATTAATTTTTTTGTCTGTCGTGGGGCCTGAACTCTGGGCCTGGGCGCTGTCCCTCAGCTCTTCAGCTCAAGGCTAGCACTCTATCACGTGAGCCACAGCATCACTTCCAGATTTTTCTGCTTAGGTGGTGCTGAGGAATGGAACCCAGGGCCTCATGCATGCAAGGCAAGCACTCTACCACTGAGCCACCTTCCCAGCCCTCGTGTATTATTTATATTACTTTAAAATAATGCATCTGCAATGAAGACAGTAGCAAGTGTTACTCAGAATACAGAGACACTAGGATTTGGACTGCAAAATGGCATGGTTACATTGGAAGACAAGGTGACATCCTCAGAATATTAAATACAGCGTTAGCTCCACATGACATAGCTCCCACTGACAAGCTTGACAGAAAGGTTCACACCTGCACCTCAGCTGCCATCATAGTAACCAGAAATCAAATACAGCCCAAGTGCCCACCAACGGATGCATCGGTAAATAAAAGGTGGAAAAGCCAAACCGTGGAGTATTATTCAGACAGCAAAATGAATCGAAGACTGAAACATCCCACAACATAGCCAATCCTTGAAAACACTGTGCTAAGGGAAGTTAAAAATCCACAGCAAGCCATGGACTATGCAGTTCCATTTACATGAATTGTCTGGAATAAAGGAATCTACAGAAACAGGAAGTAGATATGTGGTTTCTAGGGTTGAGGGTAGAGTTGGTGTACTAGTACAGTTTCCTTTGGGGAGGAGGGATTTTTAAATAAAATGGTCAGGAGGATTACATATTTGTGTTAATATACTAAAAACTCTTCAAACAGTACCCTTTAGATGGATAAATAGTGTAACATATGAAATACATATCAATAAAGCTGTCATAAAAAATTCTATATTGCCAAGCACTGGGGGGGGGGGGGGGGACTCACACCTATAAACCTAGCTACTCATGAGCCTGAGATCTGAGGGTCAAGGTTCGAAGACATGAAACTCTTATCTCCAATGAACTAACAAAAGAGCCCAAAGTAGAGTTGTGGCTTCTTAAGTGGTAGAGCACTAGTCTTGAGCACAAAAGCTAAGGGAAAGCACCCAGGCCCTGAGTTCAAGCCTCAGGAAAGCTCCTCGCCCCCCCCCCCCCCACAATTCTATACTTCTTTATAAATTAACTACAAAATTTTACAACACCAATTTTAGATTGTAGGTGAAATAGTCTTATTATAAAGCATTTACATAATATAAAGGTATAATTAACATAAAAATCATCAGAGATACAAATATTTATAATAGAATGACACCTATTCATAGGGAAAAAAATGGAAATCCCAGAAGTTCAGAAGGGCACACAGGGGCTCAAAACCTGGCCTTCTGCTCCAATGGCCACCAATCCTAGCATCTGCTCAAATAGGCCTCAAACTTTTAGTAAGTAAGTAAACATGCTAATGTACACCAACATGTGTTTGTGTGTACAGATAATTACAATAAATATATGCACATTTACACACATAGAAATCTCCATGTCTCTATAATTATATGTATAGGGGCTGCTGGTGTGGCTCAGTGGTAGTACACACATGAACCTCATTTCAGTGCCCAGCATATGTGTGTGTGTTTGTGTGTGTGTGTGTGTGTGTGTGTTTGTGTGTGTGTGTGTGTGAGTGCGCGTGTGTGGTGTATAAGCTTTAAAAAATAAGTAGGCTAATCCTATCTGAGATCAGGAAGATTGTGGTTCCAGGAGAGCCCAGGTAAAATGTTAGAAAGACCCCATCTCAATCAATAGCTGAGCATGGTGGTATATACATGCTTGTCATCCTAGCTTTAAGGAAATCATAGATAGGAGGACCACAGTCCAGGCTGACTTGGGCAAAAAGTAATATCCTATTTAAAATAAACAGGAAAGCAAAAAGGGGTGGAAGCCTGGTTCAATTGGTAGAGTGCCTGGCTGGCAAATTTGAGGTTCTAAGTTCAAACCCTAATACCACCAACAAATAAATAACTAAATAAACAAAAATAAGCAGGACCACACCTATTATTTACTATGCCTTTCATCTTTTTAAAAAGTGAATGATTTATCAATGATTTATTACGTAGCTTTTTGGACATCAGTATTGGTGGATCTCGGTCACCTTCTGAATACCCATGTAATATTCCACACTGTAGCAGGCAGTTTTCACACTGGTTATCTCTCTTAATCCACATCTTCCCCAGACTCTTATTCTTTACCGTAATAGCTAACTCAAACCACTGGACCCACACTGAGAGACAGCACAGAACAGGGAGTATAAAGGAAGCTGGGTCCTGTCTCAGGGTCATCTCTGCTCCCAAGTCTGAGTCCCTTTGTAGGCCTCCAGATAACAGGCTTCTCCTGTGGGAGCCCAGTGTGCTGACGACATGGAGACCAAGGTGCTTCTCAGGGCGGAGTCCAATGGTGGTGTGCCCTGGAGTGAATGGACAGCAACAGCAATGCACACTTGGAACTCTCTGGGAAACTCTGTGATGGGAAAGGAAGAGTCTACCCATGTGCCCATACCCAGAGAGCCTAAATGATGCATGCGCACATGCACGTGCATACAGAGGGAAAGAAATATATGCACACACATGCACACAGGTATGCACAGGAAGGATCTAGATGCCCACATGTATGCACAGACACAGAGAAATTATTCAGATACACACATAAGCACATGTACACAGAGGAAAGATCTAGATACACACATGCATATATGTACACACAGGAAAAATGTACATGCATGCATACACACAGAGGAACAATCAACATACACATCTGCACATGTACACACAGGGGAAAAAAAAATCTATGTTCAGGCACATGGGCCTGATCTAGATACAGGCATGCACACACATACACAGAGAACAGTCTACATATACATATGCACATGTGCAGAGAGGAATGATCTACCGACACTCATGCATAAACACACAAGAAAGATCCACACACACGTGTAACGTAAGAGAGGATCACTCTAAGTATACACATGGGCACACATACACACTGGAACCATCTAGATACACACATATGCATGTGCGCAAACGAGGATTGATGTATGTACACACATGCGCATGTGTACTCACAGGTGTAAGAAAGGCATGTGCGTGCATACACACAGAAGAAAGATCTACATGCAATGTGCACACACATAGTGGAGATTTATCTACACACAGGCCCTGATGAGGTAGAAAATGATTGGAATTTGAGTGAGACTGCTTGCTTTGAACCCCAAGCTCGTACTTCATGTGTGCACAGAGGTGGAGTGCTGACAGCTCTCTGATCTCGTTTCCAGGTGGGGAGCTGAGGGCCACCTTGCAGTTCGGGGTCAGCAGGTGAAGGGATAGGACAAAGTACCTGAACACATTTACCCTAGAGCAACGTTTAAAGGGTGTCCCAAACTCAGTAATGAAGAGAAATGAAATCTTAATGCACCTAAAAAATCAAATTAGCAAACTATGGTGAGTGGTATGAGTGTGTGTGTGTGTGTGTGTGTGTGTGTGTGTGTGTGTGTGTGTGTGTGTGTGTATGGTTGTGGGGCTTGAACTCTGGGCTTGGACACTGTCCCTCAGCATTTCAGCTCAAGGCTGTAGCTTGAGCTACAGTGCCACTTCCAATTTTCTGAGTAGTTCATTGGAGATAAGCGTCTCATGGACTTTCCTGCCCAGGCTGGCTTTGAACCATGATCCTCAAATCTCAGCCTCCTGAGTAGCTAGGATTACAGGTGTGAGCCACTAACACCTGGCTGGTGTGAGTTTTTGCATAGACAGTTTTCTTGGAGTTAGAGACAGCTTGGCATTGTGCATTGAACCCAGCACCAGGCACTTAGAAATAGGTGTCTACAGAACTAGAGAGAATCAAGGAAAAAACATACAACAGTGGGACCCATCAGCTGCACTGGACATTGATCAAAATGAACTAAGCAACTCAATGGCAGTGATGGGAGGGAGGGAACAAGTGGGAAAGAGGGAACAGCTGATGCTATGCCAAACAAAAGAAATGTACATATCACCCATGTGGAAGAAATAACTGTATTGCAAAGCTCATAGAACTCATAAATGTTATAGACCACGATAGACAATTTGCCCCATGAAAGTTAGAATGTGTTTGTGACTGTAACTAAGCATCACTATCTCACAATACTGTGAAATTTGGGAAATTATGTAATCACTTAATCACAATAAAGAATTTGGAAAAAAAAGAAATAGGTATCTATCCTGGAGCTTGGCTCAGGGTAATTGGTGACTCATTGGTTCATGGAATACTTAATTTAAAGCATTTCCCAGTGACTGTCATGTCACATTCCACTGCCCCCCGCCCCCAATAGTTCTCAAAGGAAATGGAGCCTCGTTTTATGCCATTCATCAGAGTGGCAGATTAAAATTAGGTAACAGGAAGTTTTCTGTTCATAGGGTACTATAACCGCATCTCCCGTTCTCTATCGATAATTCATATGTGTTGCTGCTCCCAAGCTGCAGCTCTGAAATGCTTTTTGCCATAATGATTTTACACCCCACTTCTATAATGGCCTCCCCACGGTGTCTATCAGCCCCTTCCATGTACAATAATATTATTCTGCAATCTGTCTTGGGAGAATGCTTAAAAGCTTTCTCTCATTTTCTCCATTTAACTCGTGTATTATCTGAGTTTTTACATTAAATGGCCATTCTTAATATCCCCTGACATGTCACCTCTTTTCTGGAGAGGACACGGAGTTGGTACTTACCCCATTCCAGAATCTATACTAATCGAATCACGCTTCCTCACGTCAGCTGAGAGCAGCTCATTCCACGCAACAGCATTTAATCTGGACAAAGAACTTAGGAAAGAGAACAAAAACAATTGAGGCTGCAGTTGGTTAAATGTGAGCATGATTGATGCAATTTGTTTTATAAAAAGGAATTAGCAGATATTGAAGTCAAGTTGTGCAATGAAGGTCAAAAATGCTTACAACCAACAACGATGCTTCGTCAAAAGCTCAACCTGGACAAATGGGGGATAGACATTTGAGTTTTGATACTAAAGCAGAAGAAAGGCTTTCAATCTACTCTGTGATCTAGCAATTTAAAACCCCTGAAATCCTGGTACTTCACCCGGTCCAGCACTGCTGGGTTTAATCTATGCTTTCTAGCACTGCCTTGAGCAATAAGCCAGAAAGCTGATTGAAGCACCTATTTTAAGGGAGAAATAATGTCTAATCATTGACCCACTGTCCCTGTAGAATTCAAACACAAAATGGAGAAGTTGAAGCCCAAATTCCTTTAAGGCATAATGGAGCAGGACTGAATTTTGCCTTGAGCTCCCTAGCCTGAGGATATTTTGATTTTAAGAGTCAGGGACCCCCTCTCCCCCAAACCTGCAGGCTGATTTCTTTCTTGTGCAGGGAGAAAGTTCCATCTCACTAATGGATTGGGGGCAGGACATGAGATGCCTTTGAGCGGCCGTAATGGGGAAGAGGCCCTCTTCAATATGAGTGTCTGGGGCCTGAGAGAAAGCAGAGCATGATGACTCATTTGCCCTACTGATGTGTGCTTCTGCCCAGAGAGGGATGGACGACCTTCATTGACCTTCTCAGAATCCAGGGATGGTGACCCAAAGAATAGAAAGTGGAGCTTCCCCAGTCTTTGGAACTAGATCAATCTGAGTTTGAATTCTGTCATGTACTAGCTGTGTTACTTCGGGCAACTCACTTCACCTCTCTGAGCCTGTATAATGAGAATAAAAGTTTCTACTTTATAGGGTTGCAAGGACGATGACCCATATAACATAGGTAAAGCACCTCACATAGTATGTCCATAGTAGGTACTGAACAGAGACAGTGCCACACCGTTCTGTGTTGCCAGCAGATATGTTCTTGGTGGACTGTAAATTGACTTGTTTATTCCACTTTAAAACAATGGGCAGATACACTGAGACATTTAAATTCTGGGAGGACTTCATTTGATGGAATTTGACTTAGTCTTTAAAAATTAATCTTCAAATGATCTGTTTTGCCATCGGAGGTTACCAGGATATGACTGGCAAAGACCGGGACACAGGGAGTTCCTTTGCCATCGACTTTATCCAAAGCTATTTATTTTATTTTATGC